>NC_091824.1:26751666-27067500 GCF_038994185.2 Dermacentor albipictus
TGTCCTGCCCATTAACCTGCACAGCTTAATTAGTAGTCCTCCCGTGAGCGCTCAATACGAGGCGTCCCGCTGACCTTTGATTGATTTCTGATTGTACGTCATGAATTCAAGCAAACAACCGTATTTCCAAATGTAAGTTCTCGAACTATTCCACCTTTTCGCATATCCCAGAGCCCTTCGTACCTATTGTATTTGTATTGTATTATCGTATCCAAGATATTTCCTGGCCCTGTACTAACAATGTCTGCTCACCGTTTTCATTTAACAGCATAAAACCTAGTTTTTAACGCTAAATTTTAATCCTATATTCTCACCTTCTTGTCCACAGATGTCAGCCAGACGTCGCATGTCACTTTCCTTGTTAGCAAGCAACACAATGTCACCCGCGTAAACCAAACCTGGAAGTTTCTGCTCTACTATGGCGCTCGCCTGCTGCCTGCTTGTATGTGATAATAAATATGATATTGCTTCCGTCTCGCACCCTTTCCATCCTCATCATGTACAGTCAACATCAAAGGTTTACAGAATGCGGTTTCGCCAGCAAACGTGAATTCCTGCATTGTTAATTAAGGTATGTCACTTCTAATTTAATGAATCGCTGTGTAGGTGGTGAAGACTACTACATGCTGGAACATTTAATTCGAGACTGTGTAACCATGCTTCGCCAGAATTCAGATTCTTGGCAGATCCTGCATCCCGTAAACTTTTGGTGTGGACGGTACACCATAAACAGCAGAGAAAATAGAGGGAACCCCTGTTTCAGTTCCTCGGTGATATCAGCTTTCTCCTCACTCCTCATCTGTTTCCATTCAACGCAAACGGTATTTTCTTGGTACCCGCCGTGGTTGCTTTGTGGCTCTGGTGTTGGGCTGCTGAGCATGAGGTTGCGAGATCGAATCCCGCCCACAGCGGCCACATTTCGATGGGGGCGAAATGCGAAAACACCCTTAGATTTAGGTTCACGTTAAAGAACCCTAGGTGGTCCAAATTTCCGGAGACCCCCACTACGGAGTACCTCATATTCAGATCGTGGTTTTGGCATGTAAAACCCCACAATTTAATTAATTTCATTTTCTCGGTACATCTCCCTCAAATGCTCTATACAGTTGTTGCCAATACCTTCGCCTTGCAGAATATCCCACAAAATGTTGTTGTGTGTGTTGTCATAGGCTCTGGTGATGTCGAAAAAAGCCACGTGCAATGAACTTCATTCTTCTCTGGATATTTCTATGCATAGAGTGAGAACAAATAAGATATCCAAATGCCTACCAATTCTGAAGCCATTCTGAAGTTCTCCCGAAATGCCATTATTCTCTGACGCAAAGCTCGCGTCGACAGACAGCGCCGACAATTGAAGGGTGACCCGCACGTAACGTACGTGGACGTGGCGGCGTACCCTGTAGGGGGCGTTATCGTTGTAGCCGCCGTGGACGGGAGAGAAACTCCTTGACCCTCGCGGCCTCCGTAAGGGCAGAGACCCCAGCTGCGGCTGAGAACGTAGCCACGGCGCTGGTAATAAAGCAAGAAGACAGGGTAGGCAGGGAAGTCCATGTCGTTACCGACTCGCAACAGGCCTGCCATAACTTTACCAACGGACGAACACCGCTGCTGGCGGCTCAGATTCTAGGCCCGAGGCTGCAAGAATACCATCAAATCACGTGGACGCCTGGACACGCGGGTCTGGAGGGTAACGAAAGGGCGAACGCGCTAGCTCGAGCGCTAATCAACCGAGCGGGGCAAGACTAATCGTCCCATCAATCACTACCCTTTACCTTCATGCCCCTGCCGTCCGATTACTGCGACCACCTCAAAATCCAGCCACTCAACCGCAGGATTTATCCTCCACCTCACAGAAAGCTCATCACTGAAGATGCAGTAGCTCTCCGGCTTATTCAGACCAACACATTTCCAAACCTACACAGATACAGTAAAACGGTGGGAGGTACAGCTGACCGGCGATACCCTGGCGGGACAAGAAGCTCTCGTCCAGCAAGTACGTCGAGCAGCCATGGCCAGTGGAGTCCTGGAATGAGGACACCACCCACTCGGCCTCAAGAGCAATCACCTCGATGGTCCGAATAAATGTTTTCTCTCTCTTTCTCTCTCTCTCTCTCTGACCATGCTTGCGTTTTAATTTATTTGCCTACATTGCTAACCTGTACATTATCGGTGCAATTTTCAACGGTCAATATGAGCGAAATCTATCTTTCTCCCCCTTACCTTTTTAAATTAAATTTTTTCTACTTCGTCGCCACCTCTCTGGTATTCGCCTATCTTCTAAAGTTTTTTCTACCGCTTTCAACAGAGCTTCTTTACTTTTTGGTCCTAGCTCATGAATCAGCCTAACGGGAACATCGCCTCCCTATGCCTCACTCCCTATGCTGCTACACCCTTCCTCGTCAATTACCATTTCTCCTATCTTATCATAAATTCATTCGTTCATCGAACAGTAATCGATGGCCAATTGCCTAGTTCCGCCTTTCCATGGGATTTAGCCATCACATTTATTTATTTATTTATTTATTTATTTATTTATTTATTTATTTATTTATTTATTTATGTACTTATTTATTTATTTATTCATTTATTATTTACGATAACGAAGTTACATTGCTCACCGATGAAGTCTAGGGTTTGACGAAAACTCGTCTGGCGAGGAAATAACATGGCTGAATAAACGTACACTCGCCAACTGAAAGAATTACAAAACACGGATTGACGTTTCGGCGCCCAATACGGGTGCCTTGTTCACAATGAGCGAATGCATGGTGGTCTTTATTAAATATGCGTCGGAAGACGTAATGCGCTTGCGTACAACTCAGGGAGGGGTCCCCGTGTCCGGTTTATCGTGTTAGTAGTAGATTGTATGCAGAATGATTCAAGGAGCAATCGGGATGATAATTTTTTCTCTCTTTCGATGATAGAAGCCGAATTCCAGTTAATACTGTGTCCAGTCTTTTCATGGTGCTCTGCCAGGGCGCTGGAGACCGTGTGTCCTTTGGCTACATCATTGCGATGCTGCTGTAGCCTTCTTTTAAAGTTCCCCGTCTCGCCTACGTAGCACGCATGGCAGTCCTGGCAAGGGATTTTGTAGATGACGCCGGGGAATTTTTCTTTTTCGAGGCGGTCTTTCACTCGGACGAGTTGTTGTTTTAGCTTGCTTGCAGGGACGTGGCAGATTTGTACATCATAATCTTTGAAAATTCTTGATAATGACTCGCTTACGCCTCGTGCATAGGGGAGAGACGCCCGTTTTCTTGTTCTCATCGGCCTTACAGGGGGTTCAGCTGCACGTTTTTCTTCAGTCTTTATAATCTGGCCAGGGTAGCCATTGCTGACCAAATCCTGCGTCACTCTCTTCAGCTCAGCTCTGCGTGCGTCAGTAGTCGAGCATAATCGGAATGCACGGGTGAACAATGTGGAGGCAACAGATCGTTTTTGTCCAATGGGATGGGCCGAATCAAAGTGGAGATATTTCCCTGTGTGTGTAGGCTTTCGGTAAACACTCGTGGAAAGGCCGGAATTGCTCCTTGAATCATTCTGCATACAATCTACTACTAACACGATAAACCGGACACGGGGACCCCTCCCTGAGTTGTACGCAAGCGCATTACGTCTTCCGACGCATATTTAATAAAGACCACCATGCATTCGCTCATTGTGAACAAGGCACCCGTATTGGGCGCCGAAACGTCAATCCGTGTTTTGTAATTCTTTCAGTTGGCGAGTGTACGTTTATTCAGCCATTGCTCACCGAGATCTATCATTAACTTCCCATTTTTGTCGGTATACCCATCTAGATCCTGTATTTGGGTACTTACGTTACCCAACAAGGTAATTTCGGTGTCATTCCTGAAATTCTTAATATCCGCACTTAGGGATTCCATTAACTTCTTTATTGTTCTCGTTGCAATTATTCCGTCCTTAAGCACGTTACGCTCAGCCAAGTCTTCTTTCCACTCACTGTGCCCGATAACCAAAGATGCTCTTGACACTTTGAATTTACTCTTTCCCATTTCGCTCACTGATGTATTAGCCCATTCCGACTCCTCCTTCCTTTCTTTCCAATTTTGTTCTGTTGCACTCTTCCCAAACATAGTTCTCAATCGCTCGTGGCTCTTCCAAGTCTCTAAGCAGGGTTTCAGTAACCGCGTACACATTTATTTGTTCTCCATTTCACTGTTCCTCAATCTCTGACCATTTTTCCTTTCTTCTGCGGCCCTGCATGTCTATGTAACCTATTGCACTGCAAGCTCTTTTTTTTCTTTTTTTCTCGTTTTTCTGTTGTTGCCAGTGATGCTATTCTGAGGTTCCGCTAGGGGACCTTCTTCCTTACTGCTTACCCTGGCCTCCTGAGCATCCATGGGTCTCCCATAGGAGCAATTTCACGACGAGCAAGTCGTCAGCTCACTTCTAGTCCAGGCCTATCACTGAAGTGGATTCCGTCTCTTTCGAAACCGCCATACCTTCTCATTTCGCTCTTCCACAAAAGCCTTTCTCTCGGCTCACTTTCCAAATCACCTCATTAGTGGCCGCAGCAGCTTACGATAGCTGTACGATAGTGTCACGTACAGGTACCCGTAGGTCACACTAACCTGCAGCTCCGCGGATACGCGGAGGCAAGCGCCACCTTGTGGTACTCCAAAGAACCGAGCGCCACTCTGTGATTGGTGGAAACGGGGCGTGCCACGCTATTGGCAGGAAACTTTCGCTCACGCTCAACTCATGGTTAACTCACGAACAACACCGACGACACCGAATTTTCTACACCACGGGGCCGTTAAAGCTCTCGCTTTAAAAATCGGCCGACATTGAACGCAGTGGCGAAAGCAGAGATGAAAGAGCTCATTCTGCGTACTCATCTTTGACTTGTTCCTGTTTAAAATGTCGACAACCTTTAAGAGAACTGTTAAAGCGCATGTTTTGTCCAGTTCCGTGATGCATAATAAAGGTGATTCTGATTACTTAGGGGCTTGTTTTGGTTTAGCATAATAATGTTTTGACAATGCTTACAATATATTCTTCGTCCTTTATTTTCTTCATCTGCGACCGGATACATTAAAACCAAAATGCAATAAGAAAGAAAGACATGAGGCCTCACGGGGCCTCACCCGTGATAGACTATCCTATATACAGCAAGGGAGCATAGCCGTTGTTTCAAATACATCTATTGTCCCCACAGTAATAAATATACAATCATTATTTATTGAAATTAAAAAATTTGCAGACGCAGGTTGCATCAGCTAGCCGAAGGCAAAAGTAATTGGAGATCTCTGCGAGAGGCCTTCGTCCTGCAGCGGGCCTAAAAATAAACTGTTGATGATGACGATAATCATCATGCTGATGATATTTATCGTTCCTCCACGTTCACTATGACGCCAACAGCTACCAAAACCGCAGGTGAGCTAGCAAGAGGAGGAAGCGGAAGCTGTGGATTGGCCCCAAGCGCTGTCAAACGCTGTCTTATAGAAAGCAAATGCGCTGCCTTGCAGAATATCCGGGAACGCGCAACAACTTAAAGCCATGAAAGCTATCAATTCCATGCGAATCTGCCTTTACAAGAAGTCCCATGGTCGATTACGTAACTCCGGAGATAATACCAGATTTCGCAAGCGGCCACTGGAGTGTCGCCTATACTTCAAGTGTGGCTCTTATAAGCTCTGTTCGCTGTTCGTCTCCCCTTCGTATCGCAGGCCTTCCTCTGCTGTCTTTAGCCGGTGCGACCCTGCTGTGTCATTAGAAAAGTGATTCACTTATTTTCGGTCTACTTTGCGTCCCTGGACTTAATCCATAGAGCTTACGCAAGAACGCTTTGTAGTCAGCTGGCTCTCGAGCGTAATAAAAAACGCAGTGGCAGCAAGACAACGCCGAATACGCCATCAAATTGCGAACTGCACTTACGCAAGAACAGTTTCGTAAACCCAGCTCAGGATTAATGGGTCTGACGTTACGCGGCACTGCTTCTTCGTTAAGCCAGGATGGATTTGCACTTGCTTTTAGTGCGTGATATAGCCTTTTGCGTAACATGGCAGGTCTTGGCCGGGTTAGAGCAGAGGTGATGGACACGGCATCCTGAGTGGTCTCGCAAAAATTGCTGTCTCGTGAGTGAGGGGGGCGCTGCGAGAGGCACCATCGTATTGATCAGCGATCGGCAAGCGGCACAACTGCTTGACAGGCCCGGATGAGCCAACATGTAAGCTAATATGGCTTACGTCCTTTTGCAAGTTCTAGCAATTTGGCGGGTGACAGAAGTAGTCGTGCGTGCATGGGCTAGCCACTCATCTTCGCTCCATAGCACTAGCTGGCGTAAGCACTAGCCGATATGAAACTGAAATTTGAGTCGCTCCTTTCTATCATATATTTCTTTCTTCGTCCTTCATAAGTAGTAAAGGCAAGGCGCAGACGACCAAGACTCAACAAGAAGAACACAAACGACAGGACCGGCGCCCTCACAACTAAGTTTATTTTTGCAACAAGCCTGCCTTATGTAGGTTATTCACGCCGAGGCGCGCACAAAACTTTAGAAGTAAAAAACAGCAATCTACCGACCACTCAGGAATCTTATCTGGCACATAATATCGAATGAGCAAACAAGAACCACACGTGGATCAGCACGGGAGGCAATTGATCTAGTATATAGAAGGGTTGAAATCTGGGCCAGTTGGTACATACTTGAACGAAAAAACCAGTCAAAAACACAAAGGACAAGAGAAGAAGTTCACGACACAACGACTGGACTATCAACTGTGGTTTATTAGAATCGGTGTAGTCCCAGCAAGGGCAGCAGAGCATGCGCAACCGCATCATCACTTATCACATAGCATGAAAAGACAGCACCGTTTCTATCGGGACCGACTTAGAAATTCAAATTCTTTTTCTTGTAAGCGCACCGAGGTTGTACTAACGCAGTCATCACCTAATAAACTGATGAAGTACGCTTCCAAGATTTCACGCTCTTCTTTGCCCTAGTATCTAGTATAGTCTAGTATGATCTAGTATAGTCTTTTTCCAAGCCAACGGGGACAAAAACCAGACATAAAAAGTGCCGTCTACGCTTCACTACCAAACTATCCACAACATAACACACTTCAAATGCCTAAGGCCCAGTCAGCGATAAAACCCGCACGACTATGGGAATAATGACCAACAAATAACACTGAAAAAAACATGAAAAATGCGACTAAGTATAGTGTCTGCGTCAAAACTAAGATCTCTAATAGTCACTCACCTAAAAAATTGTTAAAACATGTGACCGCGCGAAAAAAGCACCACGTGGCAAACAATGAAGTGCACAGAAGTGTTGAACGATAAAGGTCTAAAGAACAGCGTCTGCGTCAAAAAAAAAAGAAAAATTGTGCAACAAAAGCTTAAGAGCCACTAGAAAATCGTCAACAAAATAAAAACTAGTTAAAAAAAGGAAGACAGACGGTAAAACCAAATGAAATCACTCTAACATGAGGCCTAAATGAAGCCTTCTAAAAAAATCGTCTCCTTGTCACTAAGCATAATGGACAGCCTGCTGACGCATGCGTTTCCCTCTTTTTTGATGAAATAGGCTTCCCCAATTTCCCGCTCAAACCTGCCTTTTCCAAACTTCAAAAATTTTGTTTTGTCAAACTGAGGGCGGCAATTAAAGCAGTCTCTGCAATGCTCTGCAAGGAAATTCCCTTCCTTGTTGCGCAGATTACGACAATGTTCCATTGCACGCTCATTGAAACATCGACCTGTTTGTCCGATATAGCTGCGACCACAGCTTAGAGGGATTTGGTAGACTACACGTGTCCTGTATTCAGTGAACTTCTGATGCTGAATTGAACAAGCCGGGCGTTTCTCTCCGTTCATGGCACGAAGCTTAGACAGCTTGCAAGGCGCCGAGAAGACAACCTGAACGTTATGCCTACTCGCCACTTTCTTAATGCTGTGCGATATCTTATGAAGGTACGGAAGTACCGCAACAGAACTGCGTGAAACTGGCTCCCTGATAAGAGGCGGGTGCTTTAGTTTTTGGAGCATCGTTTCGCAGACAGCTGATGCCTCGCTGGGTAGCATACATGGAAAGCCTCGAGTTCAGCTCTGCGTGGTCAGCTGCGCTTCTCTAAGCGGCCAGGAACGTCGAGGTCGCGCTTGAAATGAGAGCGATGAATAATTTAGCCGTTACTCACGCCGGCATTCTTTCTCAGTTACCTCGCAGAGCCATCTCTCGCGTGTTCACAGCGCGATGCCGCTCAACTGAATTAAATTATGGGGTTTTGCGTGCCAAAACCACTTTCTGATTATGAGGCACGCCGTAGTGGAGCACTCCGGAAATTTCGACTACCTGGGGTTCTTTAACGTGCACCTAAATCTAAGTACACGGGTGTTTTCGCATTTCGCCCCCATCGAAATGCGGCCTCCATGGCCGAGATTCGATCCCGCGACCTTGTGCTCAGCAGCCTAACACCATAGCCACTGAGCAACCACGGCGGGTGCGCTCAACTGAATTGCACTGATCAATAACGACATAGTGACTTCGCACTAATGACCTCACTTGAGTTGCTCTGACGGGTGTAACATTTTCTGCTCGTCCTTGCATAGTTTTCCCCTGGCAGCCTAATTACCAGACGTCCAACGACACTTCTTCATCGGAGAGTGGCGTCTGTGAATGTCGTGTGAAAAATGCAGGACTTCATATTGCATTGACCTGTTTCTCGCGGTGCTCTGGCAGTTCATATCCCATTTCGGGCTACAAAAATTCCAGAAAACCAGCACTTGGAGCGTCATAAATACGGGACTTCTAACAAATCCCTCTCGAGGGAAGAGGCTGTCAATCCTAGAAAGATACAGGTGGATGCTCACCCGCATTTGCTAAAGCTACACGTGCTACATCCGACACTGTTCCCAAACTCGTGTCCGTCGTGCGGAGGTAGGTCCACACTCTACCACATCTCATGGGGGTGTTGCAGGAAACACGGGAAGTCTACATAATTGCCTAGGTAAACCATTAAACTCCCGTATGGAGCAGATTGGGTGAAGGAACAAACGCGAGTTAAGGACATCTTAGTTGAAATCACGAAAAAGAAATGGGTATGGGCAGGATAGCAATGAAGAGGGAAGATAACCGATGGTCATTAAGGGTTACGGACTGGATTCCAAGGGAAGGGAAGCGTAGCAGGGGGCTACGCTTCCCTTCCCTTGCAGAAGTTTGCAGGGACAACATGGCCACAGTTAGCCCATGACAGGGGTAGTTGGAGAACTATGGGAGAGGCCTTTGCCCTGCAGTGGGCGTAGCCAGGATTATTATTATTATTATTATTATTATTATTATTATTATTATTGTTGTTGTTGTTGTTGTTGTTGTTGTTGTTGTTGTTGTTGTTGTTGTTGTTGTTGTTGTTACGACGATGATGATGATGATGATGATGATGGTTGGTGATGATGATGTAGCAATTGGAGCTACAACTCGCCAGCTCGGACCCAGAGATGCAAATGGCACTCCTGAACCAAGTGCAGCGGGCAGCCGAGGCCAGTGTAGCCCGGGACCTGGGGCCCCACCCATAAGGTTTCGAAGACCATCTTGCTCCCTCAATAAATGTTTTCATCATCATCATCTGGCAATTTGTTTATCTGCAGTGATGAGAGCCCTGTGTGCACTGTTACAATTAGATATTGTCACAAAGCAAATAGACATATCAATCGATAATTCAAGCAATAAACAAGCAAGCAGAATACAAATAGAATATTTGAATGCTTTACAATGTTGCTGAATGTTGCAGAAATCACCAAAGATGGTTGTCGAAGCAAACAACGCCTTACTTCCAGCCTTTTGGCTAAAAGGCCTTACGTACTGCGTCACACATACAAGGTCAACTGGCCACTCCATTGTTTGCATTCTGAGAGTGACTGGGAGCCACGTGACTCGTTGTGCATAGTAGTGCGTGACAGAGATTCAAGACTATGAGTTTCTTATTAATGCAGTAACTGCAATATTTTAAGCGGTCTTCTTTATAATATATGCACCATTGTATCCTTTTTTTCTATCTGCTGACCTCGTATTGAATAATGCATAAATATTGTTATATTACTTGTACACGATGTCGTTGGAACAGCTAACCTTGAATAAATAGGAATGAATTTGTTTTGTTCTTAATCCTTGTATGTTTGACAACTCCCTTCTATAATGTATTTTGACCTTGACAGTGCGTTAGATAAATAAATAAATAAATAAATAAATAAATAAATAAATAAATAAATAAATAAATAAATAAAGATCCTCAGCTGGGAGCTCCTATCTGAATACATCGGAACTAATCTTTTTTGTGTGTGTGTGAACACTACATTGATTTAGAGTAAGTTCGCTGCATTTTAATGGCAACACTAAAATCTAGCAGATTTTAAATTTATGCCATCAATTTATTTAGAAAACACATTGAAATATTTTTTTCAGAAAACTCGACTGTCAAGTTTGCAACTGTCTAGGTCAACAATAAAAATTTACAATATCGTAAATTGCACCTAATAATGCATCTAAAGCGGACAAAATTGATGCATTATGCAACATACTGAAATACACACCTCTAATTTGATTAAGCTTAGCTTTTGCGAAACCTACGTCAACATTGTAACAATTTCACGCAAGCTCTAAACTGATATATCAGATTCGTGAGCTTGAAGTGCAACAGATGCAGTTGCCAGAATCACGATATCTGGTTTTAGTGCGAGTCACCGATTTGTAAACTTCGCGCTTGCACGTTGCTTTTTTTTTCTTTTTACCAATTTTCTGCAAGCTTTTTAAATATTCCAAGTGTAAAATTAAAACTCTTGTTTATTAGAGTCGCTAAAATATAACTTTTTTTCTTAAATACCACAGTTTTCATCCAAATTGACCCAGCATTTGGCTCATAAAACCATTCCTGCGTTTTACATGTATTTGAACTGGGAAATCGGAGTTGGGTCCTCAAACTGGAAGCAGGCACGCAGGAAATGCGAGGCACACACATGCGCCTGTGCATGTCTTCGGCGTCCCGCGTTTCTTTTTTTTTTCTTGTGAGCTAAAAAAGAATTTGAACGCACAAAAAATGAGCATTTCAAATGAATGGGTGCATGCGTAACATTCGCGTAACTATTCCCCGTAACAATATGTAATACACCAACGGACCGTTGCCTTTACCTCTGGAAACCACGTATCCAAAAGGAATAAGAATAAATAATATAGCGGAAATTTGGGCCTAATAATAATAATAATATTTGGGGTTTTACGTGCCAAAACCACTTTCTGATTATGAGGCACGCCGTAGTGGAGGACTCCGGAAATTTTGACCACCTGGGGTTCTTTAACGTGCACCTAAATCTAAGCACACGGGTGTTTTCGCATTTCGCCCCCATCGAAATGCGGCCGCCGTGGCCGGGATTCGATCCCGCGACCTCGTGCTCAGCAGCCCAACACCATAGCCACTGAGCAACCACGGCGGGTAAATTTGGGCCTGTTGGTTCATTGTATAGCGCAGCGGGAGCAACCACAAAAAGAAAGACGAGAGGAAACACGGAGCGCTGTGTGCGTCGTCTTGTGCTTTTTGTGTTCGCTCCCTCTGCGTTATACAACCCGAACACGCAAATGAGTTTTCAATATTTAAAAAGAAAACATTCAGATAGGAACGTCTCCACTCGGGTCGCCCATTCAATGAGCTCCTTAACACTTTGGCGGCTGGGTGGCGAGACCCGCCACGTTTATTGCGGAAGACGGCCTGGCCACGGACGCGGGCATGTCGGTGGTGGATGAAGGAAATGCCCAGATGGCGACTGTCTGCAGCCTGGCGCCGGGTGCATTCTTCTACGCGTGCCCAGCTCCACTTTGTCGTCGTTGCCGCCACAGCAGTGGTGTCGCTGCAGTGCAATAATGCCCATTCATGACATGTGGACATTAGTAGTGTCTTGAACTGGGCTGGTACGGCGCATTTTTAAAGCGAATAGAACACCGAGAAAGAACTACAGCGTAGACGGCCGACACAGCCCTGACTAACAAACTGTGTTTGTTGCACATCTACTGCGGTTATTGCATTGCACGCCAGCTGTGCTTTGCAGTTTGACCAAAGGTAATCCGTACACAGTCATGGAGTGAACAAAAAAGTCAGGAAAAGCTTTCTGTCTGTGATCCTGCCTAGTGTTTTGTGCACATGGCCCAATATAGGCCTTGGGGCGTTATTCTTGTTTCATTTAGTAAAACACGAAACACCAAGAACATGGTTATCTAGTGAAATATACGTGTTCCCCAGAACAAAAATGTACGGACCAGGTACTTCAAGTTAAAGCCCACTTTATTCTCTGCCCATATATATAGCTTGAAATCGACGCCTTCCGCTCAAACTTGGGATCATGAGCCTTCCAGTGCATTCGCAAATTTCGCTTTTTTTTTTGGCAACCCTATGGCCCCTATACTTTTGCTCACAAACATACAATTCCACAGCCGCGTACTTGCGAGGAAAGGCGGGCAGCTTATCGTACATCTCAGCTAATAACGAAGGCGTGATTTTCTCAGTGCTGTTAACCCACAACTTCCAGCAACGGATCATAGCAGCGATGTTAGAAGTACAGTGTTTCCACCGCATCTACGTCGTGTCTCGTACACATAAAATGCCAACGCTAACGCACTTTGGGTCGAGAAAGAGAGTTTTGTATTTATCTAGAGCAATTTCTTTCGGCTACGCAGCGCCAGTAAAAACACGGTCGCAAGGGCGTGATATTCTCGTGAGATTTAGAGACGATCAATCTTTCCCTCTTGCGTTGGGACAATCGATCACGCCCTCTTAAACTGCCCAGCCTCGGCGACTCTGGGATGTGCAACAGCGTTCACTCTTGAAATTTTGTTCTCGCGTCCCTTCTCCATCCATTACAGGCAGCAATGTCAGTGCAATAGCCTTTCGAACGACGGTTTCGCCGTCTAAGTGTGTCGGTGTGGAAACCGAGTATCGTATATCAACACCCTGACACTAATGCACGTTCGAGCCCAGTAGTACTGCTGAAGGATGAGGTTTCCATAACCTGACGTGCTTAACCTAATGAAGGTCGTGAGCGCGTGAACGCACCACGAGTTTGGACAAACTATTTCTGGTTGCGCAAAAAAATAGTGGCTCTTGTTACGCCACGAAAAAAGTTCCTCGTGAGTCTCAACGACGAATGAATGAAAACTCCACGATCACGAAGGTATAAATATGCCTCAACTTCTCTGGGCACATCTGGACGTAGTTCACCAGGCTGTGCTTGGTCTTGGTGAGGATGAGCCAGTCTCGTGCAGGGAGTGAATGCAAGTCTAGAGGCAAGACCACCTAGAACAACTTTAAGGTCTCAGAAGTGTCGCCGTGACGTCACAGGGTAGTGGCAATTGCCCGCCGTGGATTTTGCGCCTTGTTGGAGGAACTGCGTACTTTTACGGTCGCGGTGACTTTGCTCCAAGAAGTATACTCATGTTATTTGCATTTGTGGATGCGAAAAAGCTTGCGGTGAAGATAGCGTGCAAAACAAAATGCATGGTGAAGCAGGAGGTGTGTCGGCGCGCGTCCGTGTTTGACCGTGTGTGTGTGCATATATGGTGTGCCTCCGTGCGTGGGAGCGTGTTTGTGTGTGTGTGTGTGTGTGTGTGTGTGTGTGTGTGTGTGTTTGTGTGTGCGTGTGTGTGTGTTTGTGTGTGTGTGTGTGTGTGTGTGTGCGTGCGTGCGTGCGTGCGTGCGTGTGTATGTATGACATACGCTCGGTAGAGTTTTACATGCAACAAACCACATTATTATGCCGCCTGCTTAGCACCCCATCCTCCCTCCCCCTCACCCCCGCCCCCCAAAAGCGCGTACAAGAGCGAGTGACACTGGTGTGATCACCGTGAATAAATGAATGAATAAATTTCCTTCAAACCGAGATGACTCTGAGGTTTTGTTCTGGTGTGGAAAGATGGCTCTGTAACGTACATCATGAAGAGGGGACCGACGAAAGACTCCATTTGTAAAGCAATAGCCTTCTTTAGCTACTTCGCTCACTTCGGTGACCGTCGACCAACCTTGCGCAATAAAGAAATCCGTGGATCGCGTGCTCTGTGGAAATCGGCTTGAGCGAAGCTTTCATTTGTGTTTCTCAGAAGCGCTGTTCCTTCTTAGCGGCCATTTGCAAACAGAGACCACCCGACCTAGTTGCGTCCATGTTTCATTGGGAACCGCCTCACTCTAGATATACTTCCTGCGCTCGATCACGCACATGCTACACGTGGCGACGAAATAATGATGGCGACGGAATGAGCACGGCGGCGTGAAGATGACTGCATTACGACAACGCGACGACGACGATGGTATGACAACACGGCAGAATCACTAGGTCAAAATGATAACGGCAGCATGGCGACGACGGGATGCTGAGTGTGTAATCACTACAACAAAATGAGGGTTATGGAACGACCATGACAGCCTGACGACGAATCTGTGATGAATGCTTAATCATCATTATCCTCATCAGCCTGGTTACGCCTATTGCCGGGCAAACGCCTCCCCCTTACTTCTCCTACTACCCCGATCATGTAGTAATTGTGGCCATGTTGTCCCTGCAAACTTCTTAATCTCATCCGCCCACCTAATTTTCTGCCGCCCCCTGCTACGCTTCCCTTCCCTTGGAATCCATTCCGTAACCCTTAATTACCCTCGGTTATCTTCTCTCCTCGTTCTATGCCCTGCCCATGCCCATTTCTTTTTCGTGATTTCAACTAAGATGTCATTAACTCGCGTTTGTAACCTCACCCAATCAGCCCTTTCCTATCCTTTAACGTTACACCCATAATTCTTCTTTCCATAGCTCGTTGCGTCGTCCTCAATTTAAGTAGAACCCTTTTCGTAAGCCCGCACCCGCCGCGGTTGCTCAGTGGCTATGGTGTTAGGCTGCTGAGCACGAGGTCGCGGGATCGAATTCCGGCCACGGCGGCCGCATTTCGATGGGGGCGAAATGCGAAAACACCCGTGTACTTAGATTTAGGTGCACGTTAAAGAACCCCAGGTGGTCGAAATTTCCGGAGTCCCCCACTACGGCGTGCCTCATAATCAGAAAGTGGTTTTGGCACGTAAAACCGCGTATAATATTATTATATTATTTTCGTAAGCCTCCAGGTTTCTGCCCCGTACGTGAGTACTGCTAAGACACAGCCGTTATGCACTTTTCTCTAGAGGGATAATGGCAACCTGCTGTTCATGATCTGAGAATGCCTGCCAAACGCACCCAGCCCATTCTTATTCTACTGATTATTTCAGCCCCATGATCTGGATCCGCCGTCACTACCTGCCCTAAGTAGATGTATTCCCTTACCACTTCCAGTGCCTCGCTACCTATTGTATATTGCGGTTCTCTTCCGAGACTGTCAAACATTGATTTAGTTCTCTGCAGATTTATTTTTAGACCCACCCTTCTGCTTTGCCTCTCCAGGTCAGTGAGCATGCATTGCAATTGGTCCCCTGAGTTACTAAGCAAGGCAATATCATCAGCGAATCGCAAGTTACTAAGGCATTATCCATTAACTCTTATGCCCAATTTTTCCAATTTCAGGTTTCTGAATACCTCCTGTAAACACGCTGCGAATAGCACTGGAGAGATGGTATCTCCCTTCCTGACGCCTTCCTTTATTGGGATTTTGCTGCTTTCTTTATGGAGGACTATGTTAGCTGTGGAGCCACTATAGATATCAATCAGTATTTTTACATACCGCTCGTCAACACCCTGATTCCGTAATGAATCCCTGACTGCTGAGGTTTCGACTCAATCAAATGCTTTATCGTAATCAATGAAAGCTATATATAAAGGTTGGTTATATTCCGCACATTTTTCTATCACCTGATTGATAGTGTGAATATGGTCTATTGTTGAGTAACCTTTACGGAATTCTGCCTGCTCCTCTGCTTGACAGAAGTCTAAGGTGTTCCTGATTCTATTCGCGAGTACCTTAGTAAATATTTTGTAAGCAACGGACAGTAAGCTGATCGGTCAATAATTTTTCAAGTCTCTGGCGTCCTCTTTCTTATGGATTAGGATTATGTTAGCGTTCTCCCAAGATTCCGCTACGCTCGAAGTCATGAGGCATTGCGTACACAGGGTGACCAGTTTTTCTAGAAAATCTCCCCACTGTCCTTCAACAAATCTGCTGTTACCTGATCCTCCCCAGCTGCCTTGCCCCTCTGCATAGCTCCCAAGGCTTTCTTTATTTCTTCAAGGGTTACTTGTGGGATTTCTAATTCCTCTAGATTATTCTCTCTTCCATTATCGTCATGGGTGACACTGGTACTGTATAAATCTCTATATATCTCCTCAGCCACTTCAACTATCTCATCCATATTAGTAATGATATTGCCGGCTTTGTCTCTTAACGCATACATCTGATTCTGGCCTATTCCTGGTTTCTTCTTCACTGCTTTTAGGCTTCCTCCATTCCTGAGAGCATGTTCAATTCTATTATTATACTTCCTTATGTCAGCTGTATTACGCTTGTTGATTAACTTGGAAAGTTCTGCCGGTTCTATCCTAGCTGTAGGGTTACATTTCCAGCTGTAGGGTTAGAATGCTTAATGACGACAGTTAAATGGGGGCGATGGTATCAGCACGAGGAACTCATGACGGCAACGTAAGGACAACGACAGTATGACGACGGCGGCTCGAACATTGCGATGCGATGACGATGACATGACAACCGAGTGAAAGCTGCAGAGGGATGACGGCAGAAGGATGGCGATTAAATGTCGGTAAAGGAATGATCACAGTGCAGTGGCATGAAGGCGATAAAATAGCAAGGACAGAACGATAATGACGCCGTCTTGGTGTTGGAGCTCAGCTCCCCACTTACGTACATCACTTGCTGCCGTGGGCCAACTCGATTCGCTCTATAGCCGGCATTTGTTTGTAGCATATATATATATATATATATATATATATATATATATATATATATATATATATATATATATATATATATATATATATATATATATATATATATATATATATAGTGAATCGTGAAAGACTGTGGCCGGCAGGGAAGGCAGTAGTACGACGGTGTGATGGTGGCATTACTTTCAATATGAGCCACGCATTCCGCAGGAGCTATTCGGCAGGACATCGGCCAGCAGCAGCGGCAGAAGTCGAAGGATTGGGCAAAGAAAGTTTGGCTTTAAAATGCAATCAGGGCACACGGCTTTTGCGGTGCAAAGGCACTCAATTCTCTACTCGAGCACTATTAATCCCTATGGCAAGCGTGATCCACACTGGGCAGTGTGCAGGAGAAGGCAACTAGGAGCTGCAGGCATGGTACGCTCATGTTTCACCAGCTACATGTTCCACTGCTGTGCCTGCACAACTTTGCAATGGTGTCATGACAGAGAAACAGAGCGGAAACGCGACGAAAAAGAGAAGGCGTCATGAAGGCGCAGTGACAACCTTAAGTTCAGACTCTTTTCGATTGGTGACCTGTAGGCCAATATCGGTCCTTGACTAGCTGGCATACATTATGTTGTTGTTGTTGTTGTTGTTGTTGTTGTTGTTGTTGTTGTTGTTGTTGTTGTTGTTGTTGTTGTTGTTGTTGTTGTTGTTGTTGTTGTTGTTGTTGTTGTTGGCGGTGGCGGCGGCGGCGGTCATCGCCCAGCACTGACACCGTTTTTTAACAGGTAGTGTTGCGACTTTGTTGTATTTTATTTCATGTATCGTTGCCAACTGCACTTTTATTGTTGAGTGGCGAATGCACAGTGTCTCACGATGATGAAGGTTGCATTGTTTGTCACACACAGTTGCCCACTGATGGAAAGTTAATGACGTGTTCAAGCTGTAGCCCTTCCTATCACTTAGGCCGATCTTGCTCCGGTATTGCCCAGAATGCGTTCACCACAATGGGGCTGTCTAAAATAGAAATTTGTGTTTGCGAAACCTGTAGAGAGAAAGAGAGAGAAGAAACTTTAATAATGAATGGTCCGGCAGTTTCGTTGTGGTGGCTTCAGGTAGCGGCTCGAAGTCCTTGGGCTCAGGCGGCATCTTCGGCTTGCCGGACGGCCCAGAGCTGGTCTGCCAACTCTGAACTTTTGAGAGCCGCCTCCCAGCGGCGGCGTCGCCGAAACCTTCAGAACTACAAAAATTGTGCTACCGCTTGTTCACAGCTTGATAATACACATGTTGCGGAAAACGTAATCCCGAACAGGTAACTGGTGGGGGGCTGAGCTCAAGCACATAAAAGGCAGTCTTCTCAGCTTACCGCTATCGGCTCAAAGGTGGACACACCGCGAGGCCTCATAGAAGAATTGTGGAAAATAACTCAGTCCGTTGGCCATCCGAAGGTGACATTTATGTCAGATAAGTATGATTCAGTTAATTATCACCCAGCTACGTTAATGCAACACTCAAAATGCTAAATATGAATCTGTGAAATCCGTTCTATCATTTACGATGCAAATGCAGGCAGAGCAGCTTCGGTGTCTGCACGATGTTCAAAGTGACCGTAAGCAACGTCACCGCAATGGTAATTTAGAAATTCACTGCCTTCCACAAGAAAAACACGAAGCATTGAAGCCGATGTTGGGGCAGCTCACTGCAAAACTGGGATGAGTGGACTGCACCATATCGCAAGAGATAGCTCTTCATCGCTTACAAGTAAAACGCCACTCGATTCCCAGTCTTGGTGCGCGTCACGTCTGTGACCACTAAGGAAAGATGGTTCGAGGCTCGCAGCAAGCAGTGAGAGCACTATCGCTTACATAAGCTGCCATATCGGTTTTCAATAAAAAATCTAACCGAGCGAAATTGAAAATTATTCTCGCGAGCAGCGAGCCGGCAACGGCGAGCGGAGACCCGCGCCGAGTAACGGCGACTTCGTAGATGACGTAGGCCCTCGTCGGGGCGGGTGAGCGCCCAACTGCAGGCACAAATAAAGTTGGCTCCAATCCAATCCAATCTCGCGAGCAAGGTCAGTAGTCAAAGAAAAAGGATAGAAGTTGGCTTTGGTCAAAGCCTGAAATATTTCCGCAAAGAAACATGAATCCTCGCCTCTGATTCAAGTCAACATAATTGCAGAGATTAAAAAGATTGTCTAACATTAGGGCAAGCATCTACCACGAGCTTCTTGATTTTCAGTCGTTCTGTGGCCGCTGCAGTCACAAGTGAAAGGACGACTTCACAATTATTAATGTTAACATTAAAAGCTTGGGGAAAATAGTGGGTGGAAATTAACATGATTGTTTTGTTAAAACTCAGTTTTGTGGATATGTTAGCTGTTACAGGAATGAACGTCTCAGAAACAGCCCTGGGAGCGTCCGTTCTGCGCGGTTATCAATAGCACTTTGAGACGCGATCACATCAATGAGGAGGAGGGATTGCTATTTTCGTCAAAAACACATCGGTGTTCAATTTATTTTTGCGAAATGTCCTGCTATCAGAGGGCGCAGGGGCGGTTCCTTCTATCTGTATTCGCATTTTGCCGTACTCCATCAAAAAGTGTCAGTCGCTTTTTAGCATAATTGGCAGCCCTGCAACGGTTCAACCCAGTGGATGAAAAATGCATAGTTTGAGACTTTAACATGAACGCTCTTTGCCCCACCAACCGGGCTTTAGCGGACTACTTATCACCTTTGGCTTCTTATGAAATTTAAAAAAAAACAATAGAATTTTCAACCAGAGAAAAGCTGGTGTATTAGAATGTAGTTCGTTCATGCACAGATGATATTGCGATTCGTAATTAGAATAATTATTTTGTCTCATGTTTCCTAACGCAACATTTTGCAGAAAATTACTTTGTGGTTGCCGCGTTGCGTCGTCAGTGCCAGTATCAACACGAGCTTGTTGAGATGACTTGCCAAACAACGTGGTTAACGCTTGTATAATAGACCAGCGCAAGCTAAATGATTAAATAGGGCGTTTGGTTATTCTGCGTTAATGAAGTCAACGGCTACACATGTAATCTACGACTGGTTTTGGAAGCAAGTAAAAATACTTGAAAACTTAGCAAGAAAAGGAAATGCCGACAGAATCATAATTGGATAAATACTAACATAATTCGTGATAATGGAAAGAAATGTGTGGAGGAGGAGTAGGCAGTAAACTTTATTGCTCTATAAAGAGTAATTCAGCGGTCAGGCCAGACGTCTTCATCTTCTATTGGTTGATGACGATCTCCGGCCTGCATGGTTGGCGCCCCTATTCCAGGGCACCACCGGGTGTGGCTGCTCGTCGGGCATGACCCACTAGCCTCCGTTGGAGAAACGTTCGAAACATTCCCTCCGAAATCTAACACTGCGCGCAGACTAAACAGCAGCTAGATACCATGTAGTCGCGCTTATTAGACCGGCAAAACAATAGTATCTATTTAACAATTTAATCTATTCATGAGAAACCCACCAAACATGTGGTATTTAATAAATTACTTTCAAGTTGAAGCAATTCGAGCTCTGTTACTGATTCTTTTTCGAACGACCGCACAACAACCGCTAATAACTTTAACGGTCCCTTTCCACGTTCGAAGAGCAAGTCACGGGCACGCGCTGAACAGCACGCTCCGAAAATTTGTATCGGCCTCCCACTGAAGCTATCCGAACATGACCTGCGTAGGACTATTCAGCTTCAGACTGAAGAGACCACCCGGTCTTTACAGCCGTCCAAAGCGAATGCTCCAAAAAAACATTGAGGCGCTTTGAGGCATTCTACTTTTTATGCTGAACTGGATTTTGGGCATTACTTCGATACCTGAAAATCTAGAAACAGTATTAGTGAAGCCGCTTCACAAAGCAGAAAGAAAGGTGTAGTTGAAAGATAAGGCCTATGTCTATTTTGCCTATACTGTCCCAAGTGTTGGAAAAGTTTATTTTAGAAATAATGCTTTCTTTCATTGAAGTTCTCAATTTCGTGCTCCCATCAGTTTGGTTTTGTCGCTGGTAAAAGTGCTACATTATTTTTAAAATCTTTCTGGGATAAATTTTTTTTCCGGATTCGACCAAAATTTGTTTAGCATTGTATTATTTATGGATATCAGTGAAGCCTTTGCAACAGTTAATCATTACATTCTGTTGAACAAATTAAATTTATTGCGCTTATGGGGAGCATTTTATGACATCCTTTAGAGTGAGCTGTGTAATCGATCAACTGTAGCTCTGTTTTGCCTATAGAAGCCGCAGTTCTTCACGAGTCGATTATATCCCCACCACGTTTTAATACTTCAAAAATGACCTTGCGCCCACTATCTCAAAATACACGATTTTTGAATGCGCCGAAGACATCGTAGTGCTGGCGAAGTATTTATGTTATAAATCGGTGATCAATGTGCTACAAAAGTATGCCTATAAGGCAAGTGAATGGTTTCTAAAAACTTTATTGTAATCAAGCCATCAAAAACAAATCTGTTTCGTATCAGAATAAGATTTGTGAGCCATCTATTTCTACTCTAGTGGAGCATCTGCAATAAATACAGGGGTGTATTTTTCTACTCAAACCTGTCGTGAAAAACACATTTAGCGCACTGCATGTAGCAAACTCCGTAGTGTGGCCTGGTTACTTTACCAGTGTGAATGTATAGTTACATGTTATGTAAAAAAAACAATTGGGAACGCTCTTGAGTACGGAATATTAAGACACGGCATCACAATTTCCGCTTCCTGTCCTATGCGTTGGGAGAGCATGGGTAGACACTTCTTTTAAAAAAAAGAAACGTGCTTCCAACTGTTGCGTATAACTCGCTTCTAGTTTCATCTCGAAATATATTTACCGCCGTGGGCTTTCCTTCTTTCGGCTTTTTGTTTGTTGAAACAATGGTGTCGCGTCATTTTGGGACCCGGATTTCAAAGTTGAGCGTAAACCTGCACGCGTGCTTCGTCGGGGTTCGCGTTTTACAGTGCCTCGTTCCTCAACGAGATACGACGACGTTGTGTGTACGTCTCTAACCTGTTTAACAAGCTATAAGAATAAATTTTCTCAGCAACTTCGAAAAGATTACTGAAAGACCCAATCCGTGCACTCTATGTTGACCCTCATTCATATTCACGCAAGCATTGCTTTCTTGCCTTAAGTAACATTTATAACACAATCTTTTCAAAAATTTGAATCTTGCAGTTTGTTTGCCTGCTTATTCTTTTTATGTATACTACCATCTCGAAGAGAGATCATAGCACGCGCGATACATAAAAAAAGTGTTTACATAAACATGTACAAACACGATAAAATAAAGACAGTACTTGTATAATAGTGAATGAATAGAAGAATTTGCTAAATGTCAAAAGCGGAAAATTGATAAATATCACAAGTGACTTAGAGATAAAACCGCAAACCCTAAATAAAACCAAAAAGGCAGAACAACATCAGATAACCCCGCACGCGTAACAAACCCTAAATAGTTTCATTTCGAAATATATTTAACACCGGAGGCAGATAACTCAAGAATTGAGGCGGTGTGGTGCAAACTACAGCCGCAGAAAGGCTGCATATTTGTAGGAGCTATCCACAGAGCGCCTAAAGCTGAGACAAGTTGCCTGGAACTTCTTCTGGAATATATGCGCGATCACATGACGGATGGAAAGATTATCATGGCTGGTGATCTTAGCCGGCCTGAAATGGAACGGTCTTCAGAAAAAGTGCGAGATACTGCGAATGACGTCACATTGGACATGATGTTCAGCTTTAACTTCAAGCAACTGGTACGCGTCCCCACGCGTATCCAGGGCAAATCCAGTTCTATTCTAGACGTTGTTCTTGTTAGTGACCATTTCCTGAATGACCAGACATGCACTGAAATCTTAGACGGTATATCCGATCATAAACTAGTCCTATGCACACTGCCTCTACCTGGTCTTGTACCACACAACGGTCCTGTAAAACGTGTTTTTGCATTCAACAGAACAAACAACGCAGCAATAATCAGATATCTCATGCACAAATTTCTCGATTTTTCTAATCTTTGCTCGGATAAAAAATTTTTCGATAGATCATACATCGTTGCAATTCAAGCCACACGTAACGCATTGTATCTCATTTTTTCCCAATTGAGCGCAACGTTACAAGAAAGTATTATCCATGGATCACATGCGAAATCATCCATGTGAAACGTAAGATCAGTAGGCTAAGGAAAGCTAGAAAGTCTGTCTTAGCCGGTAATTTCACCGCTCAGATTTCCGCGTTATCTAAAACACTGAAAAGCAAGATACGTACGCGTTTCCAAAGTGCACTACGATGGTACCACTCTAGCAAAATTCGTCAAAACGTCACCAGCAAAATTTTGGCGTTACGTAAGTGGTAAACATAGCGATCAAAAGACCTCTCCTTCAATAGAAATAAAAGATAAGGCGGATCAATTCAATCGCTACTTCCAGTCAATTTTTACAATCGATAATGGACTATAGTTCGACATTCACTGATTATTCCATCTGCCAAAAATAAATTACTAAAACCCCAGAAATAACCGACAGCGGTATACTGTGTCTGCTAATAAACTTTGATGGAGCTGCGGCCCAGACGGGATACCGGACGCTTTTCTCAAACGGTATGCAGAACCAGTTAATAAATATCTACGCTAAATATTCACAAAACCTATACAGGCTTCACATACTCCTCCTGAATGGAAAGTCGCAAATATATTCCCAGCGCATAAATCCGGTGGCAAGATGACCCCATCAAGCTACAGGCCCATTTCCTTGACGTGTGCCAGCTGTAAAATACTCGAGCATATTGTCCTCAAATTCATTACAAAGTGTGTCGTTGACAATGATCTTTTACGCCCCAACCAGCACGGATTGCGGAGTTACCTATTTCCATAACGCAACTTGTCGAGATAATGCATAACCTGGTCCAAGGTATTGTAGCTGGCAGAAAGCAGGCCCACGAGTGTAAGTAATGTATATTTACAACTGGCGTATATGGCATTCAGGTAACAGCCAGTCTTCGTCTTCTTCTAGTTCATGTCACCTTCTTCTTTACCTTCACCGTAACATCACCCTCCCGTCGGGTTTAGCTCCGTCCCGGTGCAAGTTATAGAGCCTCACTTAATGACGGGACATAGGGCTTGAGCCTGGCGACGTGAACAACATCGCTGTTGACGTTAGGAGGCGCTGAAGGCTGGCCGACGAGGGCGATCTCGTATGTCACGTCGCACAGTTGACGTAAGATCTGGCATGGACCAGAATAACGGGAAAGTAGTTTTTCCGACAATCCGACACGACGTGAAGGCGTCCACAGAAGGACAAGGGAACCAGGTGAAAAATGGTGGCCTCGGTGCCGAAGGTAGTAGCGTCGCTTTTGAGAAGCTTGCGAGACTGTGAGGCGGTGACGGGTGACCTCTCGGACCTGGGCGGCTAAGGCATTAACGTCACGAGCGTAACCAGTGCTGGTTGATTGTACTGCAGAAGGTAGGAAGGCGTGAAAGGGCAAGGTGGGGTCGCGGCCATACGAAAGGTGAAATTGTGAAAATCCGGCAGTGTCGTGACGCGACGAGTTGTATGCTAAAGTGATGTATAGTAAAGTGACGTCCCAGTCGCGGTGATCGTCGGCGCGGTTGAGTCGCTCGGTGAGGCCGTTCGTTTGAGCGTGGTACGTGATGGCAAGGTGGTGTTCTGTAGAACATGAGCGGAGCAGATCATCGACGGCGTTCGATAGAAAGTAGTGGCCACGATTCCTGAGTAACTGGCGAAGGGCGCCGTGGCGCAGGATGACGTCATATAGTAAGAGGTCGGCGACATTGGTAGTGCAGCTGGTCGGCATCGCTCGTGCGATGTCATATCTCGTGGCATAATCTGTTGCTTCGGCAATCTATTTGTTTCCTTTAATGGAAATTGGAAGGGAGCCAAGGAGGTCGAGGCCCACACGGAAAAAGGGCTCTGTAGGGATATCAATTGGTTGAAGAAAACCAGCAGGAGGCATAGCAGACGTTGTCCGGCACTGACACAGGTCGCAAGAAGCGACTTAACGGCACACAGAGTGATAAATGCCGGGCCAGAAGAAGCGGCGCCGCAGGCGGGCGCAAGTACGAATGATGCCCAGACATCCAGTAGAAGGAGCGTCGTGACGTTGCTGGAGCACGGCCAGTCGAAGGTGCTTGGGAACGACTAGGAGGAGCTCCGGGCCATCACGATCAACGCTACAACGGTATAAAGTTCCATCGCAAGGTGAACATCCGGAGAGACGGGTCATTGGGCGAGGAGCTTAGGCGTTCCATAAGTTTTCGAAGAACAGGATCTTGGCATTGCTAGTCCCCAATATGGAGGAAGCCGGAGAGGGACAGAATACTGATGTCCAAGCCTGCATCAGTATCGTCCGGTTGATCCACGGGATTGCGGGACAGGCAGTCAGCGTCTTTATGATGGCGCCCTGACTTATACATAACAGAAAACGTATATTCTTGTAGACGCAATGTCCAATGTGCAAGTCGTCCAGTTGGGTCCTTCAAAGAGGACAGCCAGCAGAGGGCGTGATGATCGGTTACGACGCAGAAGCTCCCGCGGAAAAGGTACAGTCGAAATTTCATCATCATCATCATCAGCCTGGTTACGCCCACTGCAGAGCAAAGGCCTCTCCCATATTTCTCCAACAACCCCGGTCATGTACTAATTGTGGCCACGCCTTCCCTGCAAACTTCTTAATCTCATTCGCCCACCTAACTTTCTGCCGCCCCCTGCTACGCTTCCCTTCCCTTGGGATCCAGTCCGTAACCCTTAATGACCATCGGTTATCTTCCCTCCTCATTACATGTCCTGCCCATTCCCCTTTCTTTTTCTTGATTTCAACTAAGATGTCATTAACTCGCGTTTGTTCCCTGACCCAATCTGCTCTTTTCTTATCCCTTAACGTTACACCTACCATTCTTCGTTCCATAGCTCTTTGCGTCGTCGGCAATTCGAGTAGAACTCTTTTCGTAAGCCTCCAGGTTTCTGCCCCGTAGGTCAGTACTGGTAAGACACAGCTATTATATACTTTTCTCTAGAGGGATAATGGCAACCTGCTGTTCATGATCTGAGAATGCCTGCCAAACGCACCCCAGCCCTTTCTTATTCTCTTGATTATTTCCGTCTCATGATCCGGATCCGCCGTTACTACCTGCCCCGAGTAGGTGTATTCCCTTACGACTTCCAGTGCCTCGCTGCCTATTGTAAACTGCTGTTCTCTTCCGAGACTGTTAAACATTACTTTAGTTTTCTGCAGATTAATCTTTAGACCCACTCTTCTGCTTTTCTCCACTCTTCTCCAGGTCAGTGAGCATGCATTGCAATTGGTCCCCTGAGTTACTAAGCAAGGCAATATCATCAGCGAATCGCAATTACTAAGATACTCTCCATTAACTCTTATCCCCAATTCTTCCCAATCCAGGTCTCTGAATACCTCCTGTAAACATGCTGTGAATAGCATTGGAGAGATCGTATCTCCCTGCCTGACGCCTTTCTTTATTGGGATTTTGTTGCTTGCTTTATGGAGGACTACGGTGGCTGTGGAGCCGCTATAGATATCTTTCAGTATTTTTACATACGGCTCGTCTACACCCTGATTCCGTAATGCCTCCATGACTGCTGAGGTTTCGACAGAATCAAACGCTTTCTCGTAATCAATGAAAGCTATATATAAGGGTTGGTTATATTCCGCACAATTCTCTATCACCTGATTGATAGTGTGAATATGATCTATTGTTGAGTAGCCTTTACGGAATCCTGCCTGGTCCTTTGCTTGACAGAAGTCTAAGGTGTTCCTGATTCTATTTGCGATTACCTTAGTAAATAGTTTGTAGGCAACGGACAGTAAGCTGATCGGTCTATAATTTTTCAAGTCTTTGGCGTCTCCTTTCTTATGAATTAGGATTATGTTAGCGTTCTTCCAAGATTCCGGTACGCTCGAGGTCATGAGGCATTGCGTATACAGGGTGGCCAGTTTCTCTAGAACAATCTGCCCACCATCCTTCAACAAATCTGCTGTTACCTGATCCTCCCCAGCTGCCTTCCCCCTTTGCATATCTCCCAAGGCTTTCTTTACTTCTTCCGGCGTCACATTTGGGATTTCGAATTCCCCTAGACTATTTTCCCTTCCATTATCGTCGTGGGTGCCACTGGTACTGTATAAATCTCTATATAACTCCTCAGCCACTTGAACTATCTCATCCATATTAGTAATGATATTGCCGGCTTTGTCTCTTAACGCATACATCTGATTCTTGCCGATTCCTAGTTTCTTCTTCACTGTTTTTAGGCTTCCTCCGTTCCTGAGAGCATGTTCAATTCTATTCATATTATACTTCCTTATGTCAGCTGTCTTACGCTTGTTGATTAACTTCGAAAGTTCTGCCAGTTCTATTCTATCTGTAGGGTTAGAGGCTTTCATACATTGGCGTTTCTTGATCAGATCTTTCATCTCCTGCGATAGTTTGCTGGTATCCTGCCTAATGGAGTTACCACCGACTTCCATTGCACACTCCTTAATGATGCCCACAAGGTTGTCGTTCATTGTTTCAACACTAAGGTCCTCTTCCTGAATTAAAGCTGAATACCTGTTCTGTAGCTTGATCTGGAATTCCTCTATTTTCCCTCTTACCGCTAACTCATTAATCCGCTTCTTATGTACTACTTTCTTCCGTTCCCTCCTCAGGTCTAGGCTAATTCGAGTTCTTACCATCCTGTGGTCACTGCAGCGCACTTTGCCGAGCACGTCCACATCTTGTATGATGCCAGGGTTAGCGCAGAGTATGAAGTCTATTTCATTTCTAGTCTCGCCGTTCGGGCTCCTCCACGTACACTTTCGGCTATCCCGCTTGCGGAAGAAGGTATTCATTATCCTCATATTATTTTGTTCCGCAAACTCTACTAATAACTCTCCCCTGCTATTCCTAGCGCCTATGCCATATTCCCCCACTGCCTTGTCTCCAGCCTGCTTCTTGCCTACCTTGGCATTAAAGTCGCCCGTTAGTATAGTGTATTTAGTTTTCACTCTACCCATAGCCGATTCCACGTCTTCATAGAAGCTTTCGACTTCCTGGTCATCATGACTGGATGTAGGGGCGTAGACTTGTACAATCTTCATTTTGTACCTCTTATTAAGCTTCACAATAAGACCTGACACCCTCTCGTTAATGCTATAGAATTCCTGTATGTTACCAGCTATATTCTTATTAATCAGGAATACGACTCCTAGTTCTCTTCTCTCCGCTAAGCCCCTGTAGCACAGGACGTGCCCGCTTTTTAGCACTGTATATGCTTCTTTTGGCCTCCTAACTTCACTGAGCCCTATTTTATCCCATTTAGTGCCCTCTAATTCCTCCAAGAGCACCGCTAGACTCGCCTCACTAGATAACGTTCTAGCGTTAAACGTTGCCAGGTTCATATTCCAATGGCGGCCTGTCCGGAGCCAGTGATTCTTAGCACCCTCTGCAGCGTCGCAGGTCTGACCGCCGCCGTGGTCAGTTGCTTCGCAGCTGCTGGGGACTGAGGGCCGGGGTTTGATTGTGTTGTTCATATAGGAGGTTGTGGCCAATCCTGCTCTACCGCTACTCTACTATACCGCCCATACGAGCGCGAGACATTCACTAACGGAGTAATTTCGCTCGGGCGTGGAAAGAAGGCGGCTGGCGTAAGCGGTGACACAGCCTTGGCCATGTTTACACTGAGCGAAGACAGCGCCGATGCCATGACCACTCGCGTCAGTTCGTACTTCAGTGGGCACACAAGGGTCAAAGTGTGACAAAATCGGCGAAGTTGTAAGCCACTCAATCAGGGTAGAGAAGGCTTTTGCCAGCAGTGGTCCTGAAGAGAGAGTCATCCTTCTTAAGACGGTCAGTGAGAGGGTGAGCGATGTCGGCGAAGTTTTTCAAAAATCGCCGGAAATAAGAGCATAGGCGCAGAAAACTACGGACATCATTTGTATAACAAAGTACAGGAAAATTTCGCAAGGCGTGAACTTTGTGTGGATCAGGTTGGATTCCGGGGGCGTTTACGAGATGGCCGAGCATATTAATTTCATGGCGATAGAAAAGGCACTTGGAGGAGTTTAGCTGAAGGCCAGCCCTACGAAACACGGAGAGTATGGTCGTGAGGCGTCACAGGTGGCTCTCAAAGTTCGGCGAAAGCACCATCACACCGTTGAGGTAACAGAGGCATGTAGACCACAGCCGCACAAAAAAGTCCATCATGCGCTCGAATTTAGCTGGCGCAGTGCAGAATACAAAGGGCATAACTAAATTGGTACAGACCGTCTGGTCTGTACCAATTGTTGTTGTTGGTGTTGATTCTGGTGTTCCCCAGGGGTCTGTGCTTGGGCCTCTGTTGTTTCTTATTTTTATAAATGACATCATTACTGACAATAATGTTAATATTCAACTATATGCGTACGACTGCGGGATTTATGGAACAGTTCAATTGAGGATCAAGTCAGGTTGAAAGAGAAGCTCGAAAAAAATCATGCCATGGTGCAAGAAGTGGCAGATGACTATAATCATTAAAAAAAAGGTCTTTATGCAGTTAACTCATAAGAAGAAGCCACTCCTCTTTCATTACGGTGCAAACGGCATTAGTCACTCAGAGGTAACAGAATATAAATATCTGGGCTTATGGATCACAAATAATCTGTCTCGGACAAAGCGCATAAGCGTGGTTACAAGTAAAGTGCTACGCAAATTGTTTTTCTTGAGACGTTCTTTAAAGTTATCCAGGCCTGCTGTACGTCTCCTTGCATATCAGCCTTTTATATGTGTTAAGCTTGAGTATGCAGTACCCATTTGGGACCCGTCGGCATTCCAAAACTGACTGTTCTGAAAGTTCTGAAACTGACTGTTCAATACAGCGTGCACCGGCTGTCACTAGCGACCACATTGGCACGCCTTGACGACAGGCCACTTTCAGAACAGTCAGTTTTGGAATGCCGACGTGAACTGTCGTCGCAGCAAAAGTCGGTCAAGGCTTTGTTGCCTTTTCTACGTGGCAGTGGCCTATTAGAAATACTATAATGACCCCTTTTCGTCCTTTTCGTCCCGAGAGCGAAGCAGTAGTGTTCTTCCGGTGAGGCTTCGTCATGTCAGCTCATCGGTCAGAGAAAAAGCTGCACACGAAATAACAAATGCTCGCACAAAACACAGAACAACATAAATACGTGGATGCGTGCAGGCGACAGGCCAACGTGCCAGCGCGGCGGTGGCACGGCGGGCCCGGGTAGGGTGGCTACCCGAGATGAAAGGCTCCATGGCGCCGCCTAGCGGCCGCAAAGGCTTTCCGGATTTTCTGCCTCACGTGTGTTCATTGCCCGTGCCTCCCCCTCGGCCCACTACACCTACTCTAGCACACTATAGTGTTAAAGAGACACTAAAGTGAAAAATTATTTCTTGTGCATCAATAAATTACCGTTCTACAACACCAAAACCACCACTCTTACAACGATAAGACGTTTGGTAAGCCAGACAAAGCGCAAGAACGAAATACGGGTTGCGACGCCTACTAAAGTTCCCGCACCTGGGGCTGTGACGTCGTGGATATTGATGGCATCTTCTAGGGCCTACTAATTATATATAGCGTTACAGATTGACTACATTGTGTTCTAAAAGAACCAAATATTAAACATGGCAAGTTTCGGGAACCTTTACTCAGCCAACGCGGCCCAAATGCGAAAACATACTTTGGAATCCCTGACGTCACGCTGACGTATCGGCACTGGGGTTTCGGCGCGAAATTCAAATAATCATACTTGGACCTTCATTTTCTTATCAAATAACCAAACAATTTTTTTTGAAATGACTGCCTGCAGGATTCTCAAACAATGCTTCATTAGTCTAAACTGATTTATTGTTTCGCTTTGGTATCCATTTAAGCCTAGTGACAAGGACACGGCTGCGTGTTTCCGTCAGCTTTCCTGTTCCCAACCTGGTTCTCCGTTCTCTTCTTTCGCCCCACTGGGTGACCTTGCCGGCGACATTGGCTGGTCTCCGTCAGTTCCTTCTAGACACGCTAGAAGCTTTCGTTCTGAGGGAAGGAGTTTCTCAACTACGGGAAGACAATGAATGCATCCGCAAAAACCACTCCCGGGGCATGGAGGAACAGACCCGAGTCGTCGCCTCCCTTCGAGCGGAGGTTTGTTGCCTACGCGACGAGCTGACGCGATGTGCAACTGCCACGGCTGGGAAGACACCTGTCGGCTGTGGAAGGTTTTCTACTTCTGCCTCAATCAGATATGATGCCCTCCTACGCACAACTCAACTAAAAGCTGCCGTTTCCCCATCTGATTTCGTTTCCTCCACTGCAAAAGCCACCGAGACCAAACAAAAAGCAAGAATTCTGCCTTGGTTGGAGCCTTGAAGACTCTTATACGTTCGAACTCACACCTGTGCAATGTGATGCAACACCAGTAATGACTTACACTGTCTTATCGGATAAGACTAACTCGGTGCCTGGAAAGCCTCATCCGGGAAGTGCGTCAGTCGCGCTGCTTGTCGCGGTCAACCTGATCGCCTGATCAAACGCATTACAAACAAGCACACGGGCATGAAGGAGGACAGTGTCATGCGCCTCATATACTCTTTCGCAATCAGTCACATCACTTATGTGGCTGCCTTCCACAACTGGAATGTCACTGAAAGGGAGAAAATCAACACCCTTATACGCAAGACTTACAAGATCGCCCTTGGCCTACCGGAGTCCACAAGCACTGCTCGTCTGCTACAGCTGGGGGTATACAACACGCTTGAGGAAATTGTGGATGCGCAAAGAACCTCTCAACTCGAACGCATGTCTCTGACAGCCACGGGCCGCTACATTCTGCAGAAACTCGGCTTCAACTACCACGTCCAACACGGTCCGAAACAGGTCATTCCACCTGACCTCAGCGACACGCTGATTGTCGCCACTATACCTCGAAACATGCGCCCCGAATTTAATCGGGGCCGACGCCAGGCCCGTGCCAAGGCGCTGCTGCGCTCCTTGGGTGGAAAGAGGACTACGCGCTTTGTAGACGCCGCAGAATACACACGAGAGCACCGGTTCACGGCGGTAGTCGTAGACGTTAGCTCCCGGCTTACGCACGCGTGTAGTGTCGCAACGGAATACCCCGAAACAGCAGAAGAGGTAGCAATTGCGCTTGCGCTTACCGACCCCCTCTGCGAGGTAGTTTTTAGCGACTCACAATCCGCAGTTCGCAACTACGCGCGGGGGCGCATTTCCTCCGAAGCTCTCCAGATTCTAAGGAAAGCTGGTCGACAGCACTTCGATAACACCGCCATCATATGGTTTCCAGCGCACGTCGCCACCCCCACCGATGAGGGCCTCATTAACTTGAACGAGGTAGCACACCGCTCTGCGCGAGAACTGACCCGCCGCGCAGAGTCGGAGACCGCCTCTTCGAGTTCAGAACTGCTGGCTCAAAACACGCGAGAACGCCTGGTCAGGTACAATGACATCACCAAGCACTACCAGCTAGGCAGGCGGTTGCTGCCCCCACCTCACCCCATGCTGAAACGTCGCCAGGCAGTCATCTGGCGACAATTGCAAACACAAACCTTCCCCAGTCCGGTGCGATTGCAGCACATTTTCCCCGCGCAATACCCGACTGCTCTTTGCAAATTATGTCACGAAACTAGAGCGACACTGTCACACATGTTGTGGGAGTGTCGGGTTACATCAGCTACAATGGCAGTAGCTCCGGAGGCTCTTGCGTCGAAGTGGGTCACCGCTCTGCGCAGCTCCAACCTCAAGACACAAGAGTGGGCTGTCCAGCAAGCCCGAGAGGCGGCGACGAGGCAAGGCCTCGAAGTCCCCTCATGGGAGACCTGAGCCCGGGTCGTCAAATTTGCCGGATACAGAATAAAGTTGTTTCCATCCATCTTATACGTTATAAATAGCTCAACGGCTGCAAGGTCGTAAGCATATTTTTGTTTCTAAGTTGAGGACAGACATAACCTCTTCCGACCTGACAGAGTATTTTAAAACGTTCAATGTTTCTGCCCTCTCCTGCTGGCGACAGAACAATATATCAGTCGTATTTTTCATTTCACATAGCCGTCGATGATGAAGCCCTTAAGCGCCTGAACGGCTCGTCATGTAGCCAATGGGTTGCCGGTTCAAGCCGTTCCATAAAGTGCTACTCGACTAAATGCTTCACGCTTCCGAGATAGTCCCAAAGTATGAAAGTGGCGCATAATTTGGACATCTTTTACCAAACTCTCGTGGACTTCGCACCAAAGCACGTGAATTTTTCTTCAACGTCACTCCATCTTCTTTTCCTATTTTTGTGATTTCCTAAACTTCGCTCTGCAGTGAAATTTCCTCTTCCGACTTTTCTCCGCCACACTACAATGTCTTCTCCAGTGACCGGGACTTCAGTTGATCTAAGCAAAAAGGTGGTGCCGTATACTGGTTACTGTTGGCAGTGCACTGAGAAGTGTTCGGCGGAACGGCATAGAAAATGTACAGGACTCGATTTGGCTTGAAGTCAGCGTAATGCTGTGAAAACTTGAATTTTTCTAAGTACGGCCGAATATTTCCCCTGTCTTGCTTCATGAGGTCATATCTTCTATTGAAAGCCTAATATCTTCCTCTGGCAAACACGTACAGAGTAATTCTTCTTGGTTATTTCAGTACACTTGGCATAGACTGGAACACGCTTAGGTAATATCATTACAATCATTACATAGAGAACAAATGCAGCCCAGTACTGGATTTTCTGTCCTTCTGTTCCCTTCAGCATGATAACTTGATCGCGAATTCCTATGGCAACGTCCTAGACCGTTCTCACTACAATGCTGAAGTTATGATGTATCTCGTTCTGATATTTCCCTCGTGCGTCCCGACAGGTTTCATCCGTCACTAAAGATAACTGCCTCGTGTCATCTCTGAGGCAGAGCTCCTCGAGTGGCTTAAATTAATCATGCCGCTTTGCTTTCAAGCGTGGTCATTATGTTGGTTTCTATGGCTTCTCGTCCACCACCGATTGGTCACGGGTTACAAGCAAAACCAAAGTCGATGACCAAGTATATCAGCTTACGGAGCTTGTGTTGAGCAGGATGCAAAAATAGATTCTCCAGTACAAACCTGAACGCGCTAAATATATCCCCTGGTTCTCGTATGAACTTATACCTGTCCTAACGTGCAAAGATCGAATGCACCAAAAATCTAGAACCCCTGTGGATAGAAGAATTGCGATTTTTTCGTGCTCTCTGCAAACGCTTCTATAAGCGGGTGATGAACTCCTATATTGCTCAGAACGACAGAAAGCTGAGCTAGTTGGTAAGGATTCATTATGCAAAAAAAGAGAGGTGAGGCATGCAGACAGGACACAAGAGGTGAGAAGTATATATAAGAAGAAGAAGGTGAGAAGTATATATATTGTATTCTTGGAAAAGAGCACCTCTGTCCATCCAGCGGAATTTTGGAAGTATATCCGCAAGCGCTCTAGTAGAGGTGGATAATTGCTTTCGCCTGCTTAACTCAAGCGGAGTAGAAGTCCATACAGTCGCGAAATTTCTGCTGCCCATTTTCATAATCCTTATATAAGGCTTCAGGTTTCAAAGTCATTGTCAGCCAGCGACACACGACGGTTCCTACGTCTAGTGCTGTGCCGTTTGATGAAAAGCTAATCAGTGAATCCGTTAAGCGCTTGGAGCCTTCCCTGTCCTGCCGCCCTGATGGCGTCTCCTCCACAATTAAAAAAAGCTTACTGTAGTATATTTGCCCCAGTATTCACATCTATATTTAATAACTCTTTGAATACTTCCGCTTTCCCTCCCATGTGGAAAACTGCTCGTGTATTTCCTGTACTTCATCATCATCATCAGCCTGGTTACGCCCACTACAGGGCAAAGGCCTCTCCCATACTTCTCCAACTACCCCGGTCATGTACTAATTGTGGCCATGCCGTCCCTGCAAACTTCTTAATCTCATCCGCCCACCTAACTTTCTGCCGCCCCCTGCTACGCTTTCCTTCCCTTGGGATCCAGTCCGTAACCCTTAATGACCATCGGTTATCTTCCCTCCTCATTACATGTGCTACCCATGCGCATTTCTTTTTCTTGATTTTAACTAAGATGTCATTAACTCGCATTTGTCCCCCCCCCCCCCCCCACTCTGCTCTTTTCTTATCCCTTAACGTTACACCCATCATTCTTCCTTCCATAGCTCGTTGCGTCGTCCTCAATTTAAGTAGAACCCTTTTCGTAAGCCTCCAGGTTTCTGCCCCGTAGGCGAGTACTGGTAAGACACAGCTATTATATACTTTTGTCTTGAGGGATAATGGCAACCTGCTGTTCATGATCTGAGAATGCCTGCCAAACGCACCCCAGCCCATTCTTATTCTTCTGATTATTTCGCATGTATTTCAGTCTGGCGGTAAAACAGTAGTCTCGAATTATCGCCCGATTTCTCTTCTCTGTGCCACGTCTGATATTTTTGACCTTGCTCTTCACAACATATTGTCTTTTGCTGCGAAGTACTTGTTGATTTCCATTCAGCATGGATTTTTCACCAGCCGGTCCACTATCCCAAATCTCTTACATTGAACGACACAGCTCTCCGCTCCTGTGCGTCAAAGGGCGCAAGTTGACAACTTTACTGTTATCTCAGCAAAGCTTTTGATGTATCAGCCACTCGCTGCTTCTAATCAAGCTTAAGCCCTTTTGGTGTTCAATAGTCAAGTGTCAATCTCTTGCGCAGTTTTCTTCATGACAGATCAGGATATGTTAAAGTCAATGGCCAAACGTCTTCTTTTTACATGGCAACTAGCGGCGTCCCCAGGGATCAGTATTAGGACACTCCTTTATTTCATTTTAATTAACAAAACTCTTTCAGCTATTCTTTCGTTTTCTATGCCAATAGCATCAAGATATTTTAAAAATTCATACTGTTCATGACTGTCGCATCCTGCAGACTGACCTGTTTTCTTTTTCTAAATAGTGCAAGGATAATAACCTCAGCTTGAGTGCTGCTAAGACCAAAGCCACAACCTTCACACGTAAAACAGCAAGCGTTTCTTTCTCTTATTCTGTAGATGCAGTACCTTTGTATAAGGTTTGTGGGATCAATGATCTCGGTGTACTTCTTGACACAACCTCACACTTTTCTGCTTGCACTGAAAGTGTTCATTGTATTCAATCTGCCGATAGTCGGCTGAGAGCTCGGCGTCGGTACAGTGCAACAATGGCGCCGACACGAAGGAAAAAGAACGCTGTCGCCGACAGTCGGCAGACCGAAATCGGTGTCCGGTGGCCTAGTGGGAATGAGCGTTAAATGAATACGCCCTCTCTTGGTTCTGCTTGGAGACTATCGAGCGAATTCAATTTTGCTACACCGTTCCGCAAGTGGTACGCAGCGATCTTTCTAACTTCAATAATGGGTTAGTTCACAAGTCAGGGTTGTCATTGCTGACTAAGCATCCACCCAGCCAAGCCTCAGTCATCTGGTTTCCCGGTCACCTGGAACTACCAGGAGGAAACGAAGCCGCTCACAGGCATGCCCGAGCTCTTCTTTACCGGGCGTCTGCCCCTGATGACCGTGAAGAGTGCTGGGACCTAACTGCTTTAGCAGTGCATGCTGACAATCTCGCACCATACAGAACAGCCAGGAAGGAGTACCCAACATCACATAAATCCCTCAATAAGTTGCAAGAGAACACTCTTAGGAGGCTACAAACTAATACATACCCAACGCCAGCTAAGTTACACCAGTGGTACCCTACACTATACTCCCCGCAATGCCCACACTGTGGAGAGGTAGCTAACCTCTACCACATGGTGTGGGCTTGCCAGTTTAATCCCATAGTTGACCCCATTCCAAATCCCTCAAAAGAGTAGTGGGAGGCTATTCTGCTCAGCGATGATCCTGACCTTCAGCACTGGCTGGGTGGGGAGGGCCAGCGCAGCAGCAGTAACCAGTGGGCTACCGCAATTGGCGGCCCGCCCACGAGTTCTACGAATATCCTGCAAATAAAGATGTTTTCGATCAATCCTCAACTAGAATACGCGTCGGTCGTATAGAATGACACTTCTAGATCCAACAATGACTGTATAGATCGGTCCAGAAGATGTTTCTAAGCATATGTCATCATCGTTTGCTGACACGTACGCTAGACCTCGTTCTAGCAGTGTTAGATTATTGACATTGCGCTTACTTATCTGCCGACGTAATCGCGCTGACCATCTGTTTCTTTCCACACTCCTTCACGGCAGCCTCCTCAGACCCGTACTTCTCAGTTGCATCATGCTTCGTATTCCGCGCAAGATTACCAGAAAACATAGACCTTTCCATGTTCCTGCCTGTCGTCACCAGTACTCAGACGTCCACAGAATACGTAGTCTTTATAGTGCTTATTTTCATGATCTCGATAGTCTTGCTAACTCGCTGTCATTGTTCTTTTCCAAGCTTTGCCTTGTTGTATCACAGTTTCACAACTGTTGAACTGCTTTGTTCCTCCTTTTTCTTTAGTATTTGCCTTACGCTTTGTTTTATACACATTCTCTTGTTTTTTTCAAGCTTGTTCTTTTTATTCATTGTTCTTTTGATAGACGCATGCGCCAGCACTGAGACCTCAGAGCTGTTCCTGGGCACGGTAAATTATTATTATTATTATTATTATTATTATTATTATTATTATTATTATTATTATTATTATTATTATTATTATTATTATTATTATTATTATTATTATTATTATTATTATTATTATTATTATTATTATTATTATTATTATTATCTCCTGGTATTGACGGCTTGTCAGCAAATCTGCTCCAAAGAAACTTCGAGGCATTGTCTGATGTGCTGATCTTCATGCTAAATGGTTTTCTGCGCACTGCGTTTTTCCCGGATGAACTTAAAACTGCTTTAGTTAAAACGCTCTTTAAAGGAGGACAAAAAGACGACATGAAAAACTATCGACCCATCTCGATCTTGCCTATACTTTCCCATATAATCGAGAAATTTCTTTTGAGATCTATGTCATCCTTTGTTGAAAAATTTTCCATTTTGTCAACCCGCCAGTTTGGTTTCGTTCCTGGTCGTGGTACTGTAGCTCTTCTGGAAGAGTTCTCCGATGAACTTTTTTCAGCTTTCGATCAAAATATGTTTAGTGTTGCTTTATTTTTAGACATTTCTAAAGCTTTTGAAACAGTTCATCATGGTATTTTATTAGAAAAACTATACTCCATAGGCTTCAGAGGTCCGTTTTATGATGTGCTCAAGAATTACCTTTCCGGTCGTTCACAAGTGGTTGTTTTAGACGGCATGACAAATGTAAGTAGTCAACTTCCAATGAAGGCCGGAGTTCCACAGGGCTCCATATTATCACCTCTTCTGTTCAATTTGTTCGTTAATGACTTATCTCACGTTATTTCCAAAGGTGTATTATTTCAATATGCCGATGACACTGTTTTACTTTCCAAGCACTTTTCTTACAACATGGCCATTACTAATCTCCAGAATAATATACACAAAACAATGACTTGGTTCACTAATAACTGCTTGGAGGTTAACCCAATTAAAACGAAACTCGTTTGCTTCAGATCCCCCTAAAACTAACAACTATAGATGCGCCCGTTTTTCTACATGTTCACGGCTGTTATCCCTGTCAGTGCGTGCCTCTCACCTATGTGACTTCGGTAAAATACTTGGGTGTCTTCTTCGACAGTGATATGTCTTGGCACAGCCAGTTATCGCATGTTTGTGGTAAGCTTCGGAGCGCGGCCCGGTTGTTTTTCCATATAAAATCCATTGTTCCTTTTCACATAAAGAAGAATGTTGCGCATGCTCTGGTGTACAGTATTCTCAGATATGGGATTACTGTTTTTGCTTTTTGCTCAGCCAGATGGCAAAACAGAGTTGACACTTTATTAAGAAACATACTAAGAAACATAGCATATAACGCCCCCTTTTCTGTGTCTGATAATATTTTCACAGCCCTTGGTCTTCCATGCTTTCGAACACTCTTTCTACAAACTGTAGTCGTGCAACATTTCTGGGACAGCAGTTTCAAAACACGTCATACAGCCTCCCGAAACCTGCGTAGTTCCATTCGTTTTAAGGTGCCGCGCTCTTCAACAAGGCATGGGGAAGCCAGACGCTGTGTTTATGTTCCCCAAATTTTTAATGACTTACCAGAGGAAATGTTTTCCGCAACATCAAAAAAAATGCTAAAAATCATGGTTCACGCATTGTAACACGGTTCCTATATGCCTGAAGAATGTTCATGATCAGGCACGAATTGTTAAAATACTGTTCCTTGCTCTTTATTTTTCACTTCTTGTTGATGTTACTTTTCGTAACTTTTTGCACCTTGGTCACTATTGATTTCATGTTAGTATTGTGTTGATATATTGTGTTTATATTATGTTCTTATTTTATGTTTTACTGCACGTCCGTCTGCCGACTTTGCCGGGCCAAGTCCCTCAAGCCACTAGAGGCTTTGACAGGCCCGTTTCATTGCCCTGTATACGTTATGTGCAATAAAAGATTTATTATTATTATTATTATTATTATTATTATTATTATTATTATTATTATTATTATTATTATTATTATTATTATTATTATTATTATTATTATTATTATTATTATTATTATTATTATTATTATTATTATTATTATTCGATGTTTGATCTATACAGGAACTTCGGCTTTCTGAAAAATGGGATAATTACAAGCAGAAGTATTCCTACGCGGTTAAAAACGGCCGTAGTTCGACCACTTCTAAAAGGTGGTGAAGCTAAGTGTGGGCATAATTATCGCCCCATTTCTATCCTGCCTAGTATAGCAAAAGTTCTAGAAAAACATGTCTTCTTAGTAATGAACAGCTTTATTAACAAAGCGGGGGGGTTTCCCGACTGTCAATACGGTTTTATTGAAAAAGGGGGCACTCAGGCTTTATTAGAAGAATTGAGTGACCATTTATTTTCTTCACTTGAAAAAAATCTTGTTTGTTGCGCACTTGTTTTAGATGTGGCAAAAGCCTTTGACACGGTATGTCATTCGATTATGCTAGAGAAACTCTACAATTCAGGTTTTCGAGGACCTTTCTTCCGATTGCTACGCAATTTTCTTACAGATCGCTCCCAGATTGTTTCCATTTCAGACATTTCCAGTTCCCGTGTTTTTCTGAAGGCCGGTGTGCCACAAGGTTCCATACTGTCTCCCTTACTTTTTAATATATACGTTAAGGACATGTGCAACGTGCTATCTGTCTGCAAGTTATTTCAATATGCAGACGATACTGCAATTTTAGCCACACATGTGAATTTTCCAGACGCATTCTCAATTCTTCAAAACGATGTCGGGAAATTAATGGATTATCTTGGTGCAAATGTAATTGACATGTCAGAATTGACATCTGAAACGTGTTTCACTTTCTTCTTCACTTTATCTGCACAGCTCTCGATGTATTAATTGTTTCTGCCCTCCAATAAAATTTTCGGACTCTGTGAAGTATTTGGGCATATGGTTTGACTCTAGTCTTCTTTTTTCTACTCACTTGTCTTACATATGTGCCAAACTTCGTAAAATCGTCTGTTTACTGTACCGCATCAAAGTGTTTTTACCCTTGTCTGTTAGGAAACATTTGGTCCACTCGTTAGCCTACAGTGTGCTCAGATATGGTATTACAACATTTGTACATTGTTCTAGTACCCATGGCATCACCGTGTAAATAGGTTGCTAAAGTGTATGTTAAAAAGTGTTACTTATGACGTACACAGACCACAAGGGATGAACCTTTTTCAGATGCTAAAAATGCCGAATATGCGCTCACTGTTTGTTCAAACAGTGGTATTGAAACACTTCTGGTCGGATACCTTTAAAATCCCCACTGTGCCTTGCCGTCCTTTACGGCGTGCACCTGCTTTTTCAGTTCCTCACACACGAACCAGATTTGGCAGATATACTCGAGCCTTTTATGTTCCAGATATATTCAATGCACTTCCTTCTGAAATTTCTTCCTGTAAGTCTGTACGCGACATTCGCAAAACTTTAAGGGCATTGTACACAGAATGATTATAGGCGTCGTATTTTTATTTCTCCTGTCATTGTTGAAACATGTTTTCGCTCTCGTCGCTTCTTCGCTTCTCTTTTTCTTTGTTGTTGTTTTTTCGTGATTCTCTTCTTTTTTTTGTGCCTTGTACTTTATCACTCGCTGCCTTAGTTCTCAATATCTTTTTGTTTTGTTTTTCTGGCAAAAGAAAGAAAAGTCAGTTTCTGGATGAGTCTTGTTATTGACTGCCGGGTTTCGCGTGACAAGCCACTGTGATGGCTTAGGCGAACCCGATTTCTGTACTTATACTTGCAGATTTTATAATAAATTATTATTATTATTATTATTATTATTATTATTATTATTATTATTATTATTATTATTATTATTATTATTATTATTATTATTATTATTATTATTATTATTATTCGTCATGGTGCGCTGAAAACAAGTTGGTCATAAATGCATCAAAAACGACAGGCGTAAGCTACACGCGGAACACTAACAGAATTTTATTTCCCTATATCGTCAAAGATGTTCTCCTGATTAGAGCACAGGAAACGAAGGACCTTGGAGTGTACTTCAATAGCTCTCCGAGTTTTTCGCCCCGCGCTCAACAGACGAGACAGCGTGCACTTCCAACTCTAGGCACAGTATGCCGGGTGACGAGAGACTTCAAACAACCTGGGCCATCTGTAACATTATATGAGGGCGTATCCCTTCCAATTCTTGAGTACACCTGCCTGGTTTGGGCGGTACTTGTAGGTCAAATTGTGAACTTCTCGAAAATGTGCAAAAAAAGTTCATATCTATATTTAAGCATCGATTCTGTCAAAAGCATTTCATCTCCATAGGGCTAACACAGATACCCACGTTACCTACCCTCACCTGTAGACGCAACAAATCGGATGTTCGTTTTCTTCACAAATTAATACGTGGAAAAATGTGACGCTCGCACTTACTTCTTAATGTGCGTTTTTACATTCCGAAGAAAGGCACATGGTAACAGCGCGCCTTTCAGCCTTTAGATTGTTGTGACCCTCTATCTAGAGTGCAGGCGATATATAACGCCCATTCAGAATGCCTAGATATCTTCATGCCTAATTGTAATATTTTCCTAAATAGAGTTGCAGATGAATATTAATAGCTGAACAATAACCTTCATATCTGTTGTGTGTTCCGTCATTCTCTTATCCTTTTTTCTGTTTCTCCACTATTGCTTTGTATTCTCTTCGTGCACACATTTTATAATGCAAAGAATACAGATTTGATGCTCTGGTAAAATCTGTATTCGCGAAATTATTATTATTATTTTGTGTGTGCGCTAATGTGTATGTGTGTGTGAGCTTGCATTGTTCTTCCTGTGTATTGTTATGCCGAGTGCGCCAGTGCCAAGACCCTCGAGGTTGTTCTTGGGCACGTCAATGAACACCTTCTATTTATTTATTTATCTATTTACTATTTATTTATTTATTTATTTATTTATTTATTTATTTATTTATTTATTTATTTATTTATTTATTTATTTATTTATTGTGTTCTGGAATATCAGCTAACACTTTCACTACTATGGGACAAGCTAAAAGAGATGCGTCGGTGTGTAACACGTCCCGAAGTAACAAGAGACTAAACGGTGGTACAGAGATTGCGCTTGAGGAAAAGAGTGGTGCAGAGTTTCACTGCTGGATGGGCTAAGAGAAATCAGAAAAGTTTGCAATCCTTGCCGGTTGAATATAAGAAGGTTGATTCTCTCCTGTTGCCGCAGGAAGAGTTCGCCGTTGTGTCGAAATCGGTTACGGAACTCGAAGGGTCGGTGTAGTTTTTGCCCGAGAAATACGATTCTATTTTGAAACAGCAGCAAGATATTCAAGCAGGTCAAATGTCTGATTGCGCTGAAGTGGAAGCTCTGAAAACAACTGTGTTAACTCAAACAGCGGTAATACAAAAGCTAGAAGAAGACCAAAATGCGTGAGCTGTACAGCAGGCTAAAGAATCTTGAGATTGACGGGGGTTCGCCAGAGAAAAGTAATCAAAGCCTAACACAATCATCCAAATGCCAGCAAAACTGGAACTGTCTGTGTTTTCGTCTGGCGACATTGCGGCCGTACAGAGACTTAAAAGCCGAAATCAGTGATACACCTGTGGTCCTGGTGCGCTTTAAATCTGTAACTTCGAAGGAAAAATGGCTTGAAGCGCGGGAAAAGCTGAAGAAAGTACGTGAAGGTGTATCGTTTACAAAGATCTACTTCAATGGTAACTTGACCAAAGTTAACTGTGATCTCTTCTGGAAAGCCAGAACGAAGGAAAAAGCGGAGGGTTATCGATTTTGTTGGGCGAAAGGAGGCAAGATCTTCGTGAAAAAGAATGAAACAGCGTCTCTTGTTCGTATCGGCAAACAAGCAGACCTGGTAAACATTGCTTAGCCAACAAGCGTGTTTCTTTCAGCGAACTACCGAACTTCAGTTCACTAAAAACAGAATTTCGATGCAATTCTGTAAAGATTTCACCATTGCTAACGTTAATATTCAAAGTTGGCTTAAATACTGGGACGAATTTAAATTTCTGGCTGAGTCGGCTGCTGGTTTTGTAGACGTTTTTGTAATAATAGAAATCAATGTTCCCGAGGCTTGCTTTGATACGTTTACCGCGCAAGGCTTTTCCGCACATTTTGTTACACGAAGCGGGCGTCGTGGCGGAGGCGTTGCTCTCTTTGTAAGCGACTGCTGTGAAGTTTTTTCTGCTGATGCAACTTTCCTACATGCTGAATCTATGATGGTCAAAGTTTGTAAGAGGTCAATTTCTGTGCATCTTATCGATTTATCGAACGCCCTCATGCAACCTTTCACGGCTTCTCGAAGAGTTTGATGAAACTCTGAGGTAGTGGAGCTCAATGGATCAATTCTGCTTGATCGGAGACTTTAATATCAACATTTTAGGCCCTGAAAAAGTTACTGTTACTGTCCGCTTATGGTCTGGAATGTACAATTGGAGCGCCTAAAGAACGAAATTAGTTAATAGCCTAGTGCAATCTTGTTCAGATCACATAGCAGTCACAGTTCCCAGCTGTACATTTAGGTCATTTACTATTCTGCAAAGGCTGGCTGACCAATACTTTGTAGCATGCCGTCTTGTATTACCAGACGCGTCTGGAATGCCATCGGTCTAAACTGCATCTGGACAGCCCAAATGCCTTGTCCATATTGTTAATCAATCCAAGCTTGATAAGCTTATCGTTTCGTTTGACTGGACATCCTTAACCAAAGAATATTCGTCGAGCAAAGGGTATGAAAGGTTCTGTACGCAACTGAAAAAATTTTAATTACATTGCACACGGCTATAGCTAAGCCGATAAGAAAGGGTCACTGCTGGATGAACGCGGAAATTCTTGGTTCTATTTCGTATCGAGACGCCTTGTGGAGACGCTGAAAAAGAAATCCGAGAAACCAAGCACTGCGATTAGATTACATGCCGGCAATAAAAAGAGTTCTTGATCTTCTGTGTGGCGCCAAACACCGTTACTTATTTTATAAACTCCGACAATCTCCAAATAATTTAAGCAAAACATGGTCTTTGGTTAATCATATTAGAGGAATGAGTTCCAGTAAACGGTCTGTTTTCGGTGCTTTTCAGCAATCTCGCACAGCAGTGACTGATGCTTTCAACAGGCACTGGGCAATCCGTATCTGCGTCAGCTAATCTTACGAGAAATTCGAGGGGTGATCTTGAAGTGAGTGAGTGAGCGAAACAACTTTGTTTGGTCCACAATAGACGCGAGTAAACTCAACGTCACCTGGCTAGGCCCACTCGGGGACCATCAGGTGAAACCTGACGGCCCTCTTGCGAGCCCTCTGGACTGCCAGGATTTGAGAGGTCTGGTCCTGGGCCCTAATGAACTTCATCATTTCCTCTTGGGTGAAAGGGGGACCGGCAGAGGCGCAGCCCCACAATACATGCTCGAAGTCCGCATAATCGCCACACAGGGGGCAGTCCGGGCTCGGGAACCGTTCGGGATACATTGCGTGCGGCGCCGTGGGGCTCGGGTAAGTGCTTGTTTGCAGAAGTTTGAGAGTGACTGCGAGGGCCCTGCACAGCGAGGAGTGCGGCAAAGGCAGGAGTATTCTTGAGAGATAGTTATGATTGCAGATCTCGTTGTACGAGCAGATAGGCTCGGGTTGCCCGGAAAGAAATTTCGGTGTCCGTCCTAACAAGCCCACTGGATATGTTATGCAAAAAAGAGGTGAGGCGTGCAGACAGGACACAAGAGTAGAGAAGTCCTGTCTACACGCCTCACCTCTTTCTTGCACTGGATATGATAGAATATCTTTACACACGATCAGAAGGAATTTCAATGCGCTGCGAGTTATTATCATGCACGGTTTTTTGGAAGGGGACGACATTCTGAAATGCCTAAAAACTGCAGTTGTCTTACCACTACACAAGTCAGGGAAGAAAGATAGTATTGAAAACTATCGGCCAATGTCTATATTGCCGGTTATTCCTCAGGTTTTAGCAAAAAGTTATTTTCCACAATACGTCTTCTTTTCTTAACAATTTTTCTATCCTGACTGATCGACAGTTTGGCTTTGTTTCAGGACGTGGCATTGTGGCACTTGTTCAAGAATTTTCGGATGAGCTGTTTTCGGCATTCAATCAGAATGCTTTCACGTGTGCGCTGTTCTTAAATGTAACGATAGCGTTTGACGCCCTGAATCATGAAAGCTTGTTAAGTAAACTGTATTTTGGGGGAGTTCGTGGGCCTTTTTTACAACTTTCTAAAATTACTTGAGCAACAGATTTCAAGTGGTCGCTGCCGATGATAAGGGCGCTCATAGTTCTAAGCTGTCGCTGAAAGCTGGAGTTCCTCAGGGGCGCATTTTATCGCCATTATTGTTTAACGTCTTCTTTAATTACTTTCCTTTGTAATTTCCAGATGTTCCGTGTTCCAGTATGCTCACGATACTGTTTTACTGGCAAAACATCTTTATTACAAATTTCCACTGAAATGGTGCCAAATGACGTGCACAATGCAATGCTTTGGTTCACTAATAATGAAATTGTTTTTAATAACCCAAAACACAGCTTGTTCGTTTTCACTCTCCACTCAAGGCTACTGTAATTAAGATACCTCTCTACTTGCTTAAGTCGAACTGTGTTTCTTGTAAATGTGCGCCTATTTCATACGTAGACTGTATTCAATTGATTTATTCATGATAGATTATACGTTATAAAGAACAACAATATACATAATATAGAGATAAGATATACGTGCAAATACATATGCAATATACATAATGTAAAAATATTAGAAACAATAATAATAATAATAGTAATATACAAATACCTGGGAATATCTTTCGATAGTAACTTATCGTGGCAACATCAATTATTTATTCTAAACGGAGGTCCGTCGCTTGGATATATATCAAAAGTGTTGCACCCTTGTCTACAAAAAATATTATTGTGCACGCACTGGGTTACACCGTGTTGAGATACAGCACTACAGACTTCGGCTTCTGTTCGGATCGGTGGAGATGCAGGGTAGACAGGATTCTAAAAAAGTATTCTTTAAAATGTTGCCTACAATTCCCCAATAGTAACAGCTGCAAATATCTTCCATGGACTTGGTCTACCATATTTTCAATCGTTGCTTATAGCAACAGTTATCGTCAAACATTTGTGGTATTCCGCATTCAAACAAAAAAGTGACGTCACAAGAGAACTTCGAAAACACGTTGGCAGCAGCCACGGAGAGGGGAGCAAAGCCTGCTTTCGTTGTTGTTGACCTAAGTTGTGGCGCATACCGACAGTGTGTGTTTGGCCATGAATCAGGTGCACAAATTCAGCGTATAATTTACGAAGGAGGCTATAGAAAAAGAGGTTGAATATAGAGAGAAGAATAGGTGCCGCCTACGGAGGGGCTCCAGTACCAACGCCCCCTCCAAACTTTTCCGGGGGGGGGGGGGAGGGCAGAACCCGCCCTCCCCCAGGTGATGCCGAAGCCTACCCCCCTCCCCAAATATCATTACGAAAGTTCTGTTAACCACATCATTGGAGGTTTCTTTTGAGCTGCCCCTGCCTATTCGCTTAAAATATTATTGTGGCTTAAAGCTTGCAGCATCATTGTTGGCGCGGCGGACGTGCACGGCTTTCAATTCATACTTTCGCTTTATTTTTGCAAGTCCTGATGATAGGAGGACAAGCGCATTGCAAGCACCAGAGACGGCTACCTAATCCGTATTTTTTTCACTTCAACATCTTTTTATTTAATTTCCAGTGTGATCCAATTGTAATCATGATGTTCTTCAATCTGACCTAATCGCCATATACGCATGGTGTTCAACCTGCCTAATGCCTCTAAATCTTGTTAAAACTAAATTCATGTCTTTTACTAATCAGGCACCCCGAACTTCAACATCTTACATCTTAAACGACAGTCTAGTTGAACAAGTTTACGACTACAAATATCTTGGCGTACACTTAACCCCTATCTTGACGTGGAATAATCACATTAACCACATTCTCGCATCTGCAAACCATTCGCTTGGTTCCCTTAGATATAGCCTCAAACATGCTCCCATACACTTACGCAAATTAGCATACACAACACTAGTACGCCCTACAGTAGGGTACGCTTCAGCCATACGGGATGCCCATCAGACATACCTAATAACTGACTTAGAAGCCCTGCAGAACCGCGCTGTACGTTTCATCTTTTGAAATTATTCACGTCAAACCAGTGTAGCAACATTAAAAAAATCGTTCGTTTAACACTATTAAATACACAACACTAACTAACACTAAATATCTCGTTTAACACAATTCCATAAGCTTTTCTATCACGTACCTTTCCTAACGAGTTCATGTGTCAACCATCAGCCATTTTCCTGCGTCGGGATCATTCTTGCAAAGTCGAATGCATCATGTGTCGCTCCCTCGCATTTGGTCCGTCATTTATACCTCGCACCCCCACAGAGTGGAATAACCTGCCATCGCACATTGTCACGGAAACAAATGCCTCGAAATTTACAGACGCTTTGCGCAGTAACATGCATACCTTATATATAACGTATCACTGTCTGATTTGCAAACTGAAAAAAAAAACTTTTTTTCGTGCTCCAATAACCAAAGTATCCATGACGTTGACATAGTTTGTGCAAATCATTTAAAGTTGCTGTATTGATAAGCATTTTTATTTCCCTTTTTCTCAACTGGTACAAAGCTGAGAAGACTAAACTGGACATCATCATTAGAGGAGCCTATAAGCAGGCCTTAGGACTACCCAACCACACCAGCACGGAACTTCTACTACAATTAGGTATCCACAACACGCTAGACGAGTTAATCGAGGCCCAACGTCAATCTCAACTAGAGAGGCTTACTCTTAGGGAAACGGGCCGCAGCATTCTAAACAAGCTTAATATCACCTACCACCGTCAACATGGAGACAAACACCCAATACTACGCGACATTCAGCAATGGATACACGCCGACCCTATTCCGAGAAACATGCACCCAGACTACAACAAAGAACGCAGGAAGGCACGAGCTACTTCCCTCATCAAAGCTTACGCCAACACCGCGGGCGTCACCTTCGTCGACGCAGCTGAGTACCAAGATGGACGGCGCTTTGCGGCGGTTGCCACAGCAGGCGGCTTGCTCCGACATGCTGCCAGCATCATTACCAAAAATGCCGAGACGGCCGAGGAAGTGGCCATCGCCCTGGCCACTCTTGACCCAGCCTGTCACACCATAGTGAGCGATTCTCACGCAGCAGTCAACAACTACATCAAAGGTCGCATTTCTCAACAATCACTCCGCATCTTACGACAAGCCCCGCATTCGTCTGAAAATCAAATCACCCTCGTCTGGATCCCAGCACACGCCGGCGTTGTCCACCCGCACCTCACCAACCTCAACGAGGTTACACATTCCGTAGCACGAGGACTAGTCAACCGTGCCGGAGACGGTGCAGGTGCACCCGCAGGACGCGACCGCCTTACACGATACAACGACCTTGTGAAGTCATTTTACCTCGCAAGAAGAACCTTCCCCACCCCTCACTGCAAGTTAAACAGGGCACAGGCAACCACCCTTCGCCTGTTACAGACGAATACATACCCCTCCCTCACACGCTATCACACTATATACCCCGACATCTACCCGAGCCAGACGTGCAAGGTCTGTAAAACTAAATCGGCAACACTCCCCCACATGCTACGGGAGTGCAAACACCAATACCAAGACCTTAATCCCGTGACCCTCTCGTCGAAATGGCACGCCGCCCTGCGCAGCTTCCACCTCGACAACCAACTCTGGGCGACCCAGCAGGCCTACGAAGCGGCGAAGAGGCAAGACCTCGACGTCCCATCGTGGGAGGCCTAGGCCCAGCCGACAAAACTGCTGGTGCTTATTAAAGTTCACTCTCTCTCTCTCTCTCTCTCTCTCTCTCTCTCTCTCTCTGGGTTTTTACGTTGATGCGCTGTAACTAATATTATACCAATTTTGTTTTTGTATTGTGTATACATTTATGCACTGCTCTTTGCCTCACTGATGTAAGCTTTGCCCTATTTAATGCCCTCTCTAGAGGGCCTTCAGGGTTATTGTGAAATAAATAAATAAATAAATAAGTACCATGCACTGACACAATATATTTAAATATGTACACAGAACCAATATTTTTTTTTCCAAGAGAAGAATGTAGCCATGCAAAAATTATTTCTGATGGTATGGATAGTCTGTGCCTAGGGAATGAATATGTTGCTTTATGTTCACCTCGATTCAAATCGCTCTGCGTGCTTTTCTGACTGAAAAAACCGGCAAACTTAAGTTACTCCTTCAGCAGTGTCTTTAATAAACGGCGTGCGAAATGTACGTAAATGATATATGTCTCAGTATTGCTTCTTTTTTCAATGAGCAATGCTAACGACTCATGAAAAAAAGTTATAATAATTTATAACATTTACTAGGGATGCAAACATCGCCACTTGCATGCAGAATTCCTAAATATATATCATTCACTCAGTAAGCGAAATGAGGCCAAACCGGATTCACTCGCAACCAGAATCAATAGCAGTCATGCGCAGCAGCGCTTATACAACACAGTAAAAAAAAAAAAGAATGAAAAAGAGGCTGCAGTTTCGCCGGAAAGGCGACGCAGGATTAGCGATAGCGATTTATAAGCCAATTAAACGGAGTAATATTCTTGAACTTTGAACTTTGAACTTTATTTCATACCTACACAACGTACAGATGACAGCGGCACAGACAAAAAACCATAAAATAGGCTTGACTAGGTCTGCGTCCCTTATTGGTTTCTTTGGCAACACGTAGCAATGCGTGCATAAATACAAGATGAACACATGCATTGGAAAAACAATATATATATAAACAATGTGTTGATGAATGACACTATTTATACAAAGTTACTTTCGCACAGCGGCGCAAAATTTACATGAATGCAGAAATCGTAGTTGTCATACAAGTTACGAAAAACAGGAGCAGGGAAACAACAAAATGCCGACAACATGAATCACTTTTTAAATAAGTCACTGTGCAATTGCAGCTTAGAATGCGTGTTCGTCAAAAACAATACAAAGAAAATCACTAAGCATACACGTGAATGACAGTATGAGTGGCAAGTTCGGGCACCTAATTGAAAATAATATTAAGTATGCCGATTAATGAAGAGAGTTCAGTTGTGATGGCAGTGCACAGCGCAGCATTTGATTCCCGTATTTAGTTCTTGAGTGCGGAATATGCCAAGTTTCTCTGTGAAGTGTACTGAAACTGCTGTATTTGACGTTAGCCTTGACAAGTGCTCGAGAAAATTAGCTCTACCTTTCCTTTCTGCTATAAAAGCGTTTTAGCAAAATTGTATTATAGATCAATTTTATCAGCGCTATATGTAATTGACAAAAAAAAGAGGATCAGTATGCGCATCAAATGAAGAGTTTGAAATTGCACGGATGGCTTTAATTTCGTAATAAATATAGAATGTTGAAGCTATTGCTAGTCGTGTTGCCCCATACGAGGTGACAATAGTTAACATGCGATATAAAAAGAGAATTATAAAGTAGGAGCTTCACTCTTAGTGGTAAAAGGAAGCGTAATCTTATTAGTATTCCAACAACTCGGGCCAGTTAGAAATAATGTTAACATGGCCATTCCATAGCATATTCTCTTGGAATATGACACCTACGCCTTTAACCGATGGTACTATGTCTATGAAAGAACTACCTTTTCTTAGATGTACGTCAATGCTGTGCTTTTAGTTTTTTGGCTGAAAAAGCACGCCTTTTGTTTTGGTAGTATTAATAGTTAATGAGTTGAATAAACTCCACTTGTTTATTTGGGCTAGTGTATCATTAGCAAGACATAACAATTCTTTCACGTCCTTAAAAGTTTTAAACTAGTGTCGTCGGCATAGATAACAAATTGTGCGCCGGTATTAATATTAGTTATATCATTTATATACAGGTTAAACAATAGTGGGCCTAGTATGCTTCCTTGAGGAACTCCAGCGAATATAGGCAAATTTTTTGAACAGTTTGTTACCTACGACAACGGTCTGATACCTGTACTGCTAATAACTTCTAATTAAGTTCAGGAATGTTCCTCTAAAGCCATAAATGTCAAGTTTTGTAAGTAGAGTATCGTGATTAATGGTGTCAAAAGCGTTCGAAAAATCAATAAACACGCCGAGAGTAACTAAATTGTCTGCAAAGCCTCGCAAAATTCTCTTTTTGCATCAGTAAAGCTATTTCTGTTGAACGACCTTTTCTAAACATATACTGGTAATCCGTAGTTACATTGTGCTTTTTACAAAAAGAAGTTACTTTTGCATTAATCAATTTCTCGAGACATATAGAAAAAATAGGCAGAATCGATATTGGCCTATAATTTGAGAGCTCGTTCCTGTCGCCAGATTTGAAAAATGCTGTTACCTTCGCTATTTGCATGCGCCGAGGAAATGTACCATTCGCCAACGAAAGATTGTACACGTACTCTAAGGCAGGATTGATTAGGTCTAGAACATGCTTAGCTGGGCGAATCTGCAAACCATCGATATCGCAACTTTTGCTATTTCAAAGGCTAAGAAACGTGCTGTAGATTTCATGAGTGTTAGTGGGGCTTAGGAATGCACTTTCGACGACTTTTGATTTTACGTATTCTGTGCAACGAGGATCGAAGGACGTATTCACCAGCGATACAAAATGATCGTTAAAAGCGTCAGCCAATGCCGTGCCTGATGTCAACTGATTATTTATTTCTAACTCTGCTGCATTCTCTGGCTGATTGTTCACACAAACTAAACTGTTTAGTTTTTTCCAGGTGATATCGGTTCGCTTTATCGTTTCTTCATTAAATAATTTCTCAAACTATTGCGCTTTTGCTACCCTTAGAGTGACATTAACTTTGTTCCGGAATTTTTTGAACTCTGCTAAATCTGTTGCGTCCTTTGTGCCTAGGAATTGCATGAAAAGAGCATCTTTTTCTTTGATAAACTTCAACGTACGGTCAATAATCCAAGGTTTCCTTGCCTTTATAGCTTTTCTGGTTTTGCGTTTAAATGGCTTTCTGTAAATGCTCTGAAAAAAAGGATAAAAACAACTCGTACGCTTTGTCACAGTCTTTTTCGTTATACACGTCTTGCCAGTTTATGCGCAATATTTCGTTGCGAAATTTCTCAAGTGTTAATGGGCTAATATCCTGAAATGTGAAGTGTTAATCTTTAGAAAGACGCGAGGGCTACACAGCTGAATTAACAAGTAGAAAGATAGGCAAGCGGTCACTGACGTGTGCAGTGATGACGCCTGATTCAATGTTTTCTGTGTCAAAATTTGTAGTGATAACATCGAGTAAACTTTAGCAGTTACCTTGAATACGAGTAGGAGCAGTAATTGTATTAATGCAAACATTTGATTCAAGTACCCGCAATGTGTCTCTGCGAAGTGTGCTATCGTGCAACATGTTAATATTGTTAGCGATGGCAGACACAGAGAAAATGCCGTCGGCGGTACTACTGTCGGCGTCGTCAGGCTCGTCTACCGGGTAGCGAGACAGGCAGTCAGCGTCCTTGTGTAGTCGGCCAGATTTGTAGGTGACAGGGAACGAATATTCTTGGAGGCGTAAGGCCCAGCGACCAAGTCTTCCTGAAGGGTCTTTCAATGAGCATAACCAACAAAGCGCGTGATGGTCTGTGACAACGGAAAAGGATCGGCCATATAAGTATGGGCGGAATTTCGCAACCGCCCAAACTAGGGCCAGACACTCACGCTCAGTGATGGAATAGTTGCGCTCCGCGGGTGAGAGGAGCCTGCTGGCGTAAGCGATAACACGGTCGTGGCCACGCTGGCGTTGTGCCAGTACTGCTCCAATTCCGTGACCACTGGCATCAGTACGGACTTCGGTAGGCGCAGAAGGATCGAAATGGGCCAGAACGGGAGGCGTTGTGAGAATGTCGATTAGATGAGAGAATGCAGAGGCCTCGTTATCGCCCCACCGGAAAGGAGCGTCTTTTTTCAAAAGGTCGGTTAGTGGTCGTGCTATGGCGGCGAAATTCCTCACGAAACGGCGGAAGTACGAACAAAGGCCGATGAAGCTGCGCACATCCTTGACACACTTCGGAACAGGGAAGTGCGTAACAGCATGGATCTTGCCTGGGTCCGGTTGCACTCCGTTCGCGTCAACGAGATGTCCAAGGACGGTAATCTGGCGACGGCCGAATTGGCACTTCGATGCGTTCAGTTGCAGACCGGCTCGCCGAAAAACGTCCAGGACTGCTGAGAGGCGCTCGAGGTGCGTAGCGAACGTTGGGGAGAATAAGATAACGTCGTCCAAGTAGCACAAGCACGTGGACCATTTGAAACCGTGAAGAAGGGAGTCCATCATGCGTTCAAAAGTGGCAGGAGCGTTACATAGGCCGAACGGCATCACCTTGAATTGATAGAGACCGTCGGGTGTTACAAAGGCAGTCTTCTCGCGGTCGAGATTGTCCACGGCAATCTGCCAATAGCCAGAGCGAAGGTCAATAGAGGAGAAATAGCGAGCACCGTGGAGGAAGTCAAGGGCGTCATCAATCCGAGGTAGGGGATACACGTCCTTTTTGGTAACCCTGTTAAGGTGCCGATAATCCACGCAAAAGCGCCATGAGCCATCCTTCTTTTTTACCAGCACAACCGGTGACGCCCAAGGACTACATGACGGTTCAATAATGTTCTTGGCAAGCATTTTGCGAACTTCTGCGTGAATAACTTGACGCTCAGCTGGTGACACTCGATACGGGCGGCGATGAATAAGAGGGGCATCGCCGGTATTAATGCGATGTTTGACAGCTGTAGTTTGGGCTAAAGGACGATCGTTAAAGTCCAAAATATCGTGGTAAGAAAACAGAACGCGGTAGAGTTCACGAGCGTGCTCGGAGGGCAAGTCGGGGGCAATAATTTTCCGTAAGTCAGCGATGGTACAATTTGTCGACTGCGATGGTAGAGGAGTATCGGATGAAGTGTCGTCTACTGCAATGGATGCTACTGAGTGATCCTCGAATGAACAAAGCTGGGCCAAAGACATCCCACGTGGCAGCACTTGTGTCGTCAAGCCAAAGTTGACCAATGGCAGGCAGACGCAATTCGCCGTAATAGATAAACCTGTATGGGGTACTGTGATCCCGTGTGTAAGGAGGACGTCTTGCATAGGAGCCGCGATGTAGTGACCGTCGGGGACTGGTGGGGATGACACTAGGTCAACGTAGGTCAGTGCCGAAGGTGGCAAGCGAACGAAGTCAGCGGAACTGAGGCGACTGGGGTGTGGTTCAGCAGGATCCAGAACAGGCAGGTCAAGGCGGAGAGTACTGGCGGAACAATCGATGAGAGCAGAATGTGCGGAGAGGAAGTCTAAGCCGAGGATGATGTCGTGGGGACAGTGGGCGATGACTGTGAATAGCACGATTGTTGAGCGATCGGCGAAGAAGACGCGGGCGGTACACATACCAATTACGGGGGCTGTTCCGCCATCGGCGACACGGACAACAGGCGTCGTGGCGGGCGGGATAATTTTCTTGAGCCGGTTACGAAGGTCAGCGCTCATTACGGACAAATGCGCCCCAGTGTCTATGAGAGCAGACACAGAAACACCGTCGACTTGCACGTCAAGAAGGTTCAGATGAGTGGGCAAAGTCAGTAGAGGATTTGGCGGCGTAGGGAGCAATACGGCGTCACCTCGAGGCGCTGCATCGTCTAGTTTTCCGGCTGGGAGCGGCGTCCGAAGGGAGTCGGCGAATAGGAGCGACGGGGCTGGGGAGAGCGAGATTGTCGTCGTTGGGGCGAAGGCGAACGAGAATAGTGGCGGTTCGTTACAGGAGGATCAGTGGCGGCATTATCGGAGCGTGCGGCATAGGGACGAGAAGGGCCACCTGAGGGGCGAGAGTAGGCAGTAGAAGTAGACCGGATCGGGGAACTCCAGCGACTACGACAGTGCCGAGAAATGTGCCCGATTCGATGGCAGTGGAAACAAATAGGCTTGTCGTCAGCAGTGCGCCATGCAGATGGGTTGCGGAAACGTGGTGGGTAAGAAGATGCGGGACGGGGCGAAATCGAAGAAGCCGGGCGGGTATCAGGGCGATGGGCCTAGCAGATGGTGTGAAGACCCATGTTTTCAAACTCCTGGCGGACAACTGCCGGGATCAGTGAGACCGTGACTGCAGATGGGTTGGTGGGACTGGAGTCAAAGGCAGCCGGATAGGCGGCCTCGATCTCACGCCGGAGGATCCTGGTAACATCGGCAGTGTTGTTGGGACGGGGAGCGTCGGCACAGGAAGATGTCGCTGGGGTGTTGGGCAGACGGGCAAACTGCTGGTCAATACGTCGGCTTTTGGCGAGTTCCAGGCGGCGGCACTCTTCTATAACAGCATCCACCGTGGCTACGTTGTTGCAAACGAGCAAGTTGAAGGCGTCATCGGCAATGCCTTTGAGGATGTGGGAAACCTTGTCTGACTCAGTCATGTGGGTGTCAACTTTGCGGCACAGAGCCAAGACGCCCTGAATGTACGTGACATAGGGCTCTGTTGACGTCTGCACACGGCCGGAAAGCGCCTTCTGCGCGGCAAGTTGTTGACCATAGGGGTTGCCGACCAAGTCTCGAAGCTGTGTCTTAAGTGAATCCCAACTGGTGAGCTCATCTTCGTGCGTGCGATACCAAACTCGAGGTGTGCCACCGAGGTAAAAGATGACGTTGGCGAGCATAATAGTAGGGTCCCACCGGTTATTGCGGCTGACGTGTTCATACAGGCTGATCCAGTCATCGACGTCTTCCCCATCTTGGCCCGAGAATACGCCAGGATCACGGGGAGCGGGGAGAATGATGTAGGTCGTCGAAGTGGCAGCAGGTGTCGGAGCTGGCGGAGTCGGGTTGTCGTCGCCGGGAGCGATGAAGGAAGGCTCGACGTACCGTCCACTGCGAAGCTCCGTGACGAGGTACAGGGAACGTCCACCTCCACCAGATATGTTACGTAGGAAGACGCAGACGAAAAGCTATGTACAAATATATTTACAAGGAAAATACGCTGCGCTTGGCCAAGAGGCAACAGCCCGCGCTAGCTTCTAATCGTCGTCGTCGTCTTCACACTGCTGGCCTTTCGTGATCGCACATATTGTGCCGTAGCAATATTAATATCTCTACCCAAAACTAAACTGTAGTCGTTATCGTTAACCCAGGATAGCAGATTGTCGATGTATTTAAGAAAATTAACCACGTTCCCTCCCGGTGGGCGATATACCACAGAAAGAATGCTGCGACCATGAAGAACAGTCAAAATTTCAGTCAGCGGTAATTTGAGTAAAGTCTTTCAACAATTCGCAATGCGAGTTAGTCCTAGTAAGTAACAGAACACCGCTGCCTTTTTTATTGCACTATTTCAGATAATGAGAGTCATAGTCTGATATTTGCAATACTTCTTCGTTGCCATACCATGTTTCACACAGCATGAGAATGTCAAAAAAAACCAAAAGAAGACAGCAATGCGTTGAGATCATCGTCCTCATTGCGTGCAGATTGCGTTTTTAAATGTCAAAAGGACGTGCACTTATTTCTCTTAGAAAATATTTTACCAACGTCGGTTGGTGTCAACAGTCTTTCAGCCATGTTTAACTGCTGCAGTAAGATAGATAGAATAAACTTTAATGTCCAACGGAAAAAGGTGATCTGCCCACCCCCCGACGCACAGGTCAGGGGGCGAGTGCCGCCGCCTCAGATGCAGGCTGGGAGGTCTTGGGTCCCAGCAGCCTCTTCGGCCAGTTGGACGAGCCGGAGCTGGAGCTCAGGGTCCGAGCTGCGCAGCAGTAAGCACGACGTCCGATGCAAACTTGCAAGCGCTTATTCCATTTTATCAAGGTCTTGAACTGCAGATATGCGTAGTGCCCGCGACATGTCAGTTTTCCGCGCGAAAATTTTACCATCTCGAGTCCAAGCATACTTCCACTGTTTGTCTTTGTTTCGCGCAACAACATGCCCAATAAGCTTCTTTAGTGTTGGGCACAGGTGCTCAATTACGAAAATAGAAGCATGACCAGATTGACCCAGATCAGTGACGGATATGCGTTTTTTGTTTTCGCGCCTTTTAAATGAGCCCATCACGCTTTGAACGCGAACGAAATTGAACGACCATATTTGGACAGCCACCGTCTTTCCGCGGCACACGGTGACAAACGTCGACGTTTGCGTCACAGATTGGCTCATTGACCAGGCTGCCGAGCTTCGCTACAACTGCAAAAAGATTTTCTTTTTCAGTGAATGGCACACCTTTAATTTCAACGTTTCTGTTTCTTGAGTACTGTTCCTGGGTTGTCACCCTCTCCTCAAGGCCAGACACTTGCTCTGCAAGTTCCTGGCATTTGGCTGTCAAAGCAGTGGTTTCCTTTTTTTAAAGAAGCGTTTTCTTTTTCAATTGCAGCACAGTCGTATAAATGCGTGCAAAAGCGGCACCCCCAACTTGACAGTCAATATTTTTCTAAATCCAACCGAGAAGCAGTCGCGTTTGGTACGCCGATTCCGATCGCGCTCAACCACAAATTTCCGCGCGTCCCTACTAGATGGCGAGAGGAGGCGATCGCGGCTAAAACCCCTCAATCTCCCAAACTAGCGCCATTCGCTTCCCTCCTCCTCCGCTCGGCGCGGCCTCGATGGTGGCGCCGCCGGTGGTGGGCCTGCTGTAGCAGACGACGGCTAACACGCTACGGGAGGAAATCCGCAGAAAAGTTCGTTCGAGCCCTGCGGAGCAGTTTTTTCAATCGAAATCTTTCTTCGTCAGTCGGTAACTGGCATTTAGAATTTCGTCTTGGAATTGCGGCAGAAATATAGAAAATGACCATTATTCAAGGCGTATTTAAGGCGTAAAGCGCGCGACGTTGAGCGTTCGTGTTGCTGAAACCCGAGGCAAGCACGCGGTGTACTCAAGCACGCGGTGTACTCAAACACGCGCGTAATTACCAAAGTTTCAGGTGTTGACAGCGTGAAAGTATGTGTACGTGGTTTCGTAGGTTCATTCACGTACCTGCAGGACACTTTTGTTCGGTCGGCACGTGAGAGATTCCGGCTGTGTGCGGTCAGCAATGCCTGGAAACAGGGCCTTTTTTTCATTGCGGGTGCTTTGGTAATCGTGACAATCTATTGTTGTTTTTTTTTACAAGTACTGCTCCAGGAGGGCACATGTAATGGCTAACGGAGGCCTCTGAAGAGCACGTAACATTACATTAATGCAGGCGTCGCAGGGAGTGTTCGCATACAAAATTGGCTGTCCGCGATCTTATACCCCCTTGGCATGCACAGGCTTCGGCGAGCCCCATCCAGCCCTGGTTCTAGCTTTGGTGTTCCCGTTGCCGCTTTGGTGCCCTGGAGGCACCGTCAATAATACGAAATGATGACAAGTTGTTACAACTAGTAAATAAAATTTATTGAAGAAATACAATCGCGCCGAGGCGCCAACTTCTAAAGCAGCGCTAGCGCGCGAGTATTATGAAACGCCAACGAGGAATTTACCGGCCCACGTACGACTCTACGATCAAAGTGCACGTTAAACATCCCCAGGCGAGCTAGATAAAGTTATCCGGAGCCATCCACTACGACCTCCATCCTAGCTTTAGTCGCTTCGGAACGTTAAAAACGTTAATCACCACAAACCAAATCAATACATGCGGCCGTACATTCGAAGCTAAAAGACGGCATCGTGAGTCACACTGAGCCTTGCAAAAGCGTCGAAAATGTGCTAACTTCTGGTGCAGCTCTAAACACACCCTGAATAAAGTCGCTTTTATGTCACAGGCCAGCTGCAGATGCGTGCATTTCACGGCAAGACGAAACTACATGAAACAAAGAGAGCACATTCGAAAAACAAAAGTGAAACAACGCGTTAAAAACCACGCAGAACATGAACACACACTTTTTCGAAGCGGAAGGCGTGAACTAGGCTCAAAATAAGAGGTTGTGAGTAGCCGTGCCCTTACTTCACTAATCCGTGCGTTCTTTGCCACTTCCTCGAAGTCAGCCCGCCCGATCCTGCGAATCCACACTTCTTTTTGCGTTGCGCCCGCCGGACGGCAAAGCAAAAAGCTTTTCGCCCTCGCTGTGTCTGTTGCGGCAACCGAAGGCGCAGCAGCATGGCATCGCAATTAAGTTCTCGGCCCTGCACATTCTATTACGCTAACGCGCTCCGTCAGTCCGCCTGCCGTACTTTCGTCGCGCAGGCCCAATAATGGAGGTCGGCGCGCGCTTGAAACAAAAAAAATATACAAAAGCGCGGCGCTTGCTCCGCGCTGGAAAGCAAAAGATATGCAAAAGCGCGGCGCCTGCTTCCACGTGACAAAGATTGGCCAATGGGGGAGCGGAGGAGGCTGGGACGACAGGAGGCGTGGAAGAGGACGCGCCAGGGTGAGCGGGGTGGCGGAAAGATCTAATAATGGCGCTACTTTTGAAAAATTGAGGGGCTTTAATCGCGGCGGCGATTGGATTATCGCCCGGTCTCATGTAAGGCTCGTCAAAGTCGCGACAAGAAAGTGCGGCCGTTACACGAGGCTATACGTTAGTTATATCGGCCATATAAACTTTAGTAAACATGCACTTAATAATTAAAATAACAAGCGTAATGTGCTCCATGGGCCATGTAAACCTGTAAAATATCTCACTGGATGACCACGAGCACTCGCTGTCACAACGCTGCCATTATGAAGAAGGCGGGTAGCGGGGGCGAATGGTTCCTATAGCCGCGCGATTCACTGCGACTCCGAAAATTTGATTCATCATCATCATCTTCTTCTTCTTCTCATTTTAGAGCGCAGCTCTTAGGCGCCCGTTCCTGCGGTAAGTGGCGACGGCAGCGTTGGAGCGTAACCGAGAGAACGTGCACAGCGAAAGATGAAAGAGCGAACGCGGTGCGGGATGTGCAAGACGCCAGCCGCGAACGGCGGATACCAATGAGAGCAACCCCTTTAGTGACGTGCACGCGGGAAACTGGTGTCATGCGGACAAGCCTAACCGCTCGATGCCTGACTGGACTCGGCTGGACCATTCGTTTCGCATGCGTCAGCTCTCACTCGCGCTTGTTGGGCTTGCTTGGTTTGGTCTCATTCCCGCTTGCTTCGATTGTCATGGTTTGCGATTGTTTGGTAATCTGATTGTATGCGCGACGCGAATTGCGTAGTGCTTTCTGGAAACCACGCGGCACCAGACACTGGAACCTTCGACGAGTCATGTATAGAAGCCGACGCTCTTGACCCGCAGATAAGATTTTCGAAGATCGCTAGCTCTCCTACACGTCTCTCTCAAATTGCTTGCCTCAATATATCGCGAAATGAAAACACGTGTAGGGATGCGCTCAAATTTCGCATTAGGGAGTATCGCAATCGTGGTTGATTTTTTTTTTTATGTCCACTATAGGACGGCCTCTTTCACCGATATCCAATTACGACTGTTTCTTGACTTAGACTATGCAATCTGCATAGTCATAAACAGCAGGTTGCCGTTATCCCTCAAGAGAAAAGTGTATGACAGCTGTGTCTTACCAGTATTCACGTTGTTAGATCTGGAGGACAATCCCAATTGCTGTCCCCCTGATTTTGGACCTTGCCGTTGGGTGCGGGAGTTGGCCGAGGTTGAGGAGGACATTGAGATGAAAACGGGAGGTTTATCTTCATTATTTACAGTGAGAGTACAGAGAAATTAACAGTCTTAAAGTCATTACAGGCCGACAGCAACTCGGATGCTGCTGCCCGTGGCAAGAAGCTCGAAAGAGATGAATGAAGGAATGCTCTCTTGCTGCTCCCGGTCTCTGGCTTTTCCCCTTCGGTGTCTCGAAGTCACGTCATTTTCGGCCATTCGGCGAGCCCGCTCAGGTGGCGTCATTTTCGGCCAATGGTAGGCGCCCCTGCGAGTGCACGTCACATTCGGCTCAGAGGGTCACTCCTTGGGCTCCAATTGTCCGAGCGATTACTTGTCTGCGGTATCGCCTTCCTGGTCTGCAACTGCCGTTACAAAGGCGGACGGGGGGGGGGGGGGGGGGGGGATTGCTGCCAGGGCTTCACGGTGCATTGCAGCTGTCTTGCCTCGCGGCTTGCAAGCGCTCAGTGGGGCTAGGCGGTTTGTTCTCGAACGACCTTTCAGAGCCGCAAAGCAGTTTTGCTCGGGACCTACGCTACCTGGAACCATGCCAGGCTCCAGCTACGGGAAGAGTCAAGCAGTGAATAGCTCCACATGCGGCGCACGAGGTGGGGGACGCCAACTTGTTTGGACGTGCTGCGCCTCGGGAACGTGGTATATGTGCTTCTGCGCTCCTTAATTAGGTGTGACGCGATTCGATGTGGTCTGGTGAACTCGAAGGAGGCTCAGTAAAAGGTAGCGTATCCAACAACGTACGGGGCTGAAACCTGGAGGCTTACGAAAAGGGTTCTACCTAAATTGAGGACGACGCAACGAGCTATGGAAAGAAGAATCATAGGTGTAGCGTTAAAGGATAAGGAAAGAGTAGATTGGGTGAGGGAACAAATGCGAGTTAATGACATCTTAGTTGAAATCAAGAAAAAGAAATGGGCATGGGCAGGACATGTAATGAGGAGGGAAAATAACCGATGGTCATCAAGGGTTACGGACTGGATTTCAAGGGAAGGGAAGCGTAGCACGGGTCGGCAGAAAGTTAGCTGGGCGGATGAGATTAAGAAGTTTGCAGGGACAACATGGCAATTAGCACATGATCGGGGTAGTTGGAGAAGTATGGGAGAGGCATTTGCCCTGCAGTGGATGTAACCAGGCTGATGATGATGATGATGATGATGATGATGATGATGATGATGATTATGATTATGATGATGGTGATGATGATGATGATGATGCAATCTGCAACACTAAGGGTGCGAAAAGACAGCCCGGGAAGTAATAAAGAGCGCAGGAAGCTAGCAGCCATCCCTGCTCGACCTTTATCATTCCACCCACCAATTATTACTAACAATTAGGTAGTGCACGCGGGCCGCGTAGGCGTTAGCAGTATACAGCCGCTCACAGCTACGGCAGGGCTAGATGAGAAGACGCCCGCTCTCCTTCCCAAGTGCGCGTTTGATCGCGTGAGCGCGTGGGAACATAATGTCCATCAAGCTGCCATCTTTTTCGGCTGACTGTTAACGTGCTTCTTCTCGCTCCCGCACCATAGGGGTGGCTCATTCATATGGCTTTTCGGCTTTATACGGAACTTCACGGCGGCGGCAACGGCGAAAATTTGCTGGAGTGCCGATATAATTGCTATCGCAATACAATTTTTCAAAATAAAAAAAAACATGCGTCAAGCTCGCTTGTATCGTAGCTGTGGACATCGCTGTGTGCACCGGCAATAAACATAGCATGAGCACCGACGACAAAGCCAACAGTAGGCAAGTCGTTCATCTGTACTTTGCCAGAACCTATCTGACGCTGAAATGGAAGCGTATTTTCACCGCGTACGCACCAGTGGCTACGTAACACTAGGTGCGCCGGGAGGCAGCACACGTAATTCACGATGTTTCTACTTGCTCTCGTTGCGCAACGGCAAATCCTGGGATATGCTGAAGCACCTTCTCGACGAAAGCGGCTCCAAGTCAAATCAGAGGCATACGTTGGCCCGGACCCTTCACGAAGCCACCAGGTCTCACACCGTGGATGAACTCGTCTCAAAACTCATACAGAAGTACCTGCTCGTCCGTCGCGACGGGGTTCCGTCAAGCTAGTCTAGTAACGTTGGTTCCGGCGACACAACTCCCGCACTACCCAGGTTCTCCTCGCCCCGAGCTGGACGAAGTCTTTTTTCATTGACGAGGTCAGACAGGCCGTCTTCTCGCTCAACCGCAAGTCTGCGCCGTGTCCGAACGGAGTCACCAACAGAATGTTGAGAAACCTCGACGACATGTCGATCATCTTTCTGACCGACAATATCAACGAGTCATGAAAAAGGGGCGTTGCTCTTGCAGAATGGAAGACAGCCTGCACGGTGCTCATTCCCAAGCCAGCCAAGGCCCCGAACATCGAGAAGCTCAGGCCGATTTCTCAAACCTCCTGCGTCGGCAAGGTCATCGAGCGCGTCGTCCTCAACACGCTCAACGGGTACCTCGAAGACAACGAGGTTAACACTTACATGATCGGCTTCCGCACCGGACTCTCGACGCAGGATGCCATGAAACTAATCAAGCATCAGATCGAGGATAGGCGTTCCACAGACATCAAGGCTCTGCTCGGTCTGGACCTCGAGAAGGCTTTCGGCAACGTGCTCCACACCTTCATTGTCAAGACGATTTCGGACCTGGGTCTCGGTTCCAGATTCTACAGCTACGTCAGCTCTATTCTAACAGACAGGAAAGCCAAGCCTCGCATTGGAGACTTCCGCTCCGAAGCTTTTCCCCTCAGAGGGAGGGGCACTCCTCAGGGCGCCGTCATCTCCCCCACACTGTTTAACATCTGTATGATCGGTCTTTCCAGGGGGTTGGCACGTGTCGAGGACGTCAAGCACACCATCTACGCCGACGATATCACCATCTGGTGCTCCGGCGGCTGCGAGGGCGGAGTCGAAGAAGCCATGCAGGAGGTGATCGACATGATCGAGGACTATCTCCGCCCATCCAGACTTCGATGCTCCCCCGCCAAGTCGGAGCTTCTGTTTTACAGAAAAGAGAAGGGAGGCAGACCCAAAGATTGGAAGCCAGTCTCCGAAAGCAGCATCAGTCTCCGCACTTGTGACGGGGGGGTGGGGGGGGGGGGGGGTGTGATACCCAGGGTCGACGTTATTCGGGTCCTGGGCGTGTTTGTCGAATTCAACGGTGGGAACGGAACGGCTCTCCGCAAGATCTCAACGACGGAAAACGCTTTCCGCCTCGTTCGCAGAATCGCAAACCGGCACCGAGGCATGAAGGAAAACATTCTCCTGAGGCTGATAAATGCCTTCGTGCTACGTCACCTCACGTACACGATTTCTATGCACAAGTGGCTCTGAGCGGAGCGGGACAAGCTGAACGCTAACATCCACAATGTAGTCAAGAGGGCTCTCGGGCTACCCATCAGGACCCATACCGAGAATCTCCTCAAGCTGAGGGTACATAACACAGCCGAGGAGACTGCCGAAGCACAAGAACGCGCGCAACTCGCTCCCCTGACTACCACAGCGGCAGGTAAACGCAACCTTGAAGAGCTGGGTTACCACCCTGTGGAATTCCCGATGGTCAGTACTGCGATCCCTAGCTGCATTCGAGACAAGTTCGAAGTGGCCCCTGTGCCATGAAACGTCCATCCCGTCCACAACGGGGGCAGACGCAAGGCCCGAGCAGCAGCGATCTTCAAACAGATAAAGCAACAAAACATTAAAGCAAGCTTCGTCGACGCCGTGGAATACGGCGATGGGAAGACCTTTGCCGTCGTTGTGGTTAACTCCAGCGGCAAGATTTCCAATAGCGCAACAGAAATTCGCGTCCAATAGCGCAACGATTCGCACTTCAGACCCCGGAGTCGCCGAGCAAGCCGCCATCGCCCTTGCCCTCCTAGATGGTCGTAGGTCCGAGATCTATAGCGATTCCAAAACGGCAGTTAGGGCTTTTCAGAAGGGCTGCATCGCAAAGCAAGCTGCTCGTCCATATTCTTTCCCGCATCATTCGATTCACTGGTTTGCCGCTCAAGTAGGGTCGGTAGAAAATGCTCCCCCGAACCGCATTGAGTCTGCTCACGAGGCTGCGCGTGACCACACCGACCGCGCTTCCTCTGTAAGGAGCGCCGACTCCCCTCCTCCCTACGGCCACAAGGACGTTCCCGCTACTCACAAGGTTACGAAATTCTTCTACATGTCTAGAAGAGTCTATCCACCAAGTTGAATAGGGTGCAAGCCGTTTCGCTTAGACTTCTGCAGACCAGCACATATCCGTGTCTGTCCGTTCTACACGAGGCTTACCCCGACGTATATCGCGACCACGCCTGCCCGTCCGGCGGGGAGACCTCCACTCTAGCGCACATGCTCTGGGAGTGCGGATCGACATGCCCCAAGTTCATCGAGGAGGAGTGGGACTCGCTTCTGCGTATCCCTGCTCTAGACAAGCAAATACTTGCTGTCCGGCGTGTCCGTGACCGGGCCAGTGGGCTAGACCTGCCCGTCCCGACGTGGGACTAGCCGAAAGCGCGACGAGTTCGCGTCCCTCGCCGGACCTGCAAGAAAGTTTCTTCACTCGCTCACTCACTTGCTCTCGTGTCCTTTCGCGCTTTTGAGATATCGCTGTTTTATTTATTGATTGGTTTATTCGCAAACACGGTTGTTTTTTGTCCCCCTGATAATTTATTACTCTATAATATTTTATTCTGGTGCCGAGAAATAAAAGCACGCAATGGCATAAGGCATGATTTTATGAGTAATTAAACTATTGCGTTATAGAGTCACATGGCTTTATCCCAACAATTCTAGTCATAAGTTGCGTTCAGAAATGTTTAAATATTGCATAGTATTCATATACGTTTTTTTTATTTATTCAGGTTTCCTTGCAGGTTCCGTCAGGAACATTGAGTAAAGGGGGTGATTGAATCAAACAAGTTTAACAGAAGCAACGCAGTATCAAACAGTACAATGTGGTTACGAAGTACAAATAAATAAAGAAAGGTTAACATGACACAAGCCCACTATAGTTACAAAAACGCTATTGTTTGCAAAGTCGCGATAACGCAAGAATGTAAGATACACACGGGCTACACGTTATGTCTTATCTTCTCAATTGACCTATCTTCATGAAAATGTTTCCTGATTGCATCGTTGTGTATTAAAGCTTTCAAAAGGTGTTACATGGCTTCTTTTTCATTTACGTATATATTTGTGCGACTTCATACGCACAGCACAAATATATATCCCTAACGTGTTTAACTGTATTCGCTTGCTCCATGGCTCATCCGAGAGACGCCAGTCTCTTGGTGATGCTAGGGGACTCAAGCTGTGAAATTGGACTGTCTCCTACTACAAGGTCTTGTAAATACTCATATAGGGCCGTCACTTCAGTGAACAATTCTTCGAGGTGGCACGAAGTTTCTTCAAGTGGAACTGTTATTAAATGTTACATTTATCAGTTGCATCAATCCAAAAAGAACACATACTCGTGGCGCCTGTGGCAGAAAGGATGTTCCACATCCGCCGCCAAGGTTTGTGAGTGGTGGCACTGGCTAACACTCCCAAAGGTTATTTCTAGTGCTAAAACATAAGTACCCGAAAAATTGGATGGTAAAACGGCGCCGCGGTAGCTCAATTGGTAGAGCATCCCACGCGTAATGCGAAAAGCTGTGATCGTTCCCCACCTGCACCAGCTGTTTTTCATTCACTTTCTTGTCATTAATTTATCATTCTCCTAATTCAATTAGCAAGCGCAAGTAATCTCCCCTATGTTGCCCTTGGTGTCTTTATTTGTTGGCTTTTCATGATATATACGTACGTTAATATGCGGAAGAGAAAGATAATGATGAATAACCGGACAAGGGAACAAGAGTTCGGGATCGCCACTCAGCCTCTAGAGTCTGTGAAGGAGTACGTTTACCTAGGACAATTAACCACAGGGAACCCTGATCATGAGAAGGAAATTCTTAGAAGAATAAAAATGTGTAGGATCGCATACGGCAGACATTGACAGGCCCTGACTGGAAGCTTACCATTATCATTTAAAAGGAAGGTATACAATAAGTGCATTTTACCGCTGCTGACATATGGGGAAGAGTCTTAGAGGCTGACAAAGAAGCTTGAGAACAAGTCAAGATCCGCGCAAAAAGCGATGGAACGAAGATTGCTAGGCATAACATTGAGACAGAAACGAAGCGGTTTGCATTAGAGAAGCGAACGGGGATTGACGATATTCGAATTGCCATTAAGAAAAAAAAATCGCGCTGGGCCGGCCGTGGAATGCGCACGTTAGATAACCGTTGGACCATTAGGGTTACAGAATGGGTACCAAGATAAGGAAAACGCAATCGAGGACGAAAAAAGACTAGGTGGAGCGATGAAATTGCGAAATTCGCGGGCGCTAGTTGGAATAGGACAGGGGTAATTGGAGGACACGGGCAGGACAGGGGTAATTGGAGATCGCAGAGAGAGGCCTTCGTCCTGCAGTGGACATAAAATAGGCTGATTATATATATATATATATATATATATATATATATATATATATATATATATATATATATATATATATATATATATATATGGGGGGGGGGGGGTTCTTAAAAGTTCAGCACGCAGGACCCGACTTTACAAATGCAGGAAAGAGACGTACGACAAACTTTTTGGAAGACTTATTTACTCTCTGTTTTCGGCTGGTGGACCAGCCTTCGTCGGGGTATATGTATGCGACTAGGGCTCGGAAAAAACTGGTTTCCGCCTATGGAGAGAAGGGAAATAAAGTTATTTTTCCTTTCAGTTCGCGTTTCTCCTTTTCAAATACAAATGTTCTTAAGCCACCTCCTGCGGCCAGATTTTCGGCCTATCCGGTTTAGTGTGTACGCGCCATAAAAGAGGAAATAAACAACAAAATGATAGGTCACGAAGAATAAATTATCGCAACGAGATTCGAGTGCGCCAGTAGTAACAGGAGAGACACGCTGGATCAGAAAGACACGCACGTCGCACTGATTACAAAAGTATACAAGAGAATACAACATTATCATAACGGTATCGTCCTTCACAGAGTCCCTGACAAACAGGCAGCCAAGTCAGTTTCTTATAGGAAGGTAAGCAACTCTGCAAAAACGTTGAAGAGCTGAACATTTCAGTTTCCTCTCATTCAGCCAATTTCTGTGAACAGCGATTCTATTAAGGCATCCTAACTATACCACCTGCAATTTATGCACCCTTCTTTTTATCATTTGAGAAAGCGCTATAAGTTGCGTGGCTTCTAAAAGGAGTAAGAACGCCAAAGTTTCCTCGGCATACTGAAAAGGGATACACCGTCGAGTTTCAGCCTTTCGCAAGTTATAAAACTTTGCTGCTAAGAGGAAGTCCTCTTCGTGAATATCGCAAACGTTTTAGAACATATACTCACTTTCTAAGAAGTCAACAGCGAGCTTGAGCAGCCTTTCGATGTTCAAATTTTGCTTTTTTTATGTTTTTTTTCAGCGCCGTTTTTCGTCCTGTAGCCTACCGCCCCAGGAAGTGCGCACCAGAAAAATGAGCCGAGTTCGGCACGTTTTCAAGACCAATACACTAAGCGAATTTTTTCTACGATATTGAAATGTATATCCGGCGGAAAACCTTTGAAGAGTAAAAGGTTCTTTACCGTCTGCACACCCTCACTCCTGCTGCTCCACACCAGCGCGCCCAGACCTCTTCTATACTTTTCTTTCTCTTTTTTTGTTCTTGAGTAAGGTTTCACGATTTCCGTTACAGCGCGTCGCTACCATAAAAAAATTTTCCGTAGTCTTCTTTGGCTGAAAACTGACGATGCCTTTTGGTTTACGTCGTCGAATATCTCCGCGAGATAAGTCGGCGTTAATATACATATATATATATATATATATGTATGTATATATATATATATATATATATATATATATATATATATATATATATATATATATATATATATATATATATATGTATGTATATATATATATATATATACACACGGGACTAAAGAGTTTTCAAGCCCTGGCGAAATTTGTATTTTTTAAGTGTGCGCGCCTGACTCGCACTCTCCCATTGAGATGCATGATCAAATATTCATTTGCTTCGCGGCGCCGAAGCTCGGCTATACATCAACGTTTCGAAAGTGCTGCTCCGAATATTTCACTGTCTGCAGCATTTGCTTTTACCCTAGGTTATAAATTGCTTTCGTCGATGACCTCCCCAGACTTCGGAGGACACAGGGAAGCGGTTGCTCTCATGCGAGGTCTCAATACGAGCATGCCTTCAAATCGCGAACCATGCGTGTCTACACCGCGATGCGACACAACTTTACTGTGTCGCTTGTGGCTGGGCATCGCATATACACAAGTGCCTACTGTTTTTCTATTGGCGTGATGAACGGTGCCTCGTGTAACATCCGCGTTTGTGACGGGGCCTTAGCACGTCTCCTCATCTGCTGCCATTCGTTTTGACGATGAAAGACAAGACTTGCGAGCCCATTTAAGACACCTAGCTGAATAACAGAGGCTTCTCAGAAGAGACGATAGGGGTTTTGATTTGATTTTGATTTGGTGTTTATTTCTTTCCAATGAAAGGGGAAGCCAAGGCAAAAAGCCGTAGGCCTGACTTTGCCTTGGCTCCCTGTTGCAGACAGCAGCACACGCATCCAGTGCATATATAACAACAAAATACACGTGTAAATCAAATACACGAATTGATATAGAATAACAGAAAATGCACTAGTTATTTACATAGAAAATAAATATGCATAAACGATGAATAAATAAACGATGCATCAACACGATGACTGAACATTTATACGTTGAGAAAATCACAAAAAAAAAAGAACTTGCCCTACAGCGTTTACAATCTTACATCGAGTCCCACAGCAAGTACGACTGTATAGGACATTCATTCAAATATTGCTTTATATTTTTTAAACACCTCTGCTGAATTCGAGAATTCTACATCTAGTGAAGTTTGATTGATGACGAATGGTACCTGAAAGGTTAATTTCTGTCTCCTGTAACTAGTCCGAGTGACAGGTAATAATTTTCTACGTGTTCTCAGATGGTACAATACGGCAGGCCCGTCAGGTAGAGTGGTATAAAAGTTTGTTTTGGTGAATATATTGCAGTAGACGATAGTAATAAATTTGATATGGGGGGGGGGAGTTGGTAGAATAGTATATTTCGTGAATAAGGGTTCTGTAGGCAAATACCGTGGTCTGTCATAATAATTTTCAATTGCTCTAAGGATTGTCTTGCAGAACAAGCAAGCTATTTAATTTCCAGATGAAGTGGTTATCCGAGCAAGAATACAATATAATATTCTGTAATAAAAAGTACATAGATATTTTGAGCCATGTGAGTATGCAATCAGTAATTTTATAACCACATCCTATAGTTTTGCTCGAATCTTTTCCAAAATTAAGTACATGCACATTCCATGAAAGGTTTTCATTAAACCAAGCACCTTGGAACATGTAATTGGTAACTTGTTTTATGATATTGTTTTTACATTAATTACTACACTACATCGTTCAGTACTATTGATGGGCCTAAATATTATATGTGTAGCTGTAGTAAGATTCCTGCTTAGCTTATTTGCCATCAACCAATTCCCCAACCTATTTAAATAACCATTGACCCTCATTTCTAATTTTGTTAAGGAACCGTCAGTTAAGCGGCATTGGTGTCATCAGTGTACATGACCAGATCGGGTGAGTCAGGAATATTAGTCATATGTTTATTATACAATATGAATAATAATGGCCCCAAAATTTATGTCTAGGGAACACCTTGTTGTAACCATGAGAGTAGAAGAGCAATGATTGACTCTTAGAAACTGAAGACTGTTGCACAAATAACCTTTTAATAAGTCCAAAAGTACACCACGGACTGCATAATCAGCCAATTTACGCAATAATATTGCTACGGCACAATATGTGCGATCACGAAAGGCCAGCAGTGTGAAGACGACGACGACGATTAGAAGCTAGCGCGGGCTGTTGCCTCTTGGCCAAGCGCAGCGTATTTTCCTTGTAAATATATTTGTACATAGCTTGTCGTCTGCGTCTTTCTACGTAACATATTTGGTGGAGGTGGACGTTCCCTGTACCTCGTCACGGAGCTTCGCAGTGGACGGTACGTCGAGCCTACCTTCATGGCTCCCGGCGACGCCAACCCGACTCCACCGGCTCCGACACCTGCTGCCACTTCGACGACCTACATCACCCTCTCCGCTCCCCGTGATCCTGGCGTATTCTCGGCAAAAGATGGGGAAGACGTCGAGGACTGGATCAGCCTTTACGAACACGTCAGCCGCAATAACCGGTGGGACCCAACTATCATGCTCGCCAACGTCGTCTTTTACCTCGGTGGCACACCTCGAGTTTGGTATCGGACGCACGAAGATGAGCTGACCAGTTGGGATTCGCTTAACAAAAGCTTCGAGACTTGTTCGGCAACCCCTACGGTCACCAACTTGCCGCGCAGAAGGCGCTTTCCGGTCGTGTGCAGACGTCAACGGAGCCCTACGTCACGTACATTCAGGACGTCTTGGCTCTGTGCCGCAAAGTTGACACCCACATGACTGAGTCAGACAAGGTTTCCCACATCCTGAAAGGCATTGCCGATGACGCCTTCAACTTGCTCGTTTGCAACAACGTAGCCACGGTGGATGCTGTTATAAAAGAGTGCCGCCGCCTGGAACTCGCCAAAAGCCGACGTATTGACCAGCAGTTTGCCCGTCTGCCCAACACCCGAGCGACATCTTCCTGTGCCGACGCTCCTCGTCCCAACAACACTACCGATGTTACCAGGATCGTCCGGCGTGAGATCGAGGCCGCCTATCCGGCTGCCTTCGACTCCAGTCCCACCACCGCATCTGCAGTCACGGTCTCACTGATCCAGGCTGTTGTCCGCCAGGAGTTTGAAAACATGGGTCTTCACACCATCTGCTCGGCCCATCGCCCTGATACCCGCCCGGCTTCTTCGATTTCGCCCCGTCCCGCATCTTCTTACCCACCACGTTTCCGCAACCCATCTGAATGGCGCACTGCTGACGACAGGCCTATTTGTTTCCACTGCCATCGCATCGGACACATTTCTCGGCACTGTCGTAGTCGCTGGAGTTCCCCGATCCGGTCTCCCTATACTGCCTACTCTCGCCCCTCAGGTGGCCCTTCTCGTCCCTATGCCGCACGCTCCGATAATGCCGCCACTGATTCTCCTGCAACGAACCGCCCCTATTCTCGTTCGCCTTCGCCCCAACGACGACAATCTCGCTCTCCCCAGCCCCGTCGCTCCTATTCGCCGACTCCCTTCGGACGCCGCTCCCAGCCGGAAAACTAGACGATGCAGCGCCTCGAGGTGACGCTGCATTGCCCCCTACGCCGCCAAATCCTCTACTGACTATGCCCACTCATCTGAACCTTCTTGACGTGCAAGTCGACGGTGTTTCTGTGTCTGCTCTCATAGACACTGGGGCGCATTTGTCCGTCATGAGCGCTGACCTTCGTAACCGGCTCAGGAAAATTATCACTCCCGCCACGACGCCTGTTGTCCGTGTCGCCGATGGCGGAACAGCCCCCGTCATTGGTATGTGTACCGCCCGCGTCTCCTTCGCCGATCGCTCAACAATCGTGCTATTCACAGTCATCGCCCACTGTCCCCACGACATCATCCTCGGCTTAGACTTCCTCTCCGCTCATTCTACTCTCATCGATTGTTCCGCCAGTACTCTCCGCCTTGACCTGCCTGTTCTGGATCCTGCTGAACCACACCCCAGTCGCCTCAGTTCCGCCGACTTCGTTCGCTTGCCACCTTCGGCACTGACCTACGTTGACCTAGTGTCATCCCCACCGGTCCCCGACGGTCACTACATCGCGGCTCCTATGCCAGACGTCCTCCTTACCCACTGGATCACAGTACCCCATACAGTTTTATCTATTACGGCGAATTGCGTCTGCCTGCCAGTGGTCAACTTTGGCTTGACGACACAAGTGCTGCCACGTGGGATGTCTTTGGCCCAGCTTTGTTCATTCGAGGATCACTCAGTAGCATCCATTGCAGTAGACGACACTTCATCCGATCCTCCTCTCCCATCGCAGTCGACAAATTGTACCATCGCTGACTTACGGAAAATGATTGCCCCTGACTTGCCCTCCGAGCACGCTCGTGACCTCTACCGCGTTCTGTTTTCCTACCAAGATATTTTTGACTTTAACGATCGTCCTTTAGCCCAAACTACAGCTGTCAAACATCGCATTAATACCGGCGATGCCCCTCCCATTCATCGCCGCCCGTATCGAGTGTCACCAGCTGAGCGTCAAGTTATTCACGCAGAAGTTCGCCAAATGCTTGCCAAGAGCATTATCGAACCGTCATGTAGTCCTTGGGCGTCACCGGTTGTGCTGGTAAAAAAAGAAGGATGGCTCATGGCACTTTTGCGTGGATTATCGGCACCTTAACAGGGTTACCAAAAAGGACGTGTATCCCCTACCTCGGATTGATGACGCCCTTCACTGCCTCCACGGTGCTCGCTATTTCTCCTCTATTGACCTTCGCTCCGGCTATTGGCAGATTGCCGTAGACGATCTCGACCGCGAGAAGACTGCCTTTGTAACACCCGACGGTCTTTATCAATTCAAGGTGATGCCGTTCGGCCTATGTAACGCTCCTGCCACTTTTGAACGCATGATGGACTCCCTTCCTCACGGTTTCAAATGGTTCACGTGCTTGTGCTACTTGGACGACGTTATCGTATTCTCCCCAACGTTCGCTACGCACCTCGAGCGCCTCTCAGCAGTACTGGACGTTTTTCGGAGAGCCGGTCTGCAACTCAACGCATCGAAGTGCCAATTCGGCCGTCGCCAGATTACCGTCCTTGGACATCTCGTTGACGCGAACGGAGTGCAACCGGACCCAGGCAAGATCCATGCTGTTACGCACTTCCCTGTTCCGAAGTGTGTCAAGGATGTGCGCAGCTTCATCGGCCTTTGTTCGTACTTCCGCCGTTTCGTGGGGAATTTCGCCGCCATAGCACGACCACTAACCGACCTTTTGAAAAAAGACGCTCCTTTCCGGTGGGGCGATAACGAGGCCTCTGCATTCTCTCATCTAATCGACATTCTCACAACGCCTCCCGTTCTGGCCCATTTCGATCCTTCTGCGCCTACCGAAGTCCGTACTGATGCCAGCGGTCACGGAATTGGAGCAGTACTGGCACAACGCCAGCGTGGCCACGACCGTGTTATCGCTTACGCCAGCAGGCTCCTCTCACCTGCGGAGCGCAACTATTCCATCACTGAGCGTGAGTGTCTGGCCCTAGTTTGGGCGGTTGCGAAATTCCGCCCATACTTATATGGCCGATCCTTTTCCGTTGTCACAGACCATCACGCGCTTTGTTGGTTATGCTCATTGAAAGACCCTTCAGGAAGACTTGGTCGCTGGGCCTTACGCCTCCAAGAATATTCGTTCTCTGTCACCTACAAATCTGGCCGACTCCACAAGGACGCTGACTGCCTGTCTCGCTACCCGGTAGACGAGCCTGACGACGCCGACAGTAGTACCGCCGACGGCATTTTCTCTGTGTCTGCCTTCGCTAACATCGCCGATGAGCAGTACCGAGACCTATCGCTGCGAGTACTCATCGAGCGTCTGCGCTCTACACCTACCGACGCATCCGTTCGCCGATATGTCCTCCAGGGCGGCATTCTGTACCGAAGGAGCTTCCTCCCTGATGGCCCTGATCTTCTTCTTGTCGTGCCACAACATCTACGACAGACTGTGCTCTTTGAGATGCATGACGCACCCACTGCAGGACATCTTGGGGTAACCCGCACGTACGACCGCGTCCGCCGCCGCTTCTATTGGCCTGGTCTCGCTCGCTCCGTTCGACGCTATGTTGCTGCCTGTGATCCCTGCCAGCGTCGGAAGACACCTCAGGTGCTACCTGCCGGTCATCTGCAGCCGATCACCGTCCCTGTGGAACCGTTCTTTCGTGTTGGATTAGACCTGCTCGGTCCCTTTCCCACGTCATCCTCTGGGAACAAATGGGTAGCCGTCGCGACTGATTACGCCACCCGAGACGCTATCACTCGGGCTCTCCCTACCAGCTGCGCCACTGACGTCGCGGACTTTCTCTTGCGTGACATTATCTTGCTTCATGGCGCCCCGCGACAGCTGCTTACTGACCGTGGTCGAAACTTCCTCTCGAAAGTTATCGCTGACATTGTGCGTTCCTGCTCCATTCAACACAAACTGACTACTTCATACCATCCTCAAACCAATGGCCTGACAGAGCGGTTAAACCGTACTCTTACCGATATGCTGGCCAAGTACGTCTCCAAGGACCACCTCGACTGGGACGTTGCCCTTCCTTACGTAACATTTGCGTACAATTCTTCCCGGCACGACACCGCCGGATTTTCTCCCTTTTATCTACTGTACGGTCGCGAACCTACCTTGCCCCTAGACACGGCACTTCCTCCTGCTGCGGTCTCACCAAGCGAGTATGCGCGCGATGCCATCGCCCTCGCCGACCATGCACGCCAGCTTGCCCGTGCTCGACTTACGGCCTCACAGACCACTCAGCAGTGTCAGTACAACGCCCGCCATCGTGACGTACAGTTTTCACCTGGTGCGCTCGTGCTCCTGTGGTCGCCCTCTCGTCACGTCGGACTTTCAGAGAAACTTCTTTCGCGATACACAGGGCCCTACCGCGTGCTGCGCCAGGTGACGCCTGTGACTTACGAAATTGCTCCTGTGGGCTCAAGCTCGTCTTCTCCTGTGGCGTCTAGTGATGTCGTACACGTCAGTAGACTCAAGGCCTACTACACTGCTTCCGAGTCCGATCTTTAGTCGCTCCGGGACGGCGCTTTTGCAGCCGGGGGTAGTGCTACGGCACAATATGTGCGATCACGAAAGGCCAGCAGTGTGAAGACGACGACGACGATTTAGAAGCTAGCGCGGGCTGTTGCCTCTTGGCCAAGCGCAGCGTATTTTCCTTATAAATATATTTGTACATAGCTTGTCGTCTGCGTCTTTCTACGTAACAATATATCACGTTGCACACAGTCAAAAGCTTTTTGAAAGTGAAGAAATAAACTAAGAGTATAGATCCGAGATTCAATGTTATCAATTATTTTCTGTTTAATTGACGACAATGCTTGTTCAGTAGACCTTCGCTTCACAAATCCATATTGCGAGCTGGCTACAACGACATATTTATTTTTAAAAAAGTTTGCTAGCCTAACGCTTATTACTCCCTCAAACACTTTAGATAACAATGGCAGTATAGAGATTAGGTGATAATTTGAGATTTAATTTCAGTCACCACCCTTATGCACTGGACACACACGAGCTACCTTTACATGACTGGGGAACCTGCCAGTTGTAAGCATGAGGTTAAAAATTACGTCAAAAAATCACATATGAACATCGATACAAGGTTTCAGGGATCTGTTCCGCCATGGCTTGCTGATGTTTTGCGTTCTAAGGTTATTAAAGGAAACGTTATTAAATTAAACCAGCGACTTAAATGGTAGTTGCAGAATGCAGGTAACAAAGTCTGATAGTGCGTATATCAGGTTTGAGTACGTCCTACACGAGATTGGGTCACTGCACTCCGCAGTGCCAACATTCACAAAAAACTCATTCACTGCTGTAGCTAGATCAGAACCAGTCAATATTCCATTGGATGTAGTTATCTCTGATAGGTCAGATTGAGTTTTCCTATTCAATAAATTATTTACCTGCCACCATGCTTTCTTGGCATGATTACGTATCAGCGTAAAGCGCTCAACACAGTCATTTGATTTCGTAGTTTTCACTCCTTTATTTACTTTGTTCCTCCACTTTCTGTATTCTGAAAAAATATCAGCATTTTTAGTTTCAATCAACCTATGGCAGATTTAATTTCTCTTTTTATTTTTGTCATACAACGCTTTATTTATCCACGGTTTTCTCAACTTTTTACTTTTCATTTTCCTTTCTCTCAACGCTAAGGCTTCATCATAGTAGGCAAAAACAAATTTTCGAGGAAAGCTTCGTATGCTTTGTTTACATCGGTCATCGCATATATGGTACCACAAGAAGCATCGTCAATCAGTGATTTGAATTTATCCAAGGACCCTTCATTAATGTCTGTAGACATTTGTGCTACCGCGGACTATTTGGGCTTGTACAATCTAATAGGGGCAATACGGAAAACAGGCAAATGGCCACTAATCTCGTTTATCAGCACACCACACACAATTTCAGAATACATTTGTGAAACAGATATCCAGCAAACTAGAAGTGGTTGGAGCTACCCTTGTGGGTAAAGTCATGGTGTTAGAGCAGGCGTGTGTATGTATAATACTCTTAAGTCCCCGTACTATATTACTGTCGAAAATTAGGTTTATGTCGACATCACCCATAAGAACAACCGGAAGCTCGGACGTTAGGGATTCGATCAGATTTTCTGAGAACCAGAAAAATTGTAATCTGTTGCCAGCAGGTGGATTGTATACTGTTGCAACCATAGTATGGGACTGGGCTACGACCAGCCATTCAACATTTCGAGTCATGATTGCAAAATCTTCTGTTGCACCGTGGGCATAGCAAAGTTTAACGTATACTGCAACACCACCGCCCCTGTCACTCGACCTAATTAGACCATTGTAATTCAACAGCTTTAGTTCAAGAGTGATCTTATGGTGCATTGGGCGTGGTCAACTCTTCTCCACGCTCCTAAAATCTTTTCTTCCGAAAAGGGGCGGGAGTCCAAGCAGTCAAAACTAGACTTCGCTCGGCCGCATATTGAGGGCACACGCAAAGTACGTGAGTTATTGTCTTGGGAGTGTGACAAACATTACAGTCAGGATCTCGTTCTCGTGCAGTCTTGTGCGGGAACTATTTGCCCGATGCTTGCGGCGTGCGCACTGCTGCCGAACTGCTGCCAGGTGGTGTCCAAAACCGTGATGAAAATGATGATTTAATGGAATCCCCTTTGCAATGGGGCGGTGACAAATAGTCACCTAGCCTGCTTGATTTAATCAGGTACGTTATACATTTTTTTTATCTACCGTTTCTGTATAAATCTATTTAATAGTTTTGTTTTTCCTTCAAAATATACCTTGTACCGCAAGCTGTGACTGCGAGAGATCCTGTCGTATCAATCTTTTGCCTGCTTTTTTTTTTCGCCACTATTCTAAACTTCTCCTGCTTACGTTGACTACTGACCGATTGACGCTTCCGTCCACTTTAAGCTCAAGCGCTTTTGGAAGCTGTGCGTTACCTACGGCACTCACTGGGTGAATCCATTCTCATTCCTTTGGGATGTGCTCCGTGGTCTCTGAATTTTTGCTGCAGCATACACATGCCCCATCTACCGTGGCGTAGCTAGGTCGTCTGGCATCCGGGGCCCATAGGTCTTCTGTCACTCCTCCTCCCCCCCGACGGGACGGGTGAAGTCATGAAGGCGAGGATATCGAATATTTCCAAGAAGGGGGAGGGGTGATGCTTCAGCACCAACGCCTTAGATACCGCGCATGTCACCCACCCTCCTCCTCCCTCTTCGCTTTCGTTCCCAGAGATTGAGAATGTAGCAGGTATACACACTGCTTTATTTTCTGCACCGAATAACACAAGGTGCTGCAGTGATAACTTGTGATGAGCGCATTTGCACATCTGCTATCAGACTGTAAGGCTTCACAGCCAATACAGATGCGACATCGCGGAAAATATCTCACAAATAGCAAAAATATTCTAAAAAAGTTTTGATTAGCGATTTTAGAGGCAAATATTGCATGTTAAAAATAGAAGACCGATAGGCATACGTTGCCACCCCAACAACAACGTCACAACAATCTGCATAGGTACCACGGCGTGTAGTATTTTGGCTAAGGCAGCCTTGAAGCCAATCGAAAATTAACCAGCGTGTCATTGACGACGATCTCCCAACCCTATTAGAAAACGTCACCTGCTTACCTGCTGCACGGGCGCCAACTTGCTATGACACTCAAGAGTACTGTTAATGCCGATCCATAAAGTATTTCTTTTAATAAAGGAAAAATGAGACATCCACCCCATTGTAACAATTGCTACAAAGAAAACCTATACGGCATCCTCGAAATCCCCGCAGTTGATGAAAAGTTCGTCCCGGACCAGGACGAATTTTTCTTCAACTGCGGGGCTTTACTTTCGAGGATCGCGTATGGGTTTCATTTGTAGTAATTGTTACAATGGGGTGGATGTCTCATTTTTCCATTTTTAATTGCTTCTCGCCACCTTGCGGGTTTCCGCCGAACTATTACGTCAAAGCCTTTCTTTATTTGCTGATTTTGGCAAATGTGATTATCCGAGCTGCGGTGCCACCACAAGGTTGGGAACGAAATAGAGCACGCTTCGCATCGATTCCTGGCGTCACGACGTAAAAAAAAAGAGAGAGAAGACCGCGATGAAGCCTGTGCCGGCGGAAGCTTGCGCTACTGTTGGTATGCACTCGCAATAGACAGGATGGAGATGTCTACGTCACTGGTTCGCTATGACATTCCTTTCGGTACTGCCATACTGGGCCCCTCGCAGTGCCCAAGTACTGCAGCACCCAAGACAATTTTGTTTATAGAAGTTTATACTGAGTTAATAATATGACTTTGGGTCCTCAATTCCCAAATTTCAATGTTTCCTCTGTAATTGCTAATCAATGCCACGGCGGCCGCATTTCGATGGGGGCGAAATGCGAAAACACCCGTGTGCTTAGATTTAGGTGCACGTTAAAGAACCCCAGGTGGTCAGAATTTCCGGAGTCCTCCACTACGGCGTGCCTCATAATCAGAAAGTGGTTTTGGCACGTAAAACCCCAAATATTATTATTATTATTATTAATTGCTAATTAAGCAGTTATTTAATATATCCTCATTAACTATCTGCCATATTCTGCACGATACCGAGTTCGTAGTGGTCACAAAGACACGTAACGTGATAGGATATGGGAAAGGTAGTGACTACAGTGACGGGCGGGGCCTGGTACTTTAACATCAGCACTACATACAGTGACGGGGCCCGTCACTTTAGCAACAACACTAGGGACGGGGCCGTCACAACGATGTCGGTATTGGGGGCGAGCATAGTTTCATGCAACTATGGGGGCGAGGATTTACCGAGTCGCAATCTGTTGGAAGCTCCTCACTTGCGCAGTCTGGGGGATAACGCGGTGTGCTCCGCATAGGTTTGACTATCGGCGCTAAATAAAGATACTACGCGGGAGCCCTCATGGACATTTTTGCAATTACTCTCGAAATGACAGAAGTATTTTACCTATAAAATCATAATCTTGGATAAACAGAAAGCACAGAATGGTTTACAGACGCTATCTCTTTACCTACTACGTGCAGTAAGCTGGGACATGAGCGCAGTCGCCGCAATCGATTCCGCCGAACCGGTTTCTTACGTGAAAGGTAGGCAACCGCTGAGAAAACTATGTGAAATATGTTCTTATAGTGAGCTGTCTGTGTAACCAAATGGAGCAAAGCAGAATGAAGCTTCAATGCAGCGATAGCCCGGGTTCGCAGTGGCAGACTTTCCTTAGAGTGTATACACTCTTAGGCAAATTACAGCCTTAAGGTTGTATATTTGCCACTGGCCACCCTGTATACGCAATGCCTCATGACTTCGAGCGTACCGGAATCTTGGAGAAACGCTAACATAATCCTAATCCATAAGAAAGGGGACGCCAAAGACTTGAAAAATTATAGACCGTCAGCTTACTGACCGTTGCCTACAAAGTATTTACTAAGTTAATTGCAAATAGAATCAGGAACACCTTAGACTTCCGTCAACCAGAAGACCAGGCAGGATTCCGTAAAGGCTACTCAACAATAGACCATATTCACATATCAATCAGGTGATAGAAAAATGTGCGGAATATAACCAACCTTTATACATAGCTTTCATTGATTACGCGAAAGCGTTTGATTCAGTCGAAACCTCAGCAGTCATGGAGGCATTGCGGAATCAGGGTGTAGACGAGCCGTATGTAAAGATAGAAAGATATCTATAGCGGCTCCACAGCCACCGTAGTCCTGCATAAAGAAAGCAACAAATTCCCTATAAAGAAAGACGTCAGGCAGGGAGATACGATCTCTCCAATGCTATTCACAGCGTGTTTACAAGAGGTATCCAGAGACCTGGATTGGGAAGAATTGGGGATAAGAGTTAATGGAGAATACCTTAGTAACTTGCGATTCGCTGATGATATTGCCTTGCTTAGTAACTCAGGGGACCAACTGCAATACATGCTCACTGACCTGGAGAGGCAAAGCCGAAGGGTGGGTCTTAACCTGCAGAAAACTACAGTAATGTTTAACAGTCTCGGAAGAGAACAGCATTTTACGATAGGTAGTGAGGCACTGGATGGGGTAAGGGAATACATCTACTTAGGAAAGGTCGTGACTGCGGATCCGGACCATGAGACTGAAATAATCGGAAGAATAAGAATGGGCTGGGCGGGTGCGTTTGGCAGGCATTCTCAGATCATGGACAACAGGTTGCCATTATCCCTCAAGAGAAAGGTTTATAACAGCTGCGTCTTACCAGTACTCACGTACGGGGCAGAAACCTGGAGGCTTAGGAAAAGGGTTCTACTTAAATTGAGGACGACGCAACGAGCTATGGAAAGAAGAATGATAGGTGTAATGTTAAGGGATAGGAAAAGAGCAGATTCGGTGAGGGAACAAACGCGAGTTAATGATATCTTAGTTGAAATCAAGAAAAAGAAATGGGCATGGGCAGGACACGTAATGAGGAGGGAAGATAACCGATGGTCATTAAGAGTTACGGAATGGATTCCAAGGAAAGGGAAGCGTAGCAGAGGGCGGCAGAAAGTTAGGTGGGCGGATGAGATTAAGAAGTTTGCAGGGACAACATGGCCACAATTAGTATATGACCGGGGCAGTTGGAGAAGTATGGGAGAGGCATCTGCCCTGCAGTGGGCGTAACCAGGCTGATGATGATGATTTGCCACACAACGATAATCGTCATCTGTCTTGACCGCATTTCCTTTCTTGAAAACGCTGCGCTCGTTACTTTCCTGTCGGGAATACTGTCATGCTGATAAAGCGCATGACGTTCGTTTCTGGAAAGTACCGGGCCCGCCGCGTTATAGAAAGGAAATGCAGACAAGACAGATGACGATTATCGTTGTATGGCAAATATACACCCCAAAGGGTGTGATTTTGTTTTAGAGTGTAATTGACATCTGTCTTGTTTAAGTTTCCTTTCTTGAAAACGGTGCGCTCGTTACTTTGCTGTCGAAAATGCTCTGTCATGCTGATAACGCGCATGCCGTTGGTGACTTGGAAGTGCCAGGCTCGTACACTCTTAGAAAACTTTACACCCTTTGGGGCGTATCTTGTCCCACAACCATAATCGTCATCCATGTTGCCCCCGTTTCCTTTCTTTAACGCTGCGAGCCCGGTACTTCCCAGTCACGAACGGCATGCGCGTCATCAGTGTGACGCAGCATTCTCGACAGGAAAGTAGCGAGCGCCGAGTTTTCAGGAAAGGAAACGCAAGCAAGGTAGATGACGATTATCGTTGTGGGACAAATATACACCCCAGAGGGTGCATCCGTTTTAAGAGTGTAGCGTCAAAGAAAGGAAAACAGGCAAGGTTCACTCTTAAACAAAATTACCCCTTTTTTCCACACAACAACAATGTAGGTCTTAGGATTTTCCATATGTGGCAAATATACACCCAAAGGGGTGCAACTGCTTTTAAAGTGCTGGTATAGCAGGTTTAGAGTGCACGAGTGCAGTTAGAGCGCTACACTCTTAGAAAAATTTACACCCTTTGGGGCTTATCTTGTCCCACAACGATAATCGTCATCTGTCTTGCCCCCGTTTCCTTTCTTTAACGCTGCGAGCCCGGTACTTCCCAGTCACGAACGGCATGCGCGTTATCAGTGTGACGCAGCATTCTTGACAGGAAAGTAGCGAACACCTAGTTTTCAAGAAAGGAAACGCAAGCAAGGCAGATGACAATTATCGTTGTGGGACAAATATACACCCAAAAGAGTGCAACTGTTTTAAGAGTGTAGCGGAATAGTGCGCGGCGAGCGAGCGCTTCTGTTTGTCGAAGGTGCAAACGCAACACGCTCGCTTATTCAGTGAACTCGAACAGCATGCTCCTGGCCAGCCAAGCTAGCGAGCGATGCACCCTCTTCCAGTTGCTGCGGCTAGGATATGTTCTGCTCCCGCGCCAGCCATACAGGCAGTGGCGTAGCAACAGGGGGGGGGGGGGGGGGGGGGTGCCGTGGGCCCCGGGTGCAAGGGGCCAGTGGGGGGGGGAGGGGTGTCATATACGCCTGAAGACACCCTTTCCGCCGGCTACACCCGGCGGGGGGGGGGGGGGGGGGGGAGGTGATGGAAGACCTATGCGCCCCGGCTGCCAGACAACCTAGCTACGCCACTGCACACAGGAATGTAGAGCGCCCATATTTCGCCGATTGAGCGCGACTCCACCATGCGGGGATCGCGTCCGCGTTAAGCCGGACTATACCGCACCTTTAGCTAGGCCACCCCAATGCGCTTTTCTTCGAGCGGAGGCAGAACGCATCGAGGCCCTGCTGTTGAATTAAGACAGCCAGATAGGGAAAACCGGCTGGACTTGGAGAATACTTCGCATTAAAAGAACATCGCGGGCACGCAACAGCCTTGTCACAGCGCACGAAGCAGCTAAGAAGGTGTACTAACTCTGCGACAAGACGTGCAGGTCCTGTTCATTACTGATGCACCGGAACGGAATACAAGCAAGGAAAGCAGACAGCACGGGCGCTGGTTCTCCACATTCTTCACTGTACGCCACTTCCGCCGGGCGATAAATGGCGTCGCTTTTTATGCGAAGCATATTACTAGAGCTCAACCCAGCTCCTCAGGCGCGGCGGTGTCGCCTTCAATACCACGTGACACCATGACGTCACGACAGGGGAGAAACGGGGCTCCAACTCGCGCCATCGCTCGCGGCGTCGCCTTCAAGGCTGACCACGTGACACCATGACGTCACGACAGAGGAGAAATGGGGCTCCAACTCGCGCCGTCGCTCGCGGCGCCGCGGCGGTATATAAGCAGCTGCGCTTGCCTCTGCTAGACACTCACGAGGTGAGATGCCTCCTGGAGACAGAGCTGCTCGTTGGAATGAGAAGCGAAGGTTGCGGCGTGCTACAGAGATTGTTTTTTCAGTTTCGGTATGAAAAACATCCATTTTTGCGAGCTCTTTGTGACGGATTGAGCTGCATTTCAAGCGTAAGATCTTGCACAGAGGGTACTGGATTTTTAGGCAGTCGAAAGTTTCGTTGCAGGTGGGCCCCGCCCGCCCCTCGTGCGCGCGTTATCGCGAGTGAGCTCCCCTTTCCCTTTGCTCGCGCGGGGAGGCGGCACTCGTGCGTGAACCCACCATCTTTCTTTCTCACCCTCGCACACTTTCACTCGCACCTAAAGCACAAAGTGCGCGGGGCACGACAGGATCTTATCGCGCTTGGACTTTATCCGGAACGTGATGCGGCTTCGCCTCAGCGGTCGTTCTCGCCGCGCCCCTCGCGATTTGAGGTGCGTTTGCAAGCAGCCGCTTGTGATTCAATCATTTGACCATCTACGTACGCGGGTGTTTCCATTTACTGTCTCGGCATTCCTTTGCTGCGGAAGCGAATTTTTTTATGTTTAAATCGCATACACACTTCGTTATATTGAGGTTCTAATTACATGGTGTTCTATGGACAAGAGATTATGAAAAGTTAAATACTTCGTTATATCGAGAATTTCGTTATACTAAAGTTCGTTATATTGAGGTGTAACTGTTTAACAAAAAAATATGCGGAGCATATGAATAGTGAAGACGTGGCACTTGCTAATAATGCGCTAATGACTTGCTAATGACGTGGCACTCGCTAATAAGCAAGTGCCATTTTTACTATTTTTTATTCTGAATGCACGCTTCATAAGCCTGTATTTTTGTTATAACATAAAGAAAGGGTAGTGCAAGCTGCAAACGAAAAAGTCGCAGTTTCGCCCAAATGAGGAAGCATTTATTGCGATAGCAAATAATTAGACACGTTTATGCACTAAATATAGTAGTTTTATTAGCTATATAAAGTGCTGTAAACATTTGCTCTCCAATTAATTAAAAAACACGATGTCATGTGCACACAGCCAAACATCCACACATCTCACTCTACGTCATTTGGCTCTACTTCTGTCACCAAGAACCTCGCATACCTTTTCATTTCATTTATTGCACCTTAAGGGCCCGTATGGATTACATAAGGGGCGACTGAGAATTCACGTGTATATTTATTTACAAAACATTCACAGGCCTGCTCAACAGCTTTTTCAGATGACATCCGTGATCTCATCATAAGGTACAGCCAAGCGAACATTGTAGTTGTAACCAGCTGGTTCGTCATACGAAGACAGACATATTGATGGAATTCCTGAAGTCTGTTGGTTGGCCGAGAAGTCGTACATTCGGATGGACCCCCTCTGTCTAAAGTAAAGGAATAAAAACATGTTTAAACAGATTGCAACACACATAATACAAAAGATAATGCTTAAAGCTTACAGAAAACGCAAGCAGATCAACTGGCAAGTTAAACATTTTTTGCACTCGAGCCAGTGGCTGGCCATGAATGCCTTGGAAAATATCCTTAAAAAAAAAACAGTGTATACAAGTGCCACACAATTACAGAGTATCTTTCAATTGTCCCAACTCGTCTCTTATTCTTGCTGGAAGTTGTTGGAAACTGCAAAACTGGAAGCATAGTCTTCACTTTGCACAGGCATTACCTTCTAACATAAAAAGTGATGGAGGCTATTTGTGATGTTCAAGAGATACCCACGTGAAAGATTAAAGGGGCCCACAACACCTTTGGTGAAAGATGTGCCCAGTCTAGTATTGAAAAGAATCTTCTCAAAGGATCAAATTCACTGATAAAACTACAAAATGGAATTTCGACGACAATGTCGACTTATGCCACCAGTATTCTTCCATCATGCGAATGGTGGTTAGTACATGGATTTCCCTAAATTTTGTGTTTAAGCAATCAAACAACCTTCTAGTTTCTTGTTTTAATCTAGTACTGTCATCGCAAGTTTGCTCCATGAAAATGATTATTTTCGCTTACTTTATAGTTTCCACCAGCACATTGTGTTTACAACATTGCATACAAAAAAGTTTAGAGAAACGCACACTCAAGACTGACGAGATTAATTTATGTAGTCCAAATTATACTGGTGCATACATATTGCATGCATGTAAGTATAAACAACTGATGCAGCTGTCAATGTAAAACCCTCCTATGTTATAAAGCTATGTAGCACAAAACAACATAAAAGATAATTAAAGGAGCTGCAGTGCATTTTTTAAGAAAGCCATGCAGAAGAGGAGAAAAAAAGCCACGTACAGTTAAACCTCAGTATAACGAAGTCAGTAAATTCATCAATCTGCTTCGTTATATAGAAATTTTCTTATAATAAAATTTATTATGTTATGCAAATAAGTACAGTCGTCTATGGATTTTTTCTTACGTGCAAGCGGCAGTAGAATTTCCAAAATCATCGGGCAATCGGAAAAAACAATTTTGTTGAATTTTCTTTCATTTTGTTGAATTGGAGTTGGGGACAAAATTTATGGTTTCATGCAGTGTCAACGATATCTTCGCATGAGCGATACAAAGCAAAGCCAGTCGCTTTTTCAGGTCAACTCTGGCCCCGTGGCTGATAGTGTCGTTCACAGTGGCACGATGTTATCATGAAAGGTGCTGGCAGCGGGGAGAGAACGCTTCATCTGCCTTTCACTTTAATGCGTCTGTCAAACTCATGATTATGCAACCTCTAGTACAAAACACATGGGAAAGCAGTGCACATGATGCCACGCCATCTCTGCAAGCCCACTTTTTGCACACATGGCAGATTAGAGTTTTAGCTTGTCTAGCATGCCAGCAAATCTGAGCAGACTGGGCATTTTACCGGGTGAACGGGAGCGTAAACGTGAGCAGCTGGCAAGGTGGCGCCACCTGGTGGCATGAAGCTCAACCAGACAGACAGAGAGCAGTTAACAAGTGTATTTTACTTTGCTGCTGATATAAAATTTCTGCACTAACATGATTACACTGCTGCCAAAAATTTACACCAGCAGCAAAGTAGAATACACGTGCTTACTGCGACATCAGCTGCCTGTCTAGTTGAGCCCTGCACCACCACGTGGCTGCACTGCTCCAGCCACTCACATTTACCCTCTGTCAATCCGACAAAACACCCGGTCTGCTTGCATTTACGGGAATACCGGACATGCTAACGCTCTCTATTATATCTAAAACAAGGTGCATAGGCCTGCGTGTGACTAACAGCCATGCACAGCCACGGTCACACTAGAAATTAGAGATGCTCGCCAACTGATCACCCACTCCCTCCTTCACTCCCCCCTTGTACAGCAAGACGGCACTCATCAAGTCACCATCCTTCTCGGCTCACCGTCGTACACTTTCACTTGCACATCTCGCATGAGCAAGGGGAAAGGAGGGAGGGGAGTTCGCTCTGGTAACATGAGAGTGAGGGGGGAGAGGGTAGAAGACGGGGGCAACGTAGCGAGCAACTCCTTTTTCTGGTGCAGCCGTGGCTGCGCATGGCTGCTAGCAGAGCTGAGTACATATGCAGCCCGCACACCCTGCTTTAGAGGTAATCTGCCGCGTATGCAAAGAGTGGGCGTGCTGAGATGGCGAGGCATCGTGTAAGCTGCCTTCCTGCGCATTTAGTATTAAAGGTTGTGCAATCTCCAGTTTCAGAGACGCATTGAAGCAAGAGGTAGACGAAGCATTCGCTCCCTGCAGCCGCCACTTTTCACAATAGCATCGTCCCACTGCGGGCGACACTATCAGCCATGGGGATGAAGTGGATGCGAAAGCGTGACTGGATTGGCTCTGAACCACCGATGTGAAGATATCGTGAACATGTTATGAGACCGTATCTTCTGCTGGTAACTTTCAAATTCAACAAAATGAATTTTCTTCTCTTTAAAATTGCTTTCTTCAATCGCCCAATAATTTGAAAAGTGTTGCACCCCATTTCGTGTAAGGGAAATCCATTGGAGACTGCCCTTATTTACCTAAAAGGTTGAATTTCGATGTAATAAAATTTCAATACAGTAAAGCAAATTTCCCATTTTACCAAATTCGTTATATTGAGGTTTAACTATGTTTCCCAAAGTTCCTTAAACTTGCCATGTTCATGTATGGCTCCTTTTGAACACAATGTACGTCATTTCTGCTGGTAAAGAATTTCTGCTGGTAAAGAAGGCCCTAGAACATTGTCAAAATTTGAGACGTCACAGCGTGTTGGTGCACAAACTTCAAGGTGGCGTTGCCACCCTTCTACCCTTTTATTTGCCCTTTTCTGGTTGACCAAGACCTTTTTTGTGGTAAGAGAGGTGTTTCTGGCATTGTAGAAGTGCGTTATATTAATACTAGTGAATGAAATAATACTCCTCTCTGGTGCCCCTTAATGTGCAAGTACCGCATATACTCGACAAAGGGCCGCCCTCATGTAGGGGCCACAACTCCACTTTGGAGGAAAAAATTTTTGAAAAAAAATTAAAACGTCCCCTTCAGGCCGGCATCACTGCACCATTATTTCCTCATGTGGTGCGTCGAATCGGCTGTGTTGGCAGTGTTTCCAGTCAGACTGGTGGCACTTCGCCTCTAGAGAAGGAAGCCCTGTTTGGGTCAGCGCCAGTCAGGGACGATGGGCCGGCACCTGAGCTCCTCCAGGAGCAACAAAAGCGTAAGTGAGATTGAGTAATAATAAACATGTTACGGATTAGTGTAAGGGCCGCACCCAGCCAAGGTTCTAGGGAAAGAAATTCGACCCTTGCACGAGTATATACAGTAACTCTACATATGCAAGCGTTTCTGCATTCCACCCTCATCAGAATGCAGGAACCACATCAAGGAATCGAACCTGTAACCTTGTGCTGAGCGACAGAGTGCCGCATTGCCACTCAACCACAGCTGCAAAGTGGATGGATGCTAAGAACTGCTATTCGGTTTGGGTACACTAATTATTCGGCCAGCCAAAGCGCACCTTGTGTGAACGACAATGTTGCCATCCTCGGGTTCTGGAAACAAGTTGTAGGGCACGTGTGCTGTGACAAGGGTGGTTCGGTTGGCTCGCAAGTGTTTCACAGGGTGCCTGCGTGAGTAAGTACGGATGAACCACAAATAGAAAGGTGTAGTGGAAGCACCGCCCTTAAAACTTAACACTATATGCATATCATATTGACCGCAAATAAAGACGGGGACAGCGGAAGAGAACACAAAAACGGCACAGGCGGTACCACCCATGTACCGCCCGTGCCATTTTTGTGTTCTCTTCTGCTGTCCCCGTCTTTATTTGCGGTCAATATGATATGCAGTAAACACCAACTAGGCCAAACTGAAGTGCTTATTAACACTATAAAATTCAGATACATTTCAAGCCATTTCACTGAGTCAAGAAACTCACATCTTCAAAAATGCTGCACTTGTGAAGGTGATCTTACTGAGGCAAAACAGTAATTCCCTTGTTCGGCCATCAGCTAAAAATCGATAAAAATGTTTATGGGAGGCATTCAGGAAAACGAAGTGCTCATGTCAGTCCTAATTATGTTATACAGCCTCACTTGGTCACAGTGATGTGTTTCACCCTTCCTTTTTTTTCTGCCCTTATTGAACTATGGAAAACATTGACAAGATTAGGGCCAGGATAATGTAAAACTATTCCAATCTTGCTTTTATTCTGAATCCACCACTAGCCCTCTATGACAGATGAGTACTGATCGTGGATTCGTAAAGGCAGAACGGAATATTGGTGGAATTGGAATGAAGACGGATCAAAATAATTTTACGTTATCCCGGCCCTGCAGTGAACCTAAAGCCCCTCCATACAGGTTTCCGCCGACCAGGTTAGGTACCGCCAACCTGCGCTCCTCCTCCACGCTCCTATCCCACTCACTCCCTTAGCTTCCGGCGTCAAGCGGAACTTACGTAGCTGCAGCTTCCTGTTCCGAGTGGAAGTGACACTTTGTTTTTTAGCGTTGTTTACTTTCGCGCCGCTGGAGAGGCTTAAATTGCACAAGCTGCGGTTGAAACTGTGAATGCGATTCCATCCAAGAACCACCGCCTACTGTAACCAGCGATCTGCTCGTGTTTGCTGCTTCGCGTCAACCTGCGACGGGTTGTGGCACGAGCGACAACATACAGTGGAATGTAGTGACTGCGCGCTTGGAGACCACTGCCGTTTTTCGTGCATTTGGAGAACAGCGACCGCGAACTACTACTTCAGCAGAATACAACAGCTTGCCCCCTTTGCATTCTTCTTATGGTGACTGCCACAGCTCTGCTAAGCACGTGCGGGCGTCTCACCATCGTCTAACAGCAGTCAAAGCGGAAATTCCCACAGCGCAACTCCAGGAAGCGGAAACACCGGAACCGGAAATTTTTAAACCGGAAATTTTTAAACCGGAAATGCCGGAACCGGATTTGGTGTGAGGGGAAAAGGCAGCGCACAACAAAGGTTGTCGCTACTTAAGAAAGCAGCGGTGGCGCGTAGATCCAAGGGCTTTAAGTGAACCCAAGCAGTGCTCACACATTTGAACACTCTTTAGACCTACGCTTGCAAGATTATGCGGAGAAACATACATTCTCTGTGCACCTAAGATGTACGTTTCTTTTCATTTGTTTGCCCTTCCTGAAACAACCTTTATTAGAAGGTTGACAGTATGATTATAAAATAAATAAATAAATAAAATAACCTAAGAAATGAGAGAGGATAACTAGACTATAAAAATATACCTCCAAGTCATGCACTTGGCAGCAAGAAACTGAGCAAGTATAATTCTCAATAAAAAGCGTGTCGGAAAACAGATGAAACAACATGTGCACTTCTGCTACACATGTTGCATGTACAGCAAGAACTGACATCAGACTTTACTGATGAGGCCACAGCAGGGTGCTTCAGGCAGTAACACTGATGATGGTGCCTCAAATATCGCCTCTATGAAAACCTCAACCAAGATCTCGCCAGACTACCTGAGTTGCAATGGTTATAAATCTACATCCAACATTAGTGCTGTGATTTTAGTACTGACTTCCACTGCATCACAGTGGCTTGCTCAAAGTGAAAATTCATACAGTTGCAAAAGACACTGTCACAATACACTTGTATTGTGTCTACACCTTTCACCTGTACTTTTTCTACACAGCGATACTTTACAACCATTCCTTCTACCAAATGCTTTTGCTCAAAAACCGCCAAATGCCAGACAGCAGCAAAGTCCTAATAGAAACCAGATAACTTACTCTCACAGCACCTCATTGACTGTAGTGATTACTGACTGATTTGCTGTTTGTTTGATGGGTTATTTTATATACAGATTGGTTGTTTAATTAATTAATTTATTGAATGGGTGGTTGATTATACATTATTTGAGTGGTTTATTAATTGACTGGCTGATTTATTTATTGTTTGTTTCATTTACTGATTGATCAGCAGGTTGACTGATACACTGGTTGATCACATGGGCTATGAGACACACGGCAGTGGTGGGCTCTGGATTATTTTTGGCCACCTAGGGTTCTTTAAAGTGCACCCAATGCTTAATCACTACTTTATTGAATTTGACTGTTAATTCCACAGCCTTATCATCCAATGACATGTCATGAATGCATTCTTTGCAAAGGCCTTTGATGAGTAATTTTTCTCATTACCACAGCCTTATCAACACATGCATTATTCTAACTCTGAGATGATGATGCATAAAAATAGCCTTAACACATACCATGCTGTTGGTGGCAGCTTATGCAGTTTTTTAAGATGCTGTGGCTAGTTTTCTCTTTTTCGGTCCAGATGGAGCATTCAGTACTGCTGAAGTATAAGCCATCACTGAAGTTTTGTCCAGAAGGTACATTAACGACCACATGTCCAAACCACAAGTATCAATATGAAAATGCGAACCCTGAAGTTTAAAAATCGGTAGTAAGCCTCAAATTGTTCTGTGTAATAAATCCCCAGGATGCATAAAAAATGTTTAAACTCTGCTTCATACTAGTAGCTGCATGATGCTGTCTACCACAAGGCTTAGGTATGAAGGAACTCAAATCTGTCTTTAAAATCAGAGTATATACATCCTACCCATATACAATGCGATTTCATCCAATGTTTAATGAGCTTTCAAGAAGAAGGCTACATGCTAGCTAGTCAATTTGGAGCAGTTGCTATGACTGACCTGCAACCCTGTTTTGGTGCATTACATTCCCGTTTCATCCAGAGCGAAGCCGATGCACACGCAGTCTGCCGCAATGCCAGAGAACAAACGTTCTATTTTGCTGCAATGGAATAATGCTCCTCTCTGTTATCATCAATGCAATACAGCAAAACAAAGCCATTATAGTGACAGATGGTGTCCCCATTCTGTTCCTACAAAATTTGCATTTTATGTCTGGTATCAGAACAGATTATATTTACTTTTGATTTACTTTCGATGAAACGGGAAAGTAGTAAGTGAATCCAAACTTGGTATGACACTGTGTACAGTGTAAAATGCCACCTATGCAAAATTTAAGCGTGAATAGGCTGGCAATTTAAGCCAGAAAAGTCATGCATACCTGGTGAACACTTAGTTACAACATTAAATATAGATGTTGACTTCTTTTCCACGTGAGTGGTGTGAAAATTCGGCGGCCCAAGGCATCTAGCTAGCGCTGTCAATTTCCTGCAATTTATCCACCGAGCATTCCAGACGCCTAATCATCACACAATAGTGAGAGGCATCTTGCCTGCAGAACATCTCCCAGAGTTTTGCCTTGGTGCGCAGGTCCCACACGCAGACGAGACCGTCTTGACCCCCAGTCACCAGGCTGTGCTCGTCCATCTGCACCTGGGTGACACCCAGTCCGTGTGCACTGATGCGCACCTCACACTGCAGGGTCCGCAGGTCAAAGATACGTGCACTGCACCAGGGTGGAGCAGGGCAGAAAGGGGAGCACGATCAAGGATTTCGCAACAGAACAGTGTGATCATGTACACTGGTCACATGACCACGTGCATGAAGTCCATTACCACAGCTAGATTATCTGGTTATATTAAAATGAACCAACATGCTAGCCTTATTGACAATTATTGCTTCAGTAACAATGCCATAGCACTTACCCCTGTACGTACTCTAACATGGTGCAAAACTGTAAACATTTTCCAGACTTGCTGAATTGGCCCTGCCTTGAACAAGCTAAGTGCTTAATGCTGAATAATCGTCTAGCCACTCATAACTTATAACCCTACTAGACTTGTTTTCTCATAAAACTGCCTAAAACAGCATATTTCTCCTTGCATACCCAACCAATAAGTTCAGCACAGGCTTCTTACAGACCTAAAAAACAATTAATATAAACTGCAAGTAATGAGTTGCAATGCCTACTTTGTTTCTATGCTACTGAATTAATCATTGGCATGGTTGAGGTTGTACTACCAATTGTCAAGGCCACAACACAAGGCTCAACTATTTATTATCGATTTTTCTTCTTCCTCTTCTTCTTTTTCTTCGTCATCATCATCATCGTCGTCGTCGTCGTCGTCACTCTATTTGTACCCTCTGCCAAGGAATGGCTACTTCCACTGATCTCACCCTGGGTCAACTGATACTGCTATCCTTGCTGCAATTCCCACCCCTTGAAATCTGGTACATTTTGTTACTCCAGAAGCCAACCAATCATCTGCTCCAGACATGACATAGCCCACCCATCCTTTTTTTTACTTTGATCTCAACTAGAATATCAGCTACCTACATTTGCTCTCTAATCCATATTGATGTCTTCCTGCCCCTTAACATCACACTTATCCCTTTCTATTCCATCATTCTATGCACAGTGACCTTCTCTTCAAGTTTACTACTTATCCTCCAAATTTCAGATGTCGGTATTGGAAGAATGCACTGATTGCACAGTTTTATTTTCAAGTATACTGGGAACCTGGCAATACCCAGCTATGTGCTGATGCTGAAGGAGCACACTTGACAGCAATGTGCTTTAATGTGGCCTGAAATGGGACCACAGCATTACGGCATAGTGACAGTGAGGAAGCTGAAGTGCTTCCTCATGCAATGAACAAAGAATCAAACTCTTTATCAGGCAAACTTGTAAGATAGCATAGCAACATTAAACTGACAACAACAGCGGTGAAAACAATATGGTCATCAAATCTAATCACAGGGCTCAAGTTGGATCGATATCTATGCATGCATCACTGTACATTCTAAAGCAATTAATGCTGCTCACGTAAATTCAAAATTGTACAACACCATCTGCGTATCATGTGCAATCTGTTTATGCAAATCTATGCCTCTGTGAATTGGTAGCTACAGACACAGCAGGCACATCTTGTGCAAGAGTGATAATAACAGTGATGAATCAGTGAAAAAGTCACTGCCAAAAAAGTCAGAAAATGCACACATTGAAATATATAAGGCAAACCTTAATTCAATGAAGTCAGTAAAATCTGCGCTTTAATCATTTAAATTCAACCTTTTATACACTTTTCTTACATGGAATAGGCCGTAAAATTTTCCAAATTATTCGGCAATTTGAAAAAACTAATTAAAATAAGAAAAAAATTCATTTTGTTGAATTTGAAAGTCAGTGACCAAAGATTTTAATTTATTGCTACTTAGTTTGAGATATTTTCATTGTTCTGTTTATACCTGATTTTTTCTACATAGTTAATTATTTATTTTTCTGTTACCTTTGTTTGCTTTTTTTGAGCTGATGTATGGCAGTTTCCAATCGCTGTCTCCCCCCTCCCCTCCCTTATGTAATGTCCCTGAAGGGACCCTTAAGGGAATAATAAATGGTGATGATGATGATAGTTTCATTCTGTGTTGGTAATCGGTAGTACGAAGTGAAGCCTGCACAGCTTTTGCGTCCACTCCATTGCCACAGCTAACAGGGTCGCCCGCAGCAGGACAACGCTATCATGAAAAGCACAAGAGGAGAACGAATGTTTTGTCTGCCTCGCTTCAATGCACCTCCAAAACTTGAGATAATACAACCTGGTGCCCTGATGAGGGAAAAGAGAGCGCCCATGAAGCCATGGTCATCACGGCTCACGCAGCTCTCGCGCCCGCCGCAGGTTAACTCATAAGACGGGACACGCGGGCAGCGTATCTGCTCAGCACACTGACAGCCATGTGCAACTACCACCAGACTAGAGCAGGAGACACGCACTCACCCGCCCCCCCATCACTCCCCTCCTGCTTGCACGGGAGGACAGTGCACTCCCCCTCGCACAATTTTCCTCACACCTATAGTATACAGTGTGCAGGGTACAACAGGATCTAATCGCACTTGGAAATTACACTGAACTTAGGCTGCACTTCGGCGGCCACTCTATGTCATGCAGTGTGGGATTTTAAGCGCGTTGGGAGGCAACTGCACATCAGCAGCAGCAGCAGCACTATTATATTCATGTCCATTGCAGGATGAAGGCCTCTCCCTGCGATTTCTAATTACCCCTGTCCTGTGACAACCGAATCCAACTAGCACCTGCAAATTTCCTAATTTTGTCACAACACCTAGTCTTCTGCCGTCCTCTACTGAGCTTCCCTTCTCTTGGTATCCATTCTGTCACCCTAATGGTCCAACGGTTATCTAATCTTCACATTACATCACCTGCCCAGCACCATTTTTTTCCTCTTAATGTCTATACCCCGTTTGCTCTCTGATCCAAACCGCTCTCTTTCTGTCTCTTAAAGTTTTGCTCAGCATTCTTCATTCCATCGCTCTTTGTGCAGTCCTTAACTTCTTCTGAAGCTTCTTTGTCAGCCGCAAAGTCTCTGTGCCATATGTCAGCACCAGTAAAACGCACTGATTGTATACTTTCCTTTTCACTGATAATGGTAAGCTCCCACTCGGGAGCTCACAATTTCTGCCATATGCGGTCCAACCCCTTTTTATTCTTCTGTGAATTTCCTTGTCATGGTCAGGGTGCCCTGTGATTAGTTGACCTTGGTAAACATACTCCTTCACAGACTCTAGAGGCTGACTTTCAATCTTGAACTCTTGTTCCCTTGCCCGGTTATTTATCATTATCTTTGTCTTCTACATATTAATTTTCAGCCCCACTCTTACACTCTCCCTGTTAAACTCCTTAATCATTTGTTGCAACTCGTCCGCAGTGCTGCTGAGTAGAAGAATGTCATCGGCAAACCGAGGGTTGCTGAGGCATTCGCCATCGATCCTTACTCCTAAACCTTCCCAGTTTAATAGCTTGAATACTTCTTCCAAGCATGCAGTGAATAGCATTGGAAAGATTGTGTCTCCTTGTCTGATTCCTTTCTTTAGGTATCTTCCTACTTTTCTTGTGTAGAACTAAGGTGGCTGTGGAATCTCTGTAGATATTTTCGAGGGTACTTACGTAAGCGGTCCGTACTCCTTGATTATGCAATGCCTCAATGACTGCTGGTATCTCTACTGAATCAAATGCTTTTTTATAATCTATGAAAGCCATATAGAGAGGCTTATTGTACTCTGCGGATTTCTCGATAACCTGATTAATGACATGGATGTGATCCATGTAGAGTATCCTTTCCTGAAGCCAGCCTGTTCCCTTGGTTGACTAAAGTCCAATGTTGCCCTTATTCTATTGGAGATTATTTTGGTAAATATTTTATATAAAACTGGGAGTAAGCTAACGAACCTATAGTTTTTCCATTCTTTAAGATCACCCATCACCCTTTTTGTGGATTAGTATATTGTTTGCGTTCTTCCAGTTTTCTGAGACCCTTGCAGTTGATAGACACTTCGTATAGAGAGCCGCCAGTTTTCCTGCTGCTCACAAAAATTATGTGCAGTTGCCAGGAAAACTGGCAACTGCACATAATTCAACCATTTCACGATCTGTGCCCATGGGAGTTTCCATTTATTGCTTCAATACTCCTTCACGGCAGCAGTGAAATTTCGTTTATTTAAATCGTGTATAAACACACTTTGTTACTAAGGTTCAAAATACATTACATTCTCTGGACAAGAATTTATAAAAACTTAAGCACTTCGTTATATCGAGGATTTTATTAGGCTAGTTGATTATATTGAGGTTCAACTGCATACAATAAGGAATGTCCAATGAGAAACATGCAATGCTTGCATTTGCTCTTAAGAAAGAACATGTCGTGATATCGCTGAAAAACAAAGCAAGAACCAAAGGCTTTGGTAATCCTAAAGGGCACGTACTTCTTGTCACAGCTCCCGGTCAGCACCAGGTTGTCAGGACAGTGGGAGACGTTGACGCACACAACAGAGCTTGTGTGGCTGGTCAGTGTGCCAAGCAGTCGTCCATTCTCCGCCGCATACAGAGGAACCTTTGATGCAAAGACATTGTCACAGTGTCATTACATTGAGCTTCCTGTAACTACCACTGCAAGAAGGAAAAGAAAGCAATGTGGTCCTATCACTTGTCATGTGCAGGATTCTTGCTTGCTAGAAATTGAAAGAGTGGCATGAGTGGATTTGAATGCACGTCCCTTTTAGTGCACTAATAAGTGCATCTGCACTGCCTAGCCATCAGAGTAGCATTGCTCCACACTGCAGTTGCTGCCATATGCAGTGCACTGTCTGCAGTGATGCTTCGCCCTTTAACTTGTGGGCACCCTTGACTATCTTGCATCCTCTGATGACCATCTTCCCTACACAGCTCTCGCGTCTCCTGACGTTGCAACTTCCCCACATGACACATAATGGTGGGAGTCCTAGTTACATATCTTCGTTGAGAGACGTCTCAAGTTTTCTTGATGTAAGCGCCACCCGATGGCGCAAATAACGTGCGTTGACTTGCTTCCTCCTCTTCAGCTGCAGGGCATAGTGCATGCAGACCAACTGTGCACCCGTCCCCACAGAAGGCCTCCTGCTTGGCTTAGGAAGATGGCACCAGTATGGACAAACATGATCACTCAGACGCATTTCTGTTCGAGGTATTGGACCCACAGACAACACAGGCATCGGTGTTGGGCATAGGCGAACATTTGCTTAGTAACCAAGCATGGTGTCGAACTTCAATTTCTCTGTGCGTCTTAACGGGGAAGTTTATTCCCTGCATTTTGGCTAGCTAGCTTTCTTGTACTAACAAATGTCCGACAATACTTGTACTAATTGCACTAATTGATTGTACTAATAAATGGAGCAATAAATGTCTTTTTGTATGCTTGCACTGCTGTGTGCTGTGTCTCTAGTTACAAAGATCACTCTAGACCACACAAACTAAATTTTTCACAGGTGACCAAGTATAGGGCATTTCCTAAATATCCTCCCTTTCAGGGCCACCATGTGGGTGCCTCTGGGCACTGTGCACTGTGCTATCACTTACAGAAGTGCATGTATGCAGTTGACAGAGCGACTTCATTACCCACCTGAAAGACATTGACAGCGGACCTGTCAGTGAGCCCAAGGGCAATGACAGCATCAGAGCAATCTAAGCAGGTGACCGTGGCACCAATCAGGTGATGCAGAGAAAGGCCGTCTGCCTCAAACTGGTGCCTGGCATGCAGCCTCACGGCGTCTTCAGCAGCTGACACTAGAGGTGGCTGCTGTCGGCCACACGCAGTTGGGAGAAGCGCCACATGAGACACCTGAAACAAACAATGGGTGTTGTTAATTGCATGCAAGTTCGCATCATGACATTAGCCACACTGTCACTCCCATCACATTGCTGAGAATCACTCACCAAGCTTGTTCAATTCCAATGCACCCCTGATATCTTAGTACACACAGATTGTCTCTGTGAAATTGGATTGTAAGACTTTATTTGTCCAACAGATGTAGGGAAGGCCTTCCCACCAAGACGACAGCCAGGAGTCCTTGGACCCTAGCGGCGGTTTCAGCCAGCTGGACGGTCTTCAGTTGAATCTCCGGATCGGAGCTGAGTAATAAGGTCTCCCATTGTTCTAAAGACCTTATTCTTCCCTCAGAGGGAGCCTGTGGGCATTGGCACAGAATTTGATTAAGATGAGCCCTGGCTTTACATAGCTTACACTGGCTGGAGTACTGACCCGGGTAGTAGAGGCTGCACGACACCGGGCTTGGAAACAAGTTGGTTTGCAGGCGACACCAAGTGGAGGCCTGGCTCTTGTTTAAGGATGCATCAGCCGGAGGATATTTAACTCGCCCTAGTCTGTAGTGTTGTGTGATCTCTCTGTAGCACACTAAGCGGTCTCGCCCCGTGAAGCCTTTGGCTAGCCCACCAGCTCCGAATGTAAGTCCTCGAGCTAATTTGTGAGCCACCTCGTTCCCAGCGAGGGAGGCGTGCGCAGGTGCCCAGATTATTTCAATTTTCCTGCTATCTCTGCAGGTCTGCAGGATTCTGTTCGCCTCGGGAGAAATTCTGCCTCTGGCAAAATTCATCACCGCAACCTTAGAGTCGCTGACTATAATTTTGGCTGAAGTACTTGCAATTGCAAGTGCTATGGCAGATTCTTCTCCAATCTGAGAGCAATCCGTTGGAACTGTGCCACTGGCTATCAATCTAGTTTCAGCGCTCGCTACAGCTAGAGCCATGAGGCCGTTGCCATAGTCTGCAGCATCAACTTAGAGCACGTCCTTCGAGTTTTTGAAATGCTTCTCAAGAGCCTCGGCCCGTTTCTCTCGGCGTTCCTTGTGATGGATTGGGTGCATGTTTTGAGGTAGTGGTGGGACTATTAGTCGGTTCCGCACGCTTCGCGGCAGGTCGACTTTGATGCCTTCCTGCCCCTCATAGTTTATGCCTAGCCTAGCTAGGATTTTCCTGCCCGCAGGGCTTCCCGCAAGTCTCTCATACTGCGAAATCCTCACTGCTTCAATAATCTCCTCAAGAGTGTTGTGGAGCCCTAGAGCTAAAAGCTTTTCATTTGCAGTGCGGATGGGAAGCCCCAGCGCCTGTTTTATACTTTTACGTATGATGCCCTCAATCTTCTTCTTCGCAAATGACCTAAAACTGAGGAAGGGAGCAACATAAGCTATTCTACCTATCACAAAGGCCTGGACTAGCCTAACTAGATTCGCTTCTCTCATCCCGGACCGCCTGTTGGCGATCCTGCGGATCAGCCTCATGGTCTGCAGTGCGCAGCCGTCTAGTTTCCTTATTGTTTCGCCATTAAAGCTGTTGGCCTGAATCAAAAGTCCCAGAACTCTGATTTTGTCCACTTTTGGAATGGGGATCCCCCCAGCTGTGAGAGAGATTTGCGGTTCCTCCTTACTGGCCCTGCCTTTCGGCTGGTATAGAAGCAGTTCCGATTTTTGCGGTGAACATTTAAGTCCCCTAGGTCCGACGTAACCTTCAACTGCCTGGATAGCCCTTTGGAGGGTTTCCTCTGTTTGGGCATCGCTGCCCCTAGCTATCCACAACGTAATGTCATCAGCGTATATGCTGTGATTTAGTCCTTCAATAGCCTCCAGTCTTTCAGGGAGTTTGATCATGGCCACATTAAAAAGAAAGGGCGAGAGCACAGAGCCCTGTGGGGTCCCTTTGCTGCCTCATTTAATGTCATCCAATTGGCATTCTCCAATCTGGATTTTCGCTTCTCGGTCTGACAAGAAGTCCCTAATGTAATTGTAGGTTCATACGCCTAGTCCCAAGTCCTGAAGGTTCTCAAGAATGGCTTTATGTGTGACGTTATCAAAGGCCTTCGCTAGGTCAAGCCCTAGGATTGCCTTTGCGTCCCCCGTTTCCGCATCGATGATTTGGTGTTTTAGTTGCAGCATCACGTCCTGGGTGGAGAGCCTGGGCCTAAAGCCCACCATCGAATGCGGATAGAAGTCATTATCCTCCATGTAGTTATTGAGCCGCGTTTGAATAACGTGCTCCAAAAGCTTGCCTGCACAAGAGGTTAGAGAGATAGGTCTTAAGTTCTCTATCTGGAGTTTCTTGCCTGGTTTTGGGATCATCACCACAAAATTATGTTCGTTAATGATAAAGTGAGGCATATGTCAAGCCAGCCATGTACGCAGGACTTTTTTTCAAGGGGGGCCCTAACCAAAGGTAACTTTTCTCTGCAAATAAGGGGGGGGGTACCTTTACTAGTGTAAATGTGAATAATTCCTACCATTCGCCATAAAAATGCGTAATCCCCCAAAAGAGAAATAAAATAAGGTGTATCTCATAGGTATATGCCTGTGAGATAAAACTCTCCCTTGCCTGATAAACAAGGAATTACATCAAATGGTCTCGCGCAGGAAGAACTCTGCCAAGAACATAAGCAAAACAAGCGAAAGTGTAAAATAACGATTTCTAGTAGTTTTTCTTTTTTTTACCTGTGGAAGAAATACAGAGAAATATATATTTGTGGAACAATCACAGCTTTTTGGATCCTTAGTTTACTGCTTACCAAGTTAAGTGGCAAAACTGACTCGTATTGTTATTTGGGAAGTTGTGTAATGATGCGTGGTTGCCAGTCCCGTAGAGCCGCGCAGAGTGCAGGACACTGCAGTTCTAGACGTACCAAGCCCACCGTGGAACGTTAGAAAAACACCCACATAAGCATAGCAGAGAAGTGGCCACGTCAGGCGGTTAGACTGATAGTGGTAGAAGCATCATTCAAAACACACAGACTCCTCCATTTCCGGCAGCGTTTTTGCTAATTCCTTTTTACACAAAAAGGTATTGATCCATAAATAGTTTCCCAAGTAGTAGTTAAATTTGCTAATTTTAGTTTTTCCTTTCTGTTTGGGTCTTGCCTCGGCTCTCTCCTTTAATACATAGCCTAATTTCTCACCTCCTTGCGATTCTTGTTTCCAGCTGACTATTTTGCATGAAAAGTGCTGTACAATTAGGGAAAAACCAGACGAAGTAACAGGTGAAATTCATATCGTTTATTGGTTTAATGGTTATTGCAGGGTTTTCTCATGGACCCTGTTTCGCATGATATTATTTTTCACCTTATCTAACCTATATGACGGGTATATGGTTCCAAGGATATGCCAGTGTCGTGGCAAGCCATCACTCGAGGAAATAATGAAGCAAAAGGACAAGTTAAATGAAACTGGCATTACACAGTTTTAGGGTAGTGTTTGTCGCCTAATGTACATTAAACTTAATCGCCTTTGCGGGACGTTATGGTGAGTGTCCTTTCAAGACTTTTAGTTTACCGTACGGGAATGCAAACGTTATGAAGACGTTATAAAACAGGGCGCCGACTGGTGCCTCCTGCCAAACTTATCTAAGCCAAGACAATCCATTACCAATCATCCTGTTGTTGCTATGCTGACGCGCCTCGTTGTATACAGGTGCTGGAATCGCTGAACGATCTCAGAAATTGGATGTGCTATGCGCTCATAACTAACGTTTCAGGTGAGTTTAGAGAAAGCGAAAGCTCATTTCAATATTTACTGCCAATCAAAGCGAGTCAGAGTGCAGCCATCACGAGAATTCCCGCTGAAGCGGGAGCCATGGGTGCCGCCCCTCCCCCCCCCCCCATGTTCAACAACGCTATTTCTTAGTGTATGTGAACATTCGAACGTTAAACTCGCCAAATAACGTACGTTATCATAGCACACGTAAACTGCAGAAACCCAATAACCCAATAAGAGCATGCGCAGTAATGACAACGCTATTTCTTTACATACGTAATGTGTTTACGTTTGATTGCAAACGCTAAACTAAAGCTGTCTGTCTCTGGCCGCAACTCGTTCCACGAGCATACAGACCAGCCGACTACGAACTGAGTCCCTTTCCTGGTCACTGGCTCAGTCTAAACAAAGAAGGTTGAACTAAAGAAGCAACAGCGATGCGCATGACTGTTGCAATAGATGGTGACAACTGAATGCATCTCGAATTAATTGCGCGGGCACCAAATCGATGAGAAAACTGGCCTTCACACCCTAGCAGATGCCTATAATTACCGCCATCCAAAATGAATGAAAAATGCAGCAAAATGTTGACCACCGAATAGCTGTCAAGTCTCAAAAATGATTTGGCGGCCCTTTAGGAATGTGTGTGAGGAGTGGTGGTGCAGTGGGGGGGGGGGGGGGGGGAAGGGTATGCCACTTAGTTTCGGGGGGAGGTGAGGCGGGCCCCCCAGGCCTCCCCATCCCCCCCCCCCCCTGGGTGCACGCCTGTGTCAAGCTAGAAGCATCGCCTGAAGTCTATCTTGTACAACATTCATTTTCTTGCATTGTTATTTTCAACCCATCATGTTCAAAGCACCAATTTTGTCATGGAAGACACCTACTCATCAACCCTGATGACAGTAAAATAACCTTGACTGTCACAAGAAGCTTATGTAGTGCATATTGGTAAACACTGCTATGCAAATGACCTTTGGATGCCTTAAAAAGTATTCGCACTGGCAATCGATAGAGATTGCTTGACCAACTGACTGCTTCAGCAGCTTTGCAAATTCAGCCGCAGAGCCAATTACAATCAGTGAGCGACTGGCCCATTGTGATTTCTTTTGAAACAATGTGCCCATTTGCAATTGTTGCTTCATGACCAAGTTGGTTGTGCGACCTCTGCAACTTGCTAGTATGAATGCACCCTTAGTCAGAAAAAAGAATGGCAACAGATCAAAGGATGGCAAAGTCATAAAAGAATGATATCAGTAAAGATCAGCTATGCTTGCACTGAAGCCAGATATCATTCTTAAACGTATTTGGCTGAGATGCATATTTCATTCTGTCACTACATCATGACCTGGTTCCTGCATGTCTACTGGGAAGGCTGCATTTTTTATGTGTCTAACTCTGACATTAAGAACTTGCCAGTCAATACTCACATTCGTTATGCTTCTTCCATGTATGCGTGTGGTAAGTGCAGCTCTATTTCTATTTTTTTCTTGTACTCAGACTTTTTATGAAGTGTACAATGCCAAACCAACATTCAGAACGGAGTGCCCGCATGCCAGTTGAATTGTAGGTAGCTGGGCCACAACAGCTGGTGACCTTGTAGTATGACAATGGTTTTCAAAATTTCACCAGCTACACGCTAGTTACAGTGGTTTGGTGAGAATAACGTGAAGTTCTAAATGATGAAATGATCTGCTAGACATAGCTTGGACAATGTGACATACGCGTGGATGATTCTCCCCAAGCAAAACACATTTGTCTTTGGCTTTTCCTGTTGAACTTAGTGTGCTACTGCAAACTAGTACTGCAGAAGCCAGCAATGTTTCATGAAAGGGAAGGACTGTCGTCCGCTCAAGAGTGTGTTGGTGGTCCCAGATTTGATCGCCGAACCGAGACATTTTTTTCCTTTTTTTCAATTGCAAAAGGTTTCCTTTGAAGTTTCATGCTACTCTTGGGTGGACAACGTTATTTCCCTTTTGTAGCATACTGCTATTGCGAACAAACGAAACATGGAACAAGCTAGGGCTAAAGGAGGTACATACAAATATGCCACCACCCTCAGAGTCTGTGACACACAAACACACACACACGCACACACACACGCACGCACGCATGCACGCGCACACACAACCGATTGCCATAGCTGCATTATAACAAAGCGTCTAGTGCATTGAACTTCCAATTGCACATTTGCCACTGCAGCATGATTTGAAATCCCAATGGTGGGGGGAAAAGTTTTGTTTTTCTTTGCCCTATGGAGACGATGAAACTGCTGTTGACACCCGATGATCATGACAGCCATTGTTATCCCAAAGTAGAAAGGACAAATGGACATGGCGCACACAGTTTAAAGCTCATTAACTGCTCTCAGAGTAAAAAACAAATAATAATAAAATTCACTTCTATAAAACGTTTGTGCACATCGACCCACCTTGGTAGGGAGCTGGGCTGAATAGATTTGACCTGCTGGATCCACAAGGGCAATGCTTGTGCCTCCGAAAGCAGCGAAGTGGTTGTCCTGCTTGGAAGCTGCGACCTTGGCTGGCCCAATGAGGGCGATAGTCTGATTGCAAGCAGTAGCTGATGTAGAACAGCCACTTAAACCACCGACACAGACCTCACCTGCAGGGCACGGGACAACATAGAACCCTCCTGTGACTCGACAAAGTATTTTCACGGGGACCAAACAAATAATGTGTGCTCATCTGAAGCCCAGCGATGCGATGCCATTTTGAAATCAGTTACTGCTACCACACAGGAATGCTACAACTCAGCAAAACTTTATGCTTACTCAAATACCATGGTTAGATTTGCAAAGTAGCATCTTCACGCATCTGAACAGAGTGACTGTCTCCTTTAGCTCACTCTGGTAAAAGCAGCTTTAATTGACATAAACACATAGACAAAGATGTAGCATCGTGTGGCTATAAATACATTAAAAAAGATAAGCTGTACCATAGGTTGTTATATCATATCGCAGCATTTGAAATGTACCCTTCACAGTCGCATTTAGTTGACGGTGATGATGAAACAGCCACATACAAATCAAATCAAGTGCAAATTTTCTTGAAAAATTGGCGACAATATTGTTACATTGCTGCAACGTATAAACATGATTATATGCCACTAACATAAAACAAACGTCCTATACACTTAAATTCAAATCTAAAGTAATTTCTCTTTTGCATTATTGCTTCACTTTTTGGTTTAACTCAGAGACAACTAAACCAATGTCCAAAGAATGTATAATGAGTTTTAGCAGAACATTGATCGGTATCTGCTAGTAGACTCCCATTAATTCAATCGTTGGGGACCACATGGTGTGGTTTAATTCTCCAAAAGGTCGAATCAGCAACTGTGGCAAACTAAACAAATTCAAATCCTTTTCTTTATTGGTTTAAGTAGCCTGTAATGTATTCTTGCTTCTTGCACTTGAAGCATGACTGCAGCTCAATGGATAACACTTTGTAATCGTCATGCAATGCTGTGCTGAATGGACAATGCATACTGCTAAATGGAGAATGCATACTACTGAATATGGGGACTTGACATGGTGCAAAACAAATGGGAACAGATGGCTTCACAGGCAGAAGGAGCGTCCAGTGGGGAGGGGGGAGGTGAAATTAACTGAAGTGGCATGTTCTTGCGTTTGAACTAAACCAGTTCTCCTTCTCTAGCAAGTTCTGGTTTCTAGCGGGGACTTGACAGTTCATTCGAATTCAGCGAAAAGTTGAATGACTGAGGTCAATTTATTGAGCACTGACTATATAATAAATACAGCAGAGCCACGGTCATGTACCCCCCTTTTATTTGAAACCCACATTTAATGCATGACCAACCAGGGTCAGCAAAAAAACACATGGAGCTGTACAATGCCAGACTGCAGATAAAACACACTGTACAGAGACCGTTGGTGATCGATGCAGACCAGACTCCCAGGCAGACACAAAAACCAATGGAGCTACAAACACCAACTTTTTGTGGATAAAGCAAACGTTGAAACCACACAGCAAGTGTTGAGCCAGACAGCATCAGTAACAACCACAGAGAGGACAATATGTGCCATGCTACGCCCTTGTGACGCATGTGTGATGACAGTTTCAATATGAAATTTTTAGAACAACAGAAAGCTGAGCTAGTTGGTAAGGATTCATTATGCAAAAAAGAGGTGAGGCGTGCAGACAGGACACAAGAGTAGAGAAGTGGACAACACGAACGCCGACTATCAACTGAAGGGTGCACTGAAGCGAAAAAAGAAAGAAGACACAAAAGTCATCTGCGCAAGCTCAGGAATGGTATCACCAAGTGTCAGTTGGGTACATGTGCCGGTCTACGTGAGAGATAACTGTTAAGGCACTTAATCTCTTCCTTATGTAAAGTAATCGAAGGCTGACTCACGCACGACCTTCCACCATTATAGATACGCCATGCCTCTACCATAAGACGCGTATCTTCATCCTTATGCCTGTACAATATCGCGCATTCATCTAACTCTGGCGTGCAGTTACAATCTCGGCAATGTAGCAAAAGATTAGAAGGCGATCCACCGGTTAATGACCTTTTATGTTCCATTAGCCTCTGATTGATACACCGTCCTGTTTGCTTCATGTAGAACTGGCCACAACTAAGGGGAATTTTATAAACCACGCCCATACGACAGTCAGCAGAACTGTTGTTCTTATTGTGCTTCACTGGACCATGAACAAGGGTGTTGCAAGTCATACTACACACGACTGTACCTGTAACTTGTGTATGTAGTCTTGCATGCAGCATAGCATGTTTAAAAGCTATTTTATTCTATCTTGAAAATTAGCATGCACTTGTATATGGTTTATATATTACGTAGTGCCAATTGCCTATGAGCAAAGTGCGAGTTGTTACACATTTGTTGTTACATGTGTTACATATTTTTGTATCTGTACATGTATATAGTGCCCACCTGCTGTGGTCTCAGTAGAGACTGGCAGTATTGTAAACAAATAAATAAACCTGAAATCTAAGTAGATAACTACTAGTGCTATTAACATTAGACTTGAATGAACATTAGAGGGATGCAGTAAAAAAAGACAGACCACCAGTATGTAACCATTTCAGAAACCGTTCTGTATTTACTCGTTAAAACACACACACACATGCACACATATGTGGTTAATTTAAAGCAGAAAAAAAACAGCCATACTCACCCTTATTAATTTTTGCCAGCTGTAGTACTGATAACATGAATATGGCACAACTATTATAATAGTATTTTTGCATATTTCGGTCTTTTCTGAGCACAAAGGAAAAAAAACCTACAGAAGTTGTGAGGCCAAGCCTGTTTTCTTTCACAGATTTATAGTGATCTGTTTTTTTATAAATTTCAACTAGCTTAAGCAAGACATTGCCACAGTCTAGGAAAGATGGAGCAAAAGTTTCGAAGTTGGTATTGCCCCCTGACCCACTCGTATTCTAAATTGTACCAAACCAAGCTAAGCTTCCACTCCCGATAAAAGTGACCTATGTCATATTTCAGAAATGTAATCTATCAACCCAGCAAAGCTTATTTTGATTGCTTTTCAGAAGTCAGCTCTTATCATGACACAATGATTGAACCTCTAGTACCATCAAACAGCACTGTTCTTAATAAAAAGCAGAACAGGCTCGTTCGTTTGCTCCTCAATGTCTAAAGAGCATGCACAAACATTGTTCGAGCTTGTAAACCTAAAATTTTTCTTCAGTTCACAAATGCTTCTCAAAACATCAACAGACATCACTCATTAAAAGCCTTAATCTGCCTGTAATTACATATCACTTGCCCAGTTACAGAATGATTGGCCCAGCCATTTTCCAGGCAACATGAAAGATAGGCCAATGAAACGTGTAATGTTTGCACATTATCCCCAGTGAGCAACAAGGTCATTTCATACACATTTTCTTTATAATGAGCAAGTCAGCATTTGTGCACACAAAGTAGGCCTAATGTGCAGAAAAAGAATTGTAGAAACCGCCGAAGCAGAATGTCATAGTAACTGAATAGGTTATGCAAACCACAGAAATAAAATGCACAAGCTAGCAATACTCCCAAAGTCTACCACTGACTGAAAACAAACAGTGCTAAAAATAGGACTAAACAACAAGACAGTGTGCTGCTCACCAATTAGCTCTTCAATGTGCATCATTTCTATCGCTGGCATCAATAAACATGTTTGATGATGGCGGCACAAATTATTATCAGCAGGTTTTGGCAGATGGCATGACAGAGGTGCAATGACGGCGGTACGTCGATGATGCAATTATCATATGACAACCAAGATGGTGATGGCGTGAATATGAAGGTAGCATGACCATTGCAAGATGGCACAACAACAACAAAAAGGATGACAGCAGGGGACAGTGGCATGACAATGGCTGCGTTCCTGTGCTACCTTCTTCACTTGTTTGCTCCAGAGTCCAGACACTCTTCTGACCAATGACTTTACTGCCACTATTCGTTCCTGGGCTGACTCTGTCGTCACTCTTCATTGCATCCAAAACAAGGAACATAAGATCATGCAGGTCCAGCGCACTGTGGGAGTTGTTCTAAGTGAAGCTGTTGTGTGCTGGCAAGACAAAACGGGGCACATCTCAGCAAGAGACATGCAGCGGACTTCGGCAATGAACGCGCCCCGCAACAATCGGCCCAGGTGGCGGAGAAACGTCACACAGCATCACCACCGACCACAGCATGTAAACTTTCACATGCCACAAACCTTTCGCGTGACAGCACATGCATCCCAAAGAGCTAGTTAACGTTCGGCGATGAAGGCGTCGTACAACTTGGTTACTAACTCAGCTGCATGAGAGCATGTGCCCTCCATGAACCTCCATGAAGAAAGTATGATTGCCAACCACCCCGGAAATGTGAAAGAGCCAAATAAAGCTATTCACTTTAAAAAAAAAAAAAGCACACAGGACACTACAAAGCCCTAATGGTTCCTTCTTTCTAGTGAAGGAAATGGATGCTCACAACTCGACATGTGCTTGCGCATCCCTACAACTGGAATGCATGTCTCCTTATGCAAGCTGGCCTTCCCTACAATGCCATACTTAGCTATGATAGCACAATCCAAAAAGCAGTCCCTTAAATTAATACACAACACTATATTCCTTTTTATACTGGCCAAGCAATGCAAGCAGCACTGTCACAGAAGTGCTACTAGTCTGTGCATTACACAGTGCAGGTTCATTTGAGTTGCAATGCATTCTGTCAAATAATTGCTTCGTATCTTATAACTACAACTAGTGGACTACACCAAATCGGACATTCTTTGTGCACCTTGTTGCACCTTTGCACTTCCAGTGCATGATGTCCTCTCTAATGGTCGTGAGCGCTGGCAGTGCACTGTGGCTGCTCGTCGCTACACTCGTTAGCGATAAATAGGTTCAGGAACAACTTCTACGTAATAATTACATTACATTAGGCAACATAAAAGTACAGTAGAACCTCATTTATGTGATCCCATTTCGTACGATTGCCCGACTTCAATGTTCTCGATTCTCGTGGAGTGGGCATATCGCAACGACTGTTGTGGAGCGGGCACGTGGACACTTTCCTCCAAAATGCTCCACACAAAGAAGATGTTGACCCATGCCAATCGAGGAGTGGAAACATAAGCTTGCTGAAGCCACAATATTGACAACGCATGTCGCAGGCCGCTCGGCTGCCACCAGCTCGTCGTGCGCCAGTGTCTTGTGCTGCAATGATTCGCACGCTTTGCACTTCATAGATGTCAATGACAGTCAAGTATGCCAAATGCTCTAGTGACTTCAGATCGTACGTTTCCCCGGTTACCAAGTTTTTTCCAAATCGTATGAATGAGGTTCTTCTGTATTATACTTAACGCTACATTAAATTGCAATATGCACACCTATACCTATCCTTCCCATGAGATGCACTATTTCTTACTCACAAGTGTGAATGAGAGAAGTAAGTTTCTAGCTTTTGTAATGTTACCTGCTGCATATGAAATGAAGTGCTATATAGCCTTCTATCGAACGTATAAAGCAGAGCACCCTATTGTGAGCTTTCATTGAAATGGAAGTGTCAAAAAAGAAAGATATCTCACCTTCCGCATAGGTGACTACAAAACAGCTTTTGGCCAGGGCTACTGAACTGACATAGTTTAAGCTGTTCGGATGTATGGTGCCATCCAAGATGACGCTCCTCAGCTGCACACCTGAGCTGGTTCGCTGCCACAGGCGCACCTCACCACTCGAATACCTGGAGGAACAGAACAACACCGTGCTACATCTGAAATGGGTACAGTGAGATGTTTGAAATTCAGCTGCCTGCTGAAGTTGCAGCACCCATCTCAGTCTGCCACCTGCCTGGTTTTCCGGCAGCACATCCAGCTTTTTACACTACGGTGCCAGATGCCGTTTTGACATCCTCACTGGTGCATAATTTGCCAGTTTTCCAGTTCTCCTTAAACCGGCACATCATAAGCTGCATCGGAAGCACTCTCAGGAACTCACACAGAGAAGACAACTGAAATGTCATAACTTACTTTCTCACATTTCAGGGGTGCAACAGTTGCAACAGCTTATGGAGCAATTTTTAGAGCCGAAAAATCTTGCTTTTGGAGCAGTATACTTGAATTTTGGGATTCGGCAACGAATAAAATTTTGAAATATTGAAAGCGAAATTTCAACTTCCATCTGTGAATCATTACAGAAGTACGATGCACAAACACAAACAGAAAATTTTTTTCCTTTCCTTCTATGCAACAATCAGGCTCTTCGGTGCAGCTCCTGCATATGCTATAGAAATTTCCATGTACTGGCAAGGACCACATGATGTCGGCCATGCAGATGCACGACAGCATACCAGCAGCCCCATTTGCACTTGGCTAGAAGGCTGCTTTATAAGGTGCAGGTGTTCTTCCAAGATTTCGAACCATGATTTATCTAAATATGCCTTGTAAGCTAGCATGACCATGAATAATAATTCTGACAATTTACAAGCATGACGTTTGCCTATGGATGCGGTGACGTAGAGGGCTTTAGCATAAGGCGGTGAATGACGGCACACTTGCCACTGTAAAGTGAATCTCCTCATCACATCGCCAGTCACCCCGGCCAACATTCACACTATGTTACCAACCTACTCAGGATTGAAGTGCAACGACTGTCACATATTATCTGTCTCAGTCGGCATAAAGATATCTGTGCACTTCACACCTTCCCGCTTGCGTTCGTGTGTAAAACATCTTATTTTTTATTACTTATTAACATAGATGTCACAACTACCCCGTGACCAAAAAGGTTGTGTTGAGGCTTTTGCTAGCATGCTTTGCTGTGTGTGTCTGATGCAGCTGCAATGTGGTAACTCAAGGATTGCAGTGCAGCTTCGTATCAAAGGGACCTCCCCTTGGAAAGAACAACTCTTCTTTTTTTCTTTTCATAGCGCACCGTGCGATAAAATATGAGTATTCTAAGAGGCAAAACATTCTTACAAATATACATGGGCACTTTGAATGGCTTTATACCGAGTGTCCTTTGCCTCGAATATGACTTGCACACTGCTACAGTGTTTGTCACAAGTGCCATGTCTCCCATTATAAAGTCTGAAGATATGCAACTGATAAGTCCCTGACCAAACATCAACACGCATTAGCAGACATTGTGCATTATCACATGTAAATACAGTGTGCTACATGCACGGTTGTTAATATGGTTGCACATTATCACATGTAAATTCAATTTGCACTAATAACATACATTACCACAAGCTTGTGGTGCCAGTGGCCAAAGCAAGATTTAGTCTACTGGACGTTTGGAAAGGACCAGCACGGGCGGGGAGACCCCACCTCATGTCGGCCCTTGCTGTCCAGTACTGGCCTCCACAAGACGTCAATTGTGTATGAGCTACCCAGGGGAGAGCTAGTGCGTTGTAGAATACTTATCTTCATTGCTATGGCTAGCCTCAACTAAATACATTATAGAGCAACACTAACATTTAGAACAAAAAAGGAAGAAAAAAGAAAAAGGAAACCACAAAGTACAAGTGAAAACGACATTAAAGGAACGCAATTCAAATCTCAAGAGAGAACCTACACTCTCTTTCTAAATCTATCGAGGCAAATCAAACTACCACAAAGGATGCATGCACTGAGCCAAGCCAGATCAGCATGAGACAAACCCAGGTTCTTGCCCAGCTCCAAAGTTTCACGACATACCATACTCCTTGCCCCGAAAACCAACCCCTACGAGGAAAATTTCTTGCGCGGATCAAAGCAGCACCTCAAAGGCACATACTTTGCTGCCTTCTCTCGCCCTTTGTCTTTGAGCACCTCCTTGTTGGCATCCCATACGACAGCCAAGTCAACCACCAACATGTCGTTGTCAGTTTCAATGACTATTCAATGACTATATCAGGCTTCAGCCTAGTGCCCTCTTGAGTAGTCAACCGAGGTTATTCTTGAACTGCAATGCTCGGTCTCTTTTTCTGGACAAGGAGGGCTACCTGCTTAGCCACGAAGTTGTAGCACTCGGTACGCGCGAGGTGGACAGACTCACATTCCTGCGAGATGTGAGATGTCGTTTCCGGTTTTTCGTGACATCTACGGCAGAGCCGTGACGTTGGATCACAGCTTTGTTTGTTAGTAAGAGACTTGGTTGGATAAAGATTCGTCCTAAGGCATAGTGCCTTAAGATAATAACCTTCCTTCAATAGCTTGGAATCATGATACAGCCAAGTGTTAGCGACGATCTGGTCTTGGTGTGCTAGGAGATCCTTGTTGGCGCATTTGGACTTTAGATCAGACCACCACTTTCGTGATCCTTTATTAAGTGTTGTTTCAACTGCTTTCAGGAAAGTTATTTCGGAGTTATTCTGGAAGGCATTTGGAAAAGTTCAGATTCTCAGAAAGTTCCTATCTAAAATGCTATCGAATAGATAAGCTATGAATGTGTCCCCTAGTCTGAGAAGACGCGCAAGGTTCTTAAACTGCACAGCCTGAGCAACCCTCTGTAACCAAATAACACCCAGCCCCCACCTGAGGGTAACCACTCTTTGAGGGTAACCATATATGGATATTAGGAAAACCTGGAGGTAAATGAAGGACCTTTTTGATGCATCTACAAATAAGCCCATCCAACCTGCAGGATTCTGAAGAAACCTCTAGTGTATTAGAGGCAGTGTACAAGAAATCTGGAATAACCAGTTGTCTAAGGCAATTAACCTTCTGAAACAGTTTCAGCGAGGCTTTAGCAATGAGATCAAGAAGTTTCAGAGCTTTGTCGAAATGAACAGTTGGAGTCTTACAAATGAAGATATCTAAACCAAGTTATCGAATTGGCTCATCTCTACACTTTGGCTGAATATCCTGACCTAAAATAGATAATGTAGGAATGTTATAGTCGAAACCTTTACTGGAATAATTGGGACACCATCCAAAGCATTGAGATTTTAAAGGATTGATCTGCGAGTCAACATTATTAAGAAAGGAGACAGTTTCATCTACCAAGAGTTGAAGCCCCTCAAGGGTATCTGACATTAGAAGCAAATTGTCAGCAAATGCCATTGCTGACACGGAAGTATCCTGTGGAGGGACACGGTCAACTAATGTCGGTGAGTAGAACGCAGGCTGGAAAGGAGCACTATTTGACTACAGCAGCGACTCGGTGACCAGAGGTCTTGATACAGTCTTTGACTGTGGGGCCTCCTTTTGTATTTCATATCTATCAAAACCTGTAACCACTTTAAAGCAACAAACTTTGAAACTCTCAATATCACTAGAATGAAGTTGGCACAACCAAGGTTGGTTATCTAGTTACCACATATACTCTCCAAAAGTGACCTGAATATGAACCCTTGGTGGTTATGTTCAGTGTTTTAGAGCAGCCTGTGCACAATACAAGTTATTTTTATGGTTTTGATGCACCACTCTAGCTGATTTCTTAGAGCTTTTCCCCGTCATGTTACCCAAAGTTGCAAGACCGAAAGGTCAATTCCATTCTTTCAGATTTCCTTTATTTTTCCAAGCTTTATCCATCAACCCCAATTGTATTTGCTGCTTCTCTCCCATTCATGTTCCCAGCGACCACCCATCATTAGCACTTATTGTGTCAGCTAGCTCATCAGCAGCATGTATAATGCTTGGTTGTCCATATAGGCTACTAATATGATTTATTAATAAATTACATACAGCAATGTCATAGAGATTGTAAATGTGAGCCAAAGCTTACATGCAGTCTTTCAATAAATTTTAATCATGCAAAGTTTATGCTCATTGTATCACCATTTTATTTTATTTTTTCTGCTTGCATTTGACATATGACGCGCACTTCCTCCTCTCTCATAGCTGCCAACCTGTAGACCTTGCAATTTGGCAGATTTGCCAAGCAGGGGGATGACAACTACCACAACGACGGCAAAATATAAAGATCTCACTCTCTTTTTTTTTTTCCAGGTCACAGCAATGGTATAAACTGCTCTAAATTGCTGCCAGTATAGATATTTGACATCTAGGTGCTCGTACTGTGACCGGGGATGGCGCGTGCACGTGTATACAATTTAGGAACGTGTACTATGTCTTGTGACAGTGGCCGCTTTCCTTCCTTAATATGCTTCATCACATATAATGGCTGTATTGCAACAAAACAGACCTATGAGAGCAGGTCACTATGCAACGCATATTAGAGCTTTGCCTCCTGCACACTCCTCACCGCATATCTCAATCTGAAGCGAACTGAGTTAGGCCTACACTACCCACACACAAATGACTTGGATTTAAATTGGGCTTCGGCTAGTTACATAGCGCATAATGGCAATTACGATACAACGGTGCTGCACAACGTGGTCTTTTAGGGTAGTATATTTTCGCGTTGAGATTGGGGCAGTTTTTCGGCAGGTGTACTGTCCCCTCCAGCCTTTCTACACCTGTGTGCCCCTCCCCACGGCACGCTTCCGCTCTCATGATGTCAGGTGGCTCCTCACCTTCCACCTGCATTGGACTCCTATCCTCTCCATTCCTTCCCCCTCTTTTGCCGTACACTAACTGACAGATGGGCTTTCGTTCGCGTGAACACTCTAATGCTAACACATAAAAAAAAAGCAATGTAGCAAGTCTCCATGCCTGACCATTGAGCAAAAAAACGAGAGTAATCTGCCACCTTATAGTAGCTACTGTATTACGCTACAATGACAATGTATGCTGTTTAGCCACTTATTTTGTGTGTCTCAATTGCTTGCAAATCTCAGCGTGTTTATAGCAGATGCAATAGATGGGGAGATGATTTTTGCAATTGGCTAATTGGATAAAGGCAGCTTTATGAGCCATATGATCCCTACCTGCAACTTAACAATGGATGGAAAAGTATCTCTAGAGGCCAATTTTCATTCTCACACCTTACTGTTTTGCTTGATGGTTATGAGTGCATACCAATACATACATCCTTCTATTCTTGGGATCACAAAGTCAGACCCCATGTTTTCCTCCTGTTGCAAAGTTGAATAAACTAATGCTTTTGTGTAAGAATGTTGTTGCTATACATCTACATAAGTGTGACTGGTTGCACTATGAATAAATGTTGGCGACATCACTAGTTTATGACATAATGTGGTTGCTGTGACAAAAAATAATAAGTACAGCAACAGTGCCCATGCCATTCTAGATGTCATTTTGTTTAAGCTAACAATGTTCCTTTATAGAAATCATCACCAACCCAATGTTGAATGTTGCTAGGTACAACAACCCACAAGCATATTGTTGACAATGTTTGTGAACTACCCGAGCTAACTGAAAAGACAGGCACAGTTGAACAGCTAAACACAGAGGTATCAGAAGAAAGTATTGGTCTAGAAAGCACATTATGCAGGTTGCTTCCCTTTCATGAACTCAATACTTCAGTGACTTGGCTGAAGCTGAAGCTATGGTACATGTGAATTTCAGGGATCATATAGCAACATTTCTGGCACAAAATTAAAGTAAACTATGTGATGATTATGCAGGCTATGTCCATGTTGTGTACACTTAAAGTAGCCCTGCAACACCTTTTGTTCAAAAATGAGAAAGAACACACTGGTGTAAGTGTGACGCCTTTGAATGAATATTTTTCAGCATAAATTTTTGAAAGAAACCTGATACTAATAACAGAGTGCAAAGTATACTTTCCCCATTCCCCCTCAAGCAAATGTTTCCTCTCAGCAGGGGTGGTGCCAAAAGCAACTCCCTGCTTATTGCTACTTTATTATTAACACAATTAGCATTCTTTGAATGCTTCAGGCACTTTTTGGTCTGCCAGAGTATAGTTTCTTTCACTGTGCTTTTTGAAATGCTACATATGCACTCACCAGGTGCATGTCCAACTGATAAAAGTGAGAACGACCACTCTTGAAGCTGACAATGAATAAAAAAATTGCAGCAGAACCCACTTTTTGACGACAGTTGACGATAATATGTTAGCACTGAATCAATATAGGGACACAACATATTGCCGCCATTGGAACGAATTATGTATGAGGCGTGTACTGCAGCGGGAATCCTCTTTCATGCTTCACTGAGAACACTCGGTGCCATCCATCACCGCTACCACAATGCCTGCATGTGGCCTCCAAAACGCATGGCATGCCTGTGCGTGCAAACGCAGAGAAATTCATCATGCAGCGACAGGGCTCCTCTTTTGTGCATCTGTATGGAACAAGCTGTGCCGCCTAATGGCACTGCCAAGAAGTCCGCGCATGGTGGACCAGTGCCTTGGGAGTCTCGAGAGAATATAAACTAGCCTTCCACAAAGTGCACAAGCTAGGTGTTATCACCATGACGATACCGGCATCGTCATCATCTTGCGAGCACATGTTTTCGTGCCTTCAAAGATTGAAGACTTATCTTTGCAGCAAGATGACAAATAACCATCTGAGTGACCTAGCTGTGCTTGCGTCGAGCAATCTCTTGCCAATAAGATAAACCTTCAGCGTGTTGTCGACATGTTTGACGCTGCGCACGGTAATCAGCATATACGTCTGCACTAGTATGCCGGTATAACGATACCCCATCGTATCTTTGCAGCGCTTTCGTGGGAAACCTGTGTGGCACATGCACAGGACCGATACCCATACCTGTATCAGAACACCCACTTCACCATCGAATAAATTCTGTGTGTGTTTTGTCTTATGCTGTCACAGCACAGGCATTGGCATCTGTGGTTGTGACGAAACATTCCTCTGTCCCTGTCATCGCTTTGAAAGAGACTCCATATAGGGTGCTGTCCAAGGCCACATCAGTGGCATAGCTTGTGCAGTGAACAGTGTATAGTCAAAGAGCTGTTATTTGCATTTGTGAAACCTGCTGTACTGTACGACCAAATGTGACACTGACTGAAATGCCAATTGTGTGCTATATTTTTGCCGTTCTCTCCTCTCTTCTATTTGTTTTTGTTATTCTACTCACATATACCTTTCTGTTATTTTTTCCCCATTTCCAGCATTCAGAATCGCCACAAGATTGTATTAACTACTTTTTTTTGTAATCTACTGTGCCTTTACCAAAGTTGGAATTGATATGCACATTGCTTATAGGTGTTAGTTCTTACTCCTCTTGTGAACTATACTATTTTGAACCTATATTGCGATCTATTTAACTGATGGTATATTGTTGCTGCTGGGTACCTGTTTCATTTTTTCAGTTTTTTTATGTATGTGCTTACCGCATATTATATAAATTTTCATTTTCTTAGCGGTAGCTTTGTTGTGGAAATATGCTAAATTTTAATTTATATCTTACTGCGATGCTGGAATAGCTTATTCAGGGTGTCTACCAAGTCGACATTTCCAAGTTCCCTGAGTTTTTCCCAGTTTTCCCTGAGTGCCCTTGCAAAATTCGTGAGTGACATAGAACTTTGTTTTTGTAAAAATGGGCTGACACGCATGTTTAAAAATAAAAAAAGCGACTTAATCCAGTTTGAATAGTAAGGAGTACTGTTTATTTTATTCAAAAAGAAAACAGAAAGGACAGGTTAGTAAAATGCACAGCGAATAAAATATCTGCGAAAAAATAGTAAAGCCCACTGCAAATCGAGTCTAACATTTTCAAATACAAATAAAAGGACATGCACACAGAAGCAAATATTTTCGAATATAAGCTATTTCTATGAACTGATAGCAAGCTCATTGGTATGAGGCCCAAACTTTGTCACATGTGAGATTCTCTCTCACCAGCTGGAAAGTGAACCTCAACCGTACTGACATACTCTCAGCCCACGCACGACACCTCAGTGTTGCGTTTCACTGCTTTAAAAAGTTTATTTTGGTTTGGATGAATGACCCCTGCATCTGGGCGTCAGCCAAAACTGTTTTTTTTTTAGCTCAAGCTCCTTCGCAGAAGCGGCAGCACACTTCCTTTACCATTCATTCCTCCGCCGCGCATTCGCCCTACGGACCATTTGAAGCATCCTCTTGGTCAGTTAAACAGTCAACGTCCAATTTTTCGAACTCTCTGGAGGCCGCGAAAACGTCCGAAAAATCATGCAGTCCGAAAAGTGAATGCATGTCTTTTACTGCCCTTAAGGGCTCAAATCGCCACAGGCACGTGCGAAAATGCTCTGAAGGCCTGCCAGTACACTTATAGGCATATCTTTGCTTGTACTGTGACAGTAGACGGCGTGTGCACGCGTGTATAATTAAGAAATACATACTGTATCCCGCGACAATTGCCCCTTCACACGCTTGTTAAGCTTCACCGCACTACTTGGCGTATGCTTCACCGTGTAACATTGCTGTATTGAGGCGAACTTTACTGTCGGGACCCGGCATCATGCAACGCGCCGTGCTTTCCGAGCTTCGAAGCCAATCGCGAGGATTAAAAAGGCGGAGTCGGTGCCATTGCTGACAGTGGCGAATTGATTTAAGAAAAACACGCAAGAAGCAAAAAGGTAATCAAAATGGCGGCGGTGGTGGCTTTCATTAACGCCATTTCGGAGCTGCGGTCACGCCAAAAAGTCAGGAAAATCGGACGGCAAAGGCTCCTTGCGTCCAAAATTTCAGACGTTCTTATACATTGACTCTACGGGGTATGTGGTGGTGGTTCCGCGAAGCCATCTGAATTATTGGGCATGTCCCAAAAATCTGGCGTCGACTGTACACTGCCAACTCCTCCAGCCGACGATACGGCGTCAAAGTCGATTCGTTACGATTCCTCTCTTTAACTCGAACGGGCATTAGCGCGACTTTCGTTCCCTTTCAATAAAGCTACAGCAACTTATCCCTAATAGAAGCATAAATTCCCTGAGCTTTCCCTGAGTATTTCCAGACTACTCAGGATCCCTGAGAATTACCGGTCTCCCCGGTTGGTAGACACGCTGCTATTCACACTGATGTGTTTAGGAGGCCTTCAGCCCAATTAAAAATAGTAAAAACAAAACGCACAAGTTCCCCGCCTCCCTGCCCACTCCCCCCTCCCCAAAGGAACTCAGTTGTGGGTGCCCCATCAGTCAAAAAATCCGGGCGCCGCCCCTGTAGAGGGGGCCTGTGTGTAAGATTGTGGGCTCCCGGAATATTTGATTTGCATGGCGGCACTATTTACAAATCACAAATATTTCGTTACTGTGTTCAAAAAGTGTTGCAGTATCCCTTTATGTAGACCATTGATGAAGGTAACTGTACTTCAGAAAATGCGACCCCAGAGACTCAAGTGTTTCGCTTCACTAGGCTAGGCTAGAATAGGATAGATTAGGTTACGTTAAGTTTAGGCTTAGATTAGGTTTAGGGCCAGGTTAGGTGCGGTTTAGGGTTAGGTTAGACTAGTCTAGGCAAGGCTAGGTAAGATTCAGACATTGCAGTAAAGTCACAAAGCTTAGAGAAATCAAGTTTTTGATGTAATTCCCTATTGTAAGCTGCTTCAGCTTGCTTAACAAACGTAAACAATCAATGTGCTTACAAACCCTGCAAGGATGAAGTCTTCAGATGAGTCAACTGCTGACAGTACACCAGCCCTTGAATACTCCAGCTCATAAAGTCGTCCAATGCGATTCTGGTAATCACAAGATTTGCAAAAAACCCCAGTTAGTGAAACATTTTGCTAGGCTTCCAAGGAAAACACAGGGAAGGCGGGAGGTGGAAATTCAAGATGATGATCAAAACGAGAAGAAGGTAAAGGCAGGAGCGAACGTTTCAACAAGTCCACTATTAAAAACGTTGGTTCTTACTTTTACGTTGTTCTCGTTTTGCTCATGATCCTACTAGGCTGTAATAAGATCATTCCCTAATTTTCAAGTTAATCTATGATAGACTGATAATTAAGGTTTAGCGTCCCAACATAATGCAGGAGCAATGAGAGGTGCTGTAGTCGAAGGCCTTGTATTAATTTTTACCATTAAAACTTGAAGGTTTTATAGTATCTGGTTACAGTTAGATTCATACAGACTGCTTATGGTTAAATTTATACATGTGGAAAAAGACAGAATAGTATTTTTTTTTTCTTGCTGTGCTAGCATGTATGAAGTTAGCTTTGATCCCCTGGGATTTTTCAATTTGGCAAGAAACTCAACATATAAGCATTTCACACTATGCAGCCTTTTGAATGCAGCCATCACGGCTGAGGAGTGGGTCTAATTGTAAAGCTAGATTTACTGTGAAACAGTTGCCAACCTAATGGAGGCAGTCTCAATTTTTAAATCAGTAGATGCACATAACACTGGTTCATTTTATGAGAAAAAAGATGTGTTCAACTACTTCAATTAGTTCTTTAATATAAATACAGGATCCAGACAAGAAATCGACAACCCCAAAATCCACCAGCCCACACCAAGCGATCATCCACAGTTCCCTGCTTATGCCTTAATTAGTCACCAAATGTTCTTCATAAGCATTGTGTGTGGCATGTAGACAATAAGTACTATTCGGCTGCAGATGGTGCATGAAGCATCAAGAAACAGACCTTCCAGTTGTGCCTGAGAAGAGACTCCCTCTGCATCTGGTCCTTGAGGTATTGCTTCCAGTTAGTCTTTTCTGCTGTCACCGTCTCATCTGCAAATCCCATCTGACAACAATGTCGATGCCACAACAGCTCGTCATCTGCTACGCATCTCCAGCCGCGGCTGACCTGAGGAAGAAGGGCTCCAGTTAACTACACTGCCGTGCTAGGTTGTTCCAGACCTAATGCTAAGAACCTAAGCATGGTCCATCAAAGACCTATGGACCACAGTTATTTATTTAAGTTGTCTTAAATTTGGGTTAACAGGTGCTTGAATTATCTGATGGTTAAAATTAAATTATGGGGTTTAATGTCCTGGAACTGCGCAGTGGGTTATGAGTGATGCCATTGTGGGGGGCTACGGATTAATTTCAACCACCTGAAGTACTGTAACATGCACACAAAGCGCAGCGCACAAGCATTTCTGGATACCGCCCCAATAGGAATGTAGCCACAGTGGCTGGGAATTGAACCAGAAACCTTGTACTCAGCAGCGCAATGCCATAACCACTAAGCCACCATGGCAGGTATATCTGAAGTTAACAAAATGTGGTCCAGAGCAAAATTAAGATTTACTTAAAACATAATTACTTTTTACAAACAGATCGATATAAGCATTCACGCAAAACAACTTCACAAAGTACAAGAGTGAGAAAATGGGCAAGGCAATGTTCCATGGTGGAGAGAAAGAGAGTCTCAGTGCATGCACACCTGATCAATCAGAAGTGATCAATATGCGAGTCCATTGTAAACCAATGTTTTTGTTTTGTTATGCTATGTTTATTGTTTTGTTTTTCGCTTTTGTGTTACTATCGTAAAAGTTCTTGTGTGTCTTAATTTTTGTTGCTGTGTGCAACCATTGTATAACTTTGTTGTACACAAAATTGATTTACAATGTCGAGTTGTCTCAGTTCCGTATGTAGCACTTCCTGCGTGGGCCCCTGTCTAGCCAAGGAGGCTAAAGGCCCAGATGATTTATGTGTACCTTTTTTACCATCGGTGTGAATAAACTGATTTGATTTGATTTGATCTGATTCGCTGTACCAGAGTTGCAGAATGTGCGAGTTGGTCAGTGGTGCCGCCTTGTAGGGGCACGCATCCATATCAACATAAGTAAGCATGTTCTTTTCATTGATGAATGAATTCTCATCAAGCACTTTCTGGCTGTCTGTCCACAAGCGACCAGCTTTTCAGGACTATGAAGCAATGTCAGAGGAGCAAGTGGAGAGTGACAAAGGAGGGCTCGCAGTTACACAGATGCTGCAGTGCACAGTAAATTGATTTCCCTGTGTTTAGGCCCCCGCGCCTAGTTTCCATGGATCTGTATTCTCCCCACCCACAAAGCTGTGTAACTAAGAGGGCCTTCCGAACAGTCACTTTCACAGCAAGGGAACACACTGAAAATGCTCTGTTTATATACAAGAGGAGAAATACCAGGTTTAATTCTTCAATGCAACATTGTTGTTCTCACATTCTCAGCATTCGTTGTTTGTTTTCACCTGTTTTCATGCTCGAACAGCTGCATTCATCACCAAACAATAGTCTGAGTATCTCCAAGCAACGGCAAACAACATTACTTTGGTTCTGTCCAGCTACGTGGCAGTTGCATATTATTAAATATTGGTGCATGATAGTTCGGACATCCTGTATTTATATATATATATAGGAGTGGCAGAGGAACAGTGAATGAAGTCGCAAATACCTGGTTTGCGGGTATATGGCATTGAAAAGTGTATTGCCCATAAAAAAAAGAGTTACATTTCAAGAGCTAGACCCAAAGGTAAGAAAATATTTAGTGGCTGGGAAACGTGACCAAGTGCCACTACCAACCACAGCATCTATACCTCCAGACAACACAAAGCTCTTATACGACAACACACACATCTCAGAGAGTTGGAGATAGACTATTTTTTGCATTTTGCATAACGGAATAATTAATTTTAATTAATTAATTAATATTTCAGATATTATAATTAGATTAAAAGTGCCAATGAGAAAATTGCAGAGCAACATGAAAAACTCTCGATACAGCTTTCTGTTGCTCAACCCGTGCTACATAAAAGTGTTTTTCCGAGCGTGAAAGAAGCCTGCAATTACACGCAATATTGCCACACGACTGGCCGCTCGAAGCACTTAGGTAGCATGTCGTTAGGTAGCATACAAGAGTTTATTAGCCACATGCCTGCACTCCTAAGTTCACGTGTTCGGTGACGCCTTTGGCCAAAAAAGGGTGTTCCGCATGCGCCCACCATGGCCCCGAGTGGTGATGACTAATACTGCCAGGGCTAGATCTAGTAAACATAAATACCTGAGTAAGTGGACAGATTGACAGCCATTGCCGAAGCACAGCTGGTAGTGCGATGCACACGTAATGCAGAGATTGTGGTTTCCCCTCCCACCAGTCGCAAGTTCTCCTTTTGTTCACTTTCATTTCCCTTTCCCCTTCATTATTTTCTGCATTTCAATTTCTACCACAGTTAATTTCCCTGATGCCTTCCTTGGCCTTATATAGTCATGATTAACAAAATCAAGCCCCTCAGTTGTGTGTGTGCGCGTGCGTGCGTGTGTGTGAGAGAGAGAGGGGAGGGACCACCATTAGTTGCACTATATACAGTGTACTCTCTTTAAACGGAACCTCTTGAGACCAGGGAAATTGGTTCTGTTTATTACAATTTTCATTTACTGAGCGACAAAGCAAAATACAATTGCATGAATACAAAACCAACCAACCATGAGGGTAGTGTTCCGTATAAAAGGCAGCTCCATTTAAGCGACATCTGTTTATCGAGATTCCACTATATATATATATACATATATTTATTTATTTATTCAAATACCCTAAAGGCCCTCTTGGAGAGGGAATTACATAGGGGGGGCACACGAAACACACCAATAAGAATATGAAAAAAAAATATTAAGAATAAACAATTCAGCAAACATAGTAATAACACCACAAAATACTTATACACCAATACAAAAAGAGAAAAAACTGCAATACGATGTCAAACAAGATTCAAAGGTATTAAATTAGCCCTGAAAAAAAAAATAGCTAACACCAAAGACGCACAGAGACATCAAATTCTGAAATGAGTCCACAGCATTTGATGAAATTGATCGGTGTTAACTTCAGTGGCAATATCAGATGGTAGGTTATTCCAGTCAGCTATGGTTTTGGGGATGAATGATTGTGCGTAATGAGCCGAGTGGCAAGCTGGGCGTTTGACTTTGCAGGGGTGATCACGGCAAGGAAAAATGACAGGGGGGGGTGACTTAGCCTATATTATAGTGTGCAACCGATGGTGGTCTGTTCCGGACCCCATCAGGTAAAGATTTCCCTGTGTAATTGGCACAGTCGCCTACTGGAAATCTCACCTGAGCACATCTGCAGAGATCAACGATGTCCAGATGCTTAAAGATGTCGATGGCTACTTCACGAGGAAGATAAGTGTCAAAGAATGGAATTTCGGTAATTTCATTCTGGAAAAAAAGAGAAAATGTGTCAGCGTGTTTATCATAGTAATGAGAAGAAGTCAGAGTTATTACTGTATATGACAACCTCATACAGTGAGTTGTTACTAATAATTAAACATGATAAACTATAAAATAGGTCAGTGCACTCAAGGTCTGCTCGATTCACACGAGGTTCACAAGCATGTGACACGCCGCACTACAATGCCCTCGACTCTATGCAACAAAAGCACACCCCTCTAGTGCAGTCCCCTGCTGCAGTGTAGCATTGCCCTGGTTCAGGAAAACTGCATTCACTGGCGACCTAGCGCAACCGTTTGATGATGACATTCACCAAGGTGGTGTCTGTTGCCAGATAGATCCTGTTCAGGGCGTCCTAAACGCTTTGACAATGACTTTACGCAGCCAAAATAGACTACAATTTGTTGCAAGCATTACATATTCACATGCTGATTACAGTTTTAGTAGTGCACCACTGAAGCTATATCCTCATATTTAAGTATTTTGCACCCTTAATAGATTTAGCAATGGTGATCACACACTACATTTCTTACACTGAAGTATTTCGTATGCTACCACCGTTGCGAAGCTTCAATTGTATAAAACACTGGTCAAACCTAAACTTGATTATGCCTGCTCTACTTTGCGTCTTGGATGAATTGTACTAACAAACCACCTCAAACCTACTCAGAATTGTATTGTTTGTGTCATAACTTCAGACTATTCTCTTAATTCCAGCACTTAAGCAGCGAAAGAAGTCCCTTCCTTCAGCAACCTTGCATTGTGCCAAAAGGATCTGAGCATGCCTCTTTCATAAAATCTTCTATGCTAACGAGCTTCTCAAAGACGAGATGCTTTCTCAGCCATCATGTCACCTCAGATGGCTCATTCCATGAAAGTTGGAATTCCTTCATGGCGCATCCCGAAAACCTCCAATAATTGCAACTACCTCCCCTCCCCTATTGCTGCTACCGATTAACCCGAAAAACATTCAGCCACCAGTGCACATATGTTCATGCTGTGTCAGGGGGTTTGGCTTATGGTGCAATATGGCACAGCACTATGGCACCTTTTAAATATACGCTAAAAACACAAAGTAGAATCTCTCGTTCGACTGAAAACATAGTCATACATAATAGGCTGACCAGGTCACCAAGCATTAGGCCAAGCAAACAATGTCTCGCTCCTTGGCACCACATTCAAAAGTGCGTGCAATGTGCTGAGCTGGCACAACCTTAACTTTTTTCAGCACCACTAGAGTGAAGTGCGCACAAATTGAACCAATTTTCAACATACAAGATGACCATTCTACAACTCTGAATGCCTGTAACTCGGGTCTGTCCCTCATTCTTCCCCTAGTTTCTAGAAGTCTTCTACCTTCCAAAAGCTCTCTGCACTGCTTTAAAGTACACAGCACAGCTCTTAAAATGCGCAATTACTTGGAATGCAAAGTCACGTAATATAACCAAGATATATATCTGTACACAGTGATCATGGGTGCAAAATCAGAGAGCACTTGGCCAGGACACACCTCCGCACTTTTTTTTTTTGTAAAACACTATGACACAGTAGAATCAACTTAATTGAGCAAGGATGCAGCGTGAATGAGAATACATCTTTGTGTGTGTGCATGCGTGCGTGCTTATAACTCCCCTACTTTAATGCCTTCAGGCAAAGTAGCCTAACCACTGAATAAAGAATAAAGGTCATGCTTCACGCTTGAAAAAACATTCTCTTTTGTTCTTTTTTTCATGTTGCCATCACACATACACTCAAGCCAAGAAGAACCATATGCCCAGCAGCAGAACACTATAGCCAATAAGGTACGGTGAAAAATAGTGTACAGGATAGGCTGAGTAACTAGGACACATACTGCCTCTTGCTGAGCATGTTTTGAAGCTGAGTATGAAGCTGCATGTTTTGAGGTCTACAATGGTTACAACATAAGCACCCAGTGCTGAGAAAGTGAATGACTGGCAGGTAACTTTCAAGTCCTACAAAGTTCAGTAACAACTATCTGTCCTCAGAAACATCAACGCTGGTATTATACTATAAAGTAACTTTACGTTACATGCCTTGTAGGTTATGCTCTTGTCACAAGGCAATTACTATTCTCACTGAAGTATACCAACATCAACCTTTTTAAGGAGAAAGCCTTCGATCTCTATGTTTCAAGGCCGCGCCGTGAGGTGCAGAAAATATCACATGGCCCAAGGAAACCCAGAAGCGACACAAAGCATGTCCAGCTGTGTATAAGAGATGATTAATGATTGGCAAAGTTAATTAATGATTGTATTAAGGTGAATTAGGGTAGATTAAGGTGGACTAACGCGGAATAAGGTGGATCAAGGAGGATCAAGGAAGATTAAGGTGATTAAGGCAGATTACGGTGATTGAGGTGGATTAAGGTGAATTACAGTAGGCTTTCGCCCTCACGCCTCTTAGGCTATAGCTAAGGACACCTGGCAATTTTTTACATAACCAAAAGGCAAAGTGCGCATGATCCTACATTAGGCGGCACAGCGAACAGCACCACTAGAGACAGAAGTTTTGTTGGCAGCATGTTGACGAGACAACAGTCCAGAGAAGAAAGGTAATAAACGTTCACATTATAACCTATAACCATTAGAAGGTTGCGATTTGCACAAGACTCCATGTTTATGTGATCAAAGTGTGTAAAAGGGAATTCAATATGGTATCAATGCAAATTTTATTGTGGAATCCACAGTTCCAGGTGAACAAGATGTATGCATATATCTCACACCCATGCGAGGTTAATACCATAAAGTGTCGAGGAAATTAAGTTTTTTAATGCCAATATATATGAAGTTGCTGCTACAGATGCACTTTTAATGTGATTAAATGTCATGACAATAATTTAAGTTTGTTTGACAATCCTAACAAAAAAACATATTTAGTGGGCAAAAGGTTAAAATATACGACTTAAGACATTAATAGGCATATTTTGTGTAGAATTATTTCAATTTACTTCAAAAATGTATCTTTCATGTACACCTGTAACTGCCAACATCAGGAGCGGGTTTATGCATTCAGCAGTTGAATGAGTGGTGAGAGCGTACGACACCGTAAACGGCATAAACTTTAATGCTATTAGGCAAGCTTATGTGACACTGCATAAATGGCATTAAACTTTAACGCAGCGAACTGTTAACATAATTTTTTTTGCCTGTGTGGCTCGTGGCATACAAGCATTAGACTTGAAGCAGCTCAGAACCTCATGAAAAAGTGCCATGTATACCATCTTGCTACGTTAAAAATGCACAAATGTACCTTTGCGAGCAAGCAACAATTATTTGAGCCTTTTGGCACCTCTTTCCATCTTTGCATAGATAACTATGTGCCTCGCAACACAAGAAACCTGCGCAAAGGTCACATTGTCCTGCATACATTATGTTGCTTTTTGCCAGTGACTGTTTTTCACTGATTTGCCACTGTTATGAAGTTATCACTCAGTGCAAGATGAGCCTAATGTATCCGAAATTTCTTGAATGTCACCAATTCTATGGTGAAGCAGTATTGTCTAATCAGATTTTATGCACGACATAAATAGTGTTGTACATTTTCAGACACACGCAAGCCCCAACAATTATTCTGGAATGCATAGCGATACATGCATAAATGGTGCACAGACAACCTTTGAGTCCAGATTCGACGACCAACAACTGTGCTAATCACTATCATTGTGATTCAACCATTCTGCTTATCTTTCTGGGCACAAGTTCCTCAAATAAAGACAGATATTTAAATCGGGGCTTTGCCAGTTTTTGGTTCTTCTCAGTCACTATGAGGTGAAAATATGTTAAGACATAATGACACCCATAGGATCACGGTACCATCGTCCACACCTCTGATTACATGCTTATGTGGACGCAGCCATGATCAAGGAGTACGGGAGCTGGATCTGACCAGTGGCTTAATTAACAATCCTTGCTCACTTCTCTCCTGGCATTTGCCAGGGAGAGCGGCCTTGTACACAGACTAGCCCTGCGATATCGGCCCAGTGTCAGTGACCCCCTCCTCAAAGCAGGCTAACCTCAATAAACATATATCCTACCCTATGCTATCCTATCCCATGGATAACAGCACATGAATGAGGTATTCAATATAGTGTCAACGAAAATGTAGAGTGCAAGTAGGAATTCAGGCTCAACTAAATCTTGCATAAATGTCATACCTGCAGCGTCTCATCTGTAGGGACAGTGACATGTGACTGTTTTGCAACTTTCAGCAGAGCACAGGATCATGCCATTGTGGCCACACTTGTCATGTTGCATGTATCATCAACATACCTTCACACATGAACTCTGAGCAGACTTCTGGTGTAGCAAGATGTCCAAGTGGCTATAGAACATGGAAGCAGTGACAATATCACTAAGTTTCAGTCATTTCTGTTTCAGCCTGGCAAACTTGATTGCCAAAAGCCTTTACCTGCAGTGGTGGCATTAGTAGCTTTGGTGTTGCGAAGACCGAAGGTGCGGGTTCAAATCCTGGCCATGTCAGCCACATTTTGATGAGAGCGAAATGCAAAGCAAATGCCTGTGTATCATGCATTAGGTGCATGTTGAAGAACTCCAGGTGGTCAAAATTAATCTGGAGATCCTCATAACGACATGCCTCGTAATCACATTGTGGTTTTGGCATGCAAACCCCAGAATTAAAAATAAAAATGTGTGGTAACATACACTGCACATTAGCTGTTCCACTCTCATGGTTCTTTTTCTCCTTTCCTCTACAATTGTCTCAGTGCCTGTGGTGCAGGCGCATTGAAGTAGCACAGTGGAATAGTATGGTTCAAACATGTCCCACAGCAGCTCAATTTTATTGAACTAGAAATTGTTTTGTTCTTGTATAAGTCATAATTTGAATATTTGCTGTAGTTTTGCTCAAGTAAACTGTCACAGGTTGTTGACAAGTCTGAATTTTAACAACCAGAACAAAAGAACGGGTTTAGCTACTTTAAGTAACAATTAACTTCAGCAAAGTTACAATGGCAGCATGGCAGCATGGCATGAGTACAACAAAAGTTAGTAGGTAAGAAGCAACTAATAAAGAGAACATGTCACAGTCAGCTAGTGCAGCTGCTGGTGCATGTAGTTATGCTTGTCTGTAGCACAGCACCAGCGGGAGCTGTGTTTGTTGCAATGTGTTATGAATGCTCCATTCACACTAGGCTGTGTCTCATCATGCTTACATAGTATGTATGAAGTAATACATTGTGTGAGAGGCAACACTTGTGACCCCGTATAGCTCAGCACAATGCGTTGGCGGGCTAGTTGGTGCGAATCCATGAATACTTTGTTTAGCGGAAAACAACAGACACAAGGAAGACGACAGGACAAGCGCCTTGTCCTGTCGTCTTCCTTGTGTCTGTTGTTTTGCGCTGAACAATGTACCCATACAGCTCAATGTATCATGTTTGATACACTGAGTTTAATTGCTAAATATACCGATTTAACTGAGGTAAACCTAACATAAAAGACATTAGGAGCATTTTTGGTATGCTGGAGCATCATTTTTCTTGCTGGATAGCTCGGCAAAGCAATTATTTTTTAATAATTAACATACTGATTTTGCCTCAAATATTTCACTGCTTTTTTTTTTCTTTTTTGTAGGAACATACTCTCCATGGCCAAAAAAAAGGTCATGAAGTTCTAATTTTACTTGACATGTAATGGTGTATTGGGCTTTCTGGGTTAATTTCTCATTTTTTTATTGATGCGAAGAGCAGATGTTTTTTTCAGCCCCAGCAAACAAATACAGACTTGCACGCTACATTTATTCCATGAAATCTGCTTCGCACGCTACGAACGAACTTATCGCCATCGGTGCCGCTGTTTGCTAAAGTAGCTTGGAAGCAATGATTGGGTGCCATATAACAGCCAAGCGTTATTATAGAAAAGTCAAATGCGCTTGAAAATGTTCTATCGCAATGGGCTATGTCAATTGAGTTTGACCATAGCTATGGCTTGACATACTGTACAATATTTACTCCAGCACGTTCGACTGTGCCAGTGTGCGAGAGAAATATGTATCATCACTTCCAAAAATGTGCGAAATCTAAAGCTCATCACCAAATCATTGATGAACGTGTCCACCAACGATGAGCAGGCGTTCTCTACAGACAGGCGAGCAGGCGCAGCGGGCACTTCTGAGCACTCCACTGGCGTCGTAGTACCTAAGGCGCGCTTCTTCTCTTCACACTTCCCGAACAAATCGTCGTCGGTCAGGATTTCGCCCTGAAGCAGGCGGTCCGCAATGTCAAAGGCTCTAGGCTGCTCCTGGCAAAGCGTGTTCGACTCGAGTTTGATTAATCTCCGCTTGGCAGCATGTTTGACAGTGCGCGAGCCACCATCACAATCAACTCTGACAAGCCGATCTTCGTTATCAACATTTGCGTCGTCGGCACGAAGACCCTCGATGACGACACCAACAAGATCTTCAGGTCCAACCGGCTTTCGTGCCGCGTCTACTTTCAGTTCTCGCAACCACTGCGACCTGAAGCGATCGAGTTCGACCATTGTGAACACAAAAATATTCAAACGTCGTCTTCTACGTTAAAGAAACTTTCCTCGGTCAACAGCAGCACGTCAACGAGTGCCAAGTGTAACCTCTGTGCACGTTGAATGCTTCTTGTACTACAATGCACAAGCATTTCAACCACAGCATGTTACAGTAGTAGTAGCGAACTGTAGCGATCTTTGCGGTGTTTCCCAGCGTTCTGCAAGGCGCCATGCTTGCCAAGCGTCACATCATTGTGTGCAGCGTCCTTGCAAAAATGCGCTATGCTGCAGTAAAATCGCAACTGCAGCCTCCGTCATGACGGGCTTGTAACGTGCAATGTGCCTGGTATCACTTTTTCGAACCCTAATTATCGCTTTCTTTGGTAAAAAAATATTTCAATTTAAAGGGTACAAAAGCAGGTGATAAAAAGTAAACATTTCCTACCCATTTATCCCACGATTTTTCACAAATAACGAGAATCCGAAACTGCATCCGTCCGCACTAGCCTCGCTAGCAGTAGCCTGCAAGTTGAACTGGCCTGTGAAGCTGTAAAGGTTGTGTAGTTTTTATGTGGTTTTATTTGTAAATAAAACTCATATGGGCGTGATTATAGTTGGCACAAGGCAATAGAAAGCTAGGTGCGCGAAAGGCAAGACGACACGGCTTTTTGTGCCGGACTTTGAAGGCCTCCGGAAGCTCCGGCGTACTCGGGACAAAAAAAAAAGCGAGGGAGAGCCATCAGTGGAGACTAGCAAGATGACGATCCCGAAGGTGATGCGGACGACTGTTCTGGGTTTCGCTAAAAGGTAAACAACTGCTGCCGTCCTTCTCCTGCGATCGCTACGAACCGGTAGCTTACCGATCGAGGCATGTCAACGACCCGCGTGACTGGCGTGCTCGCGGAAAGTTTGTTTCGCGGGCTTAACTTTCTCTCAACTCGGACCTTTCCCCCCGCGTGTGCGACGACTTTCACGACACCTTCGGGTTTAGGCCTTTGAGGCGTGGCAAAAGTGGCAATGAATACGCTGTCACTGGCCGAGGGAAGGTATACGTTTCGATAAGCTACAGGGACCTTGCATTACGGCAAATCGTTGCCCTATAAAAGACGCCCCTGACCTCTGCGGCGTGCGCTATGATTTGCCGCGTCTATCCTCGCCCGTTATATCAACATCTGGGATAAGTGTGTTCGTTTCACTTCGAATTAAATTTCGGCGAAATTGCGACGCGCAAGCACTGCGAATTCCATTTTTAACTCTCGTCGCTAAAGATGTGCAATGGTGCGATGTACTGAGGGGAAGGTCGGTTGAAGTGCAGAGGGATTTGTGGAATACGATACGAGGTAAATGCGAGCATGCTGCTGCGTGTGCATATTTTTTTATCGGCTGTGCAACCGGCACGTTGTTGTAAATCTGTTGCTGTCTTAACTTTTTTTTTTAAAGGCTACTTACATCGAACCTTTCCCGGCGATTAACGACAGTATTTGAAGCATTTGTGCCACCGTTAACGCTTAATTGTTTGCTTTAACGTCATACTGTTAGTCTTAATAATCACGTGCTGAACAGGAAAAACAGTTCTGCTGTGGCTGTTTCAGATGCCTGAGGGGACCAGTGAGCTTACAGACACAACTTGTGGTATGTGCAACTTCAGTTTATTTTTTAATATGTATTTTTACATGTCCAGTGCTTGGTTGTTTAATAGTTTGTCTTGGCTGACATCAAGATGTGCACTTTATTGGAGTAAGCATGATTGTGTGTGGCTTCTAAGATTAAGTATTATGTTGATAGCAGTACACATAAAACAAGCATGCACCTAATTGTGAGTACAAAATTCATAAAGTGAAGAAATGCTCAACATTATTATTTCTTAGATCACAGCGCCTTGACCAGGCATGTGTGTTTTTCCATCAATAAATGTTTTTGTGAAGTAGACCTTTAATAAAGTAAACATGATGGAGAACGATGCATGCATGCGCAATCTATATTTATCTTTTCATGTACTCTGTGCTTATGAGCTGGTATATCTGGTTTTTCAGAGGGCGATGTCAACAGAGTCCAGCGATGTGTTGTTGGAGAAGGTTGGCAACAAAGGTGTCATCACCTTAAACAGGCCAAAGGCTCTCAACGCTCTCTCTCTCGACATGATTCGTCAGATTTATCCAGTTCTTAAGGTAAGTGTTTTACCTACGCAGTTTGCCATTTGTGCGTGCTGAATTGCCAAGAACTACTTTTTTTTTATGTAGCCACAATTTGTTTAACTAGACAATAAAGCTAAATAATATAACACCATTCCACATCAAGGAAAATTGGAACAACTAGACCACCTTTATCTCTAACCATTCAGTGCACATTTGTAACAAAAGCAGTTAAATGTTTGATTTACACTTAATTGGTATAGTAATTATTTAGTAATTGGTTTGCTTAGCCATCAACAGCAGGAAACTTTACTCCACCATGAAATCAAGAGTTCAACGAAAACTTGTCTGGTCAGGATTGCTCATAGTCAAGGGCAAATTGACGCTGACCAAAAACATTAAAAGAAAAGAAACCAAGACGTTTCGGCTCCCATACGGGGGCCTTGTTCACAATGTCAAAAATGCTGCCTGGGGCTTTGCATGTAGTGTCCTGCACTTTAAGTAGCATTTTCAAGCATCAAACAGCGTTTCAAAAATGATATCTTGGGATTTGTGAAGTGAAGTGATAGATTAGCATTCAAAATTGCTACTGCAATCTAGAACAGAGCCTCTATGAGTGATCAAAAATAATGTAAATACGAGACAGGGCTTGTTCTGCTGTTGCATGAGAGCAGCATTCTGGGCAAGTTGGTGATCCATTACTCAAGTAATATTACACAACAAAAACTGCTGTTGCAGCTCCCATTGCAAAATGTGCCCTGTTCATGGTAAATAAATTGAACTTAAGTACTCGCAGTGAAAAGCCACATTACAGTGCATAAAATTGATAATCGGAAAACATATCATTTGGTGAGAAAGTAAAGACTTATTAAAGAAAGGAAGAATGACGCTGATCAAAGGTGTGTGGTCTTAAGGGTTTGACTTTCTGGCTTCCACGTGGAGACTTTGTTCTCTGGGTAAAAGTCTTGAAATATCTAGCTTAAAAGGACACTAAAGAGGAAGAAATTATTTCAGATGCATTTGTAAGTTACCGTTCTGCAATACAAAAAAAAGCCACTCCTACTATGCAGAGAGGCTTGGTGAGGCAGAAAAGAAGCAAAAACGAAAGGTGGGTGAGGCCGATGCCTTAAAAGGGTGACCTACAGGCAGTTTTGTTTTCAGGAGCGTCCTCATGTCACAACACAATATGTGGGAGCAGGACATTGTGACATTTTGACTCATTCTGGCTCACTCGGTCGCTTCGTATGCTGCCACTCATTGTGAGCGCCGATGTAGCAGCAGAGCAGACGACCAAACGAATGTCGGAACATTTTGCTCACCCACGTGACTATGTACTGTGTCGTGACGTCAGAACACAGTTTCCTCCTCAGAAAGTAAACTGAAACTGGCTGCAGAGAAGCAGTTATTTTAAATTATTTACTGTGCTCTGAGGCTTGTCATTCTTTCTTCTAGGGTATAGAGCTCTACGACCTTCATTTTACGCAAAAAAATGAAGTCGGAAGTATCTAGTCGGTACCGTTTAACGTTCTCGCACCATCTCGCCACGGTGTTGTGGATTTTAAAAGCGTCTCCTTGGGCCCAGTTGATTTTTTGTCAGTAAAAGTGGACTACATTGTGTTCCAAAGAACCCAAAGATTGAGCCTAGCAGCTTTCAAGAACTTTTACTGAACCATGTGGGCCCAAATACAAAATAGTACTATGAAATCCATGACATCACACTAACATAAGGGTTTTGACGGGAAATTTTAAAAAATGTACTTTACCCTCGTTTTCTCTTCTACTGATCAACCTATTTCAGTGAAATTATTGAAAATAAACATTTCAAAGACTAGGTTATCAGTCTGAAATAATTTAACATATCTCCTTAGTGTTGCTTTAAAGGAGTGGTGACATAGCATGTTCAAGTAGTCATTATTTTTGCAGTACGTAATTGAAGTTCCAAATGCTTTAATTTAGCTTTAGTAGAACTTGCCAGGCAATCACTGTAAATTGTTTTCTGTAATACAAATTTTTATTTAGTAGTTTCAATTTCAGCACCCAAAACGTGCATGAGTCGTAACACCTGGCTTGCTCTGTTCCCGGGAACGCTGCAGCTGGCGCACATGAGGGCCGCCAGAATAATATCATGCAGCACTCTTGCTTACTTTTTACTAGCAACACCAGCATACCTAGTCTCGTTGCAATTTTGGGCCAAAAGAAAAAGCGTAGGCTCGGACATTGCAGGTATGAAACAGCCTCTATGCAAAATGTCACACTTGAAAAACGAGTGGGTGCATCATGAAGGGGTCGCAAAAGTAGGCTTTTAATGCGAAAGCATTATATGCCCTGTTACGCAAAAATCCAGCATTGTAGTCATCAGCTTGACCGAATGATGGCATAAAAATGGCCTGTGCCAAAGAGTAGACACATTAAAAAAATAATTGAATTTACATCATATTTCTCGGGGAGGTTCCTGTAAGCAAAGTAAATTAGTGCCTTTGAAAAGAATATAAGGTAAATTTTGGTCTGAATGAGAAACGAACCCGGTCCTCCGGGGTGCGAGACCAGCACGCTTCCCCAATGCCACGGCCGCTCCACAGTTCTGGTTGACTAAACGTGTGCCAAGTAAGTGCATCGTTGGGCATCAGCCAATGGGTAGGAGGCGGCGCCATGTCATGAGTGTATAAAATAAAAAGCATTAATGCCCAATTGAATGCAGCTGAGCGATCCTTCGAGCTATGATCCCTTCGCGGGCAAGCGAGCGTGTTGAGATGCTTGGCTCGGATCACACGACTCCTTGACATGACAGCCATGATTAGGCACCACCTGCAGCTGCTAACAGTGCGCTAAAGCATCTTGAAGGAGATGTTCTGAGACTTGCATGAAAGCCGCTCACCACCACATGCACAGTCATCTGCTTAGGTGCTTTTAAAAGGCTACTGGTAAGAAAATTAGACAATTGACAATTGCCAGCCCTGTGGCTTTTCCAAGATTGCTTCAGTAGAATATACTGCTAATTTATTGCCAATTTAATCAAAGTGTACTTTCGTTACAGTTGGCCTCTAGTGTCGATGGTGCCAGGCCTGGCCTTTCGAAACCGATAATGAAATATAGGTGTTTCAGAACCTTTTTGTATATGGCAAAGTGTTATCCTTTTAAATGTGAGAAACATGTGATAAGCTTTTATTATATCAAAAATATGTGTCGGTATTTCTTTAAGCTTGTCTCAGTAATATGTTCATGCATCTTGCTTAGGAAGGCAGGATATTAGTACTGTCGTTTCAGTTCAGCAACTTTTCTGTTGTCTGAATAATGAAGGACTGAATCCAGTTCCTTTCCCTAGCAATAACTGAAGCCTGACCCCAGTTGATATCGTGCTATATGGTCTATTATACAGCACTATTCATTACATTGTATATAAACATAAATGAAAACCAAGGCTGATCAATTTTGTTGTTTTCCTGCTGTGAAACTCACTGATGCTAATTCTTCACACTGTTCTGTCAGCACTTTATATTAAAGTCTCTAGATAAGTTTAAGCTAGTGCCATTCTCCCATTCTCCTTCTCCTGTTATCCTCTGCTTACATGGAGCACCACTAGTGCTCCCAGTAAAGTACCAAACCTCTCAGCAGGCATGTAAAATCATATAGCTTCTAGTTTGAGTCATACTTCACTTATTGTCAATACTCATTTTAAAACTGTATTTCATGTAATAAATCTTTATTCTTGCACATCTTGGCATAAACAATGCTTTTGAAACTTTTCCAAAGCAATAAACACCACCGCTAACTGGCCAAAATGCCACATTACCACACTTATACCCCTGTAACACGGATGCCGCTAAAGTCCTTTTAACTCCCTTCAACCAAGAACGTCTTTATTTCAAGGGAGATGCGCGCCGTATCACACGGCAGTCCTTTAGCAAAGGAAGTTTAAGGAAGTTCCTAGCGAAAGAAGATGGAAGATCTCCCTTGCAGACTGAAGGGAGTACTCTTGTTCCCAGCATGCTTGAATTTCGAGTCAAGAAAGCACCCTCATTTTTATTAATTTCACTTTTACCCGCAATTATTACTGTTTTTATTGCATATAATATAGTATTTGAGCACTGACAAAGATATTTGAGTTGAGCAGCTACATTCGACTCTCGAACCGGGCGTTCTCGGAATGGCTGCTGCGTTTGCCCTGACTGTGCGATTTTTTGTTGTTTTGGTCAACGCGATCGCACGTCTCGTGCATGCAGAATGAGTGATTCACGTCTTTCCCAAGACTTTTTAGCAATATATAACGTGTTTCTTTCATGACTGTGTACGAGGTGAGCAGCGCCTAATGGGGCCCCAGCAGCAGCTTTCAAAAGCTCGCTTATAGGCCGTGTGACATGGAGCTAACTCCTTTGAGGTGAAACTCCCTTGCGGTTCTTTAAGGGAAGGAAGTTTGAAGGAGATCTGAGTTGCCCATGTGACACGGGTATAAGCCAATAAGGCATAGGCAAATAGAGGGAGAGAGCAAGAATAAAGAGGACAGTGGCCAGATGAAAGACTGGCGCTACCTTCAAACTATCTAGGGGCCTTACTTTATAAGGAAGAGACTGTGGCGCCCTCTCTGTGACTTTGTGACTCAAAGCAGGCAGTAGTAAAGCCTGGCAGTGTGTGACCTCCAAGATTGCTGAAGCAGCTACATAGAAACCCTCAGTTCTTGCATTTGCATTGAAGTTTGTGAGCAGGGTAATCTAACAATGTAATTTTATTTTATTTTAAAATATTCCTAATTTTATTAGAGCATACAGCAGAGAGGGTGCATACCACTTGTTGTTACAGTTGGTTATAATAACCATGATAATGTATAAACATGCACAGTGCAATAATTAAAACGTCACTCTTAATAATAGGAATCAGCCCAGTTCCAAATGTTATATGAGGAACATCAAGAAGGCATTAAATACGTCGTCATGGTAAAGTAGAAAAAGAAAAAATTCCAGAAGTCTTGTGGTTACAAAACTGCAAAAAGAGAGAAAAATAAGCTAAATGCCCATGAATAATTTTAGGAGTAACAAGTGTGGCACAATTTTAGGGCAAGCACTTTATTTTCGACTATAGTAATAAACTTGTGTTAATTGCAAGATATGACACACTCCAAAGTCATGACAGGCAGCTTACCGCCATCCTTGAGTAGTGTACAATAATTTCATTCTACCAAAACTAACATTAGCAGCAGAAAGATGAAGACTAAGAAAAAAAGGTTGAAAAGCTAAGAATAATGCAGAAAGCAATGGAACAAAAGATTGCTTGCCAGTGCCCGTGTTGTCTTCCCATAGCCCCGTTTGTTTGCACTGTTTGTTCAATATGAACTGTTCTCGTGTGTCTAGAATAACTTGTAAGCAAAGTAATTGCAGTCCTGTGAGAGAACCATGTGGGCGAGTATCTCATCGTAGTGCTTTGAGAGATTAGGAATGAGATTGAAGTTTTGTGGTGCTCCATAGCCAGAAAGATCGTAAATGACAGTAGTGAATCGAAAGCATGTTTGTGCACATGAGCATGGCTGAAGCAAACTAGGCAGAGCATGAATGGTCCTAGCCATTGCAGTTTCATCGCCTCCTCTATTTTTTCAATGCCAGTGCAATCGCTCGCTCCCCAAAGGGAGCCGTTGGTGCTCCTTAGTTCAGTGAGTTGCTGGATGCGACGCTACCCAGATGGTACGGCTGCTTGCATCATGTGTGTGCCTGAGTGCACGCTGCTGCCATTCTGGTGGAGAAGTGGTAGATGCTCCGTCCCTGCATCTGTCGGGTTATCACGCAGCTGTCGGTCTTCCTCCGACTTCTGTCGGGAGGCGCCATCCAGATGGTACTCTCCTCCACAACTGCAAAGCAGGCGCAAATGCTAGCTGACAGGGGAGAGCAGGAAAGGATGATAGGAGAGGGTGGTGAACGATTGGATCGGCCGCATCTGGCTGGCATTGAAAAAGAAAGAGGAGGCAATGGTAGTTCAAAGGCGTCTGTCGTCACGTGAGTCAAGATCTGGCAGCAAAATTTTAAAAAAGCTTTTCGGTGAAGCTGTCAAGCGGGAGTTCTGATGCAGTTTTTATGCGGCAGCGTAGTCAGTATCAAATCACATGTGAATGAAATGCAATGTGTCAGAGCCCTGAATTTGCTTTAAAACATGATGATCAATGATTATGAAATAAAGGTTACCTTGTGCGTATCTCATTCACATATACAACAGCTTGTATGCACAATTCTTCTAATCAGTAATTCATAGTTTTTGTTTCACACATTGCATTTTACTGGCTCCACATTGGAGGTAAGCCAGCAATGTATGTGGCTGCTAATGCAGATGTAATCCTTGCTGTCATTCGTACATTCAGGATCAGATGCAGGACACTTAGACATGGCTGAATGCCACAACAATGGATGTCTTTATTAAGAATAGTGTGTAATAAAGGGGACAACATGGCATCACGAGCACCACTATAATTAAGAATTTTATAATGAAGTTGCCTGTTTAACAAAACAGGGGTGAAGCCAGGGTAACCTTGGGGGGGGATGGAAGTCATCAAAACTTACAAAGGAGGAGAAGCTCAATTTGTCAGTGCTGAAGTACCAGCATGTCTTGAGGGAGGAGTGGAGCGAGGGAGAATGCAGGTTTCGTGCAGGTATCCCCTAGCATAATCCCATGACTAGCAGTCATGCTAAGGGCTCAGATGAAATGCTCACTTATGGTATATATATATATATATATATACATTTAAATTAAGTAAGACATTCATTCAAGGTGAGTGCAGGCTTGTTTATGTATGCGCATTATGATGTATGTATCCTTTTTTTTTTTCTTGCAGAAATGGGACACGGATCCTGAAATGAAGATGGTAATCATTAAAGCGGCATCCGGGTCCAAGGCCTTCTGCGCAGGTGGTGATGTCAAGGCCATTGCCTTGACGCAAGGCAAGGAGTCCGAGCTCCGGGACGCCTTCTTCCGGGAAGAGTACCGACTGAACAACCTCATTGGTAGGTGTGTGCTGCATTGCTCCTCAACGAGCCAGTACCCACCGGAGGGGAAAGGGGCACGTGTCAGTACTTTATTACTGTCCGGTAAAGTGGGCTTGTGCAAATATTTGTCATTTTTCGAATGTCACCGTTTGCAGATTCTTGCCAATAGAAAAATATGTAAATTAAGGGTGGGCGAATATTCAAAGTTTCGGAAACGAATCAAATGTTAGGCACTAACTACTGTCAAATTACGTTTTTTCGGACTCCCTAGGAATCACAAGAAGGTCGGAAAAATTGGGCAGTTCGAGAAAACAAATGCATGCCTTTAACTGCCCTCAAGGGCTCAAATCGCCACATCCACTTCTGATTTAGCTTTAAAGGCCTGCCAGTACAATTATTAGGCGTCTCTGTACTCTTACTGGGCGGACGTGGCGGATGTCCGCATGAATAATTAAAAACACAAATTTCTGTCCACTTACATTGGCCTCTCTGCACACTTGGTATGCTTCACTGCAATACATTGCGAATGCTTGGCCGTGTAACACAGCTGTATCGCGGCGAAGCTGACTTGCGAGAACCAGCATTATGCAGCGCTTTAGGTGTCACTGTTCACATAATGTGACAGGAGCTGGTGGCTGAACGTGCATATAATTAAAGAACACAGCTTATGTGCCGTGACCGTGGCCCCTTTGCACACTCAGTATGCTTGGCCGCATAACACCGCTGCGTTGCAACAAGACTGACTTTTAGAAACTGGTGTTATGCAATGCTTTAGACTCTTGCCATGTTTTCCATGCTTCAGTGTCATCTACGAGGATGTCAAAGGCCGAGTCAGCACCATTGTCGACAGTGGCGAATTTTTTTAATGAAAAGCACAGCACCAAACAGCAGGAAGCTTGATAGCGAACATCGAAGCAGCTAGGCCTAATGACAGCACAAACTGACCACTACAGGTGCCAGCGGATTAGCGTGCGAGAGTGCTGGTCCGAAGCTGCGAGATAATCAAAATATCGCCGTTGATGACGTCAGTTAACACCTTGTTGGATTTGTGGTCATTTGGTGCGATTTGAGGGTGAAAAAATCTAACACTGTAAATACACGCATCTGTGTTTTACTATTTGATATTAGATTCAATATTTGATACTTGCTATTCATATTTGAAAAGGCTGGTATTAGCTCACCTCTAAAAATTTGTGATATAGAGATTAAAACTTACCCTAATGGTCCAAGATAGTAAGCTTTCCTTTTCTTTTTTTTCTTTTATTTTTATTTATTCATACCTCAAATACCTCATTTGGGGTTTTACATGAGGGGTGGGCATATCTAGGTCATATCTTCAGTGAATGCCTTGAACGGTGAATGACTGGAGTGGTGCACCGCTTCAGCGGGTAGATGATTCCAGTCTTTCGCTGTTTAAACAACGAAAGAGTTAAGATGAGCGGTGGTGCAAGCTGGAGGGGGATAAACAGCTTTTGAATCGCTATGACGGGATGAAGTGCGTTGCGGAGGCATGACGTTGGTCTGGTGAAGCAGCGAGTGATAAAATTTGTAAAAGAGACAGTCTTGCTGTTTTGCGGCAGTGCTCGAGGGTTGGAAGGTTCAGAAATGACAAGTTTAGTGATGCTGGTATGGTAAGAGTAGTCAGAGTGAATGGACCTTGCTTCAAGGTTCTGTATGGATTCCCATGCTGTTGTCAGGTTAGTTTGGTATGGGTCCCACACTGAACATGGGTATTCCGGTTTGGGTTGAACAAGTGTTAAATATGCGAGTAGTTTTACTGAAGGGGGAACTGTTGACGGTTAGCACAGTACACGATTGGCATCATTGCTAATGCTGCAAATGTGTGAGTACCAACCGAGGTTACAGGAAATGTTAATACCTAAGTACTTATAAGAAGTCACAGCATGTATTTCAGAAGCAGCGATAACGTAATTAGCTAAAATAAATTATTGGCGACGATGGAAAGTAAGTAGTGAAGGTTTTTTGACGTTGAGAGACATTAGCCAATTATTACACCAAGTTTCAATGGCACTAAGGTCGGGCTGGAAAGCACGAAAATCAGCGTTGTTAGTAATAGGATGGTAGGTTATGTAATCATCAGCAAACAAACAATTTTTCAAAGAACAACCTCTCAGTAAGTCGTTAATGTATATTAAAAAGAGTTGTGGCCCCAGGACAGTGCCTTGCGGCACGCTGGAGATAACAGGTGATTGGTTAGCGCAAACAAACTGTTGACAGTCAGAAACTTGCATATCAATTGGAGAGCACAAGGGTTAAGATTAAGATGCTATAGCTTTACGAAGAGCCATTCATGAGGAACTTTGTCGAAAGCCTTTTGGAAATCTAGGAAGAGGGCATCTATGCGTATGTTTTGATCAAGATGTGAGCTGATGTCATTACCGAAGAGAGCTAGTTTAGTCTCGCAGGACATGCCTTTCTGAAAACCATGTTGATTAGGATTGAAGAAGTTAGCAGATGTTAGATACCTTACAATAGGAGAATAAATTATATGCTCCATTAGTTTGGAACAAACACTGGTGAGGGAAATTGGACGGTAATTGTGGCATAATGACGATGATCCTTTTTTGGTGCTGGAATTATCTTACCTATTTTCCAGTCTTGTGGCACCACTCCAGATGATAATGATTGCTGAAAGATATGACACAAAAATACACTGGAGATATGCACAGTGTTCTTCAGAATTTTGGAATTGATTTCATTGATGCTGGTCGTGTATGTTCATTTGAGGAATTCTTTTAGCTTGGTGATACCATATGCCTCAAGTGTTATGTCTGGCATGGTTGGGTGGTTGAGGTAAGGACAGTCTGGAAGGTCAGCATTAGGTTCAGAAGTGAATACGGAAGAGAAGACAGATTTTAGTACTTTAGATACTTTATGGTCAGGAACACGGTTATTGTCGTTATCATATAATAATAATGCTTTATGATTATTTGGGCTAATGTATTTCCAGAATTGCTTGGGATTGTTTTGCAGCATGTTAGGGAGTGTTGTTCAGTGGAAAGTTTGTTTAGCTGTTGCAGCCAAAGAATCAAATGCCTTTTCACTTGTGTAATATTTTTCCTGGGCAGGAGCAGTATTCAAATGCTTGGCTTTGCGAAATAATATATTTTATTTATTGTTTGGTCGTTTTAATGTGTTGTTGAACCATGGCGACCAAGGTTGCTTGGTTAGTCACTAGTCAGTACAAACGTGGTACTTAATCACGCAAAAATATATTTTCTAATGTAAATATGTGCACCTGTCTTTGACTACTCAATGCTTACTATTTGTATTCAATTTAGATTTGAAAACTTTATATTCGTCCACCTTTAATGTAAATGCCTTTTACATTCCCAACAGTTCCATCAGTGAAACAGTGCCTGCAAGAAGGCTAGTGTCACAGTGTCATTCATTCTTTTACTGGAGTTTTCGCATTATGTGAGAAGGCAAACTTGCTCATCGGATTTACTCAATTGAATAGCGCCCAGTTTTGGACATTTAGGTGAAAACCTGCAGAAGCACCTAGTAGATGCCATAATGGAATGTAAAGACAGGAGCTTTGTGATATTGATACATGCATATTATGTGTTTCTTCTGGACGCTGCACGCGGGCGCCCCAACGACGACGAACGCTTTCTAGCTCTCGAGCTGTTGGCTGAACTGCAAGGTTACAAAAGGATCTTTAGCGATGTTGCATAAAATCTGAGGATTATGGATTTCCTGTGACTTGTGCATTTATTTGGAACAAGCTTTTGCTTTTAAAAGGACACTAAAGGCAAATATTAAGTCAAGCTAAAGTAATAGATTTCTTCTCAAGAATGTCTAAGGCATCAATATTATCACGAACAGAGCGTTAGTATATGAGAAATTGAGGTAAATGCAGGACACGATTCGAGATTCCTCCAGGACATATAAGTACTAGCTTAATGACAAAGGCACTCAATATAATTCTGTCACTAATACTCAACCACTTGTAATAGAAGGATCATTGTATGCCATTATAAAACGAAATAAAATGCTGCTTCTCCAGTTCTATTCAATTTTTCAAAAAGAATAATTGATGTTACCCTTGGCATTGATGCAAGCGGTTGAAAGGTGTTGTTTTCTCCACTCTGAAGCCGCCCATGCTTTCATGTTTCAGCAGTTTCGTTATAGCTTAGAGCTGTGCTGGTTTAGCTGGATCGCGAAACTCGCACAAACTGCAAGTAGCAGAGAATTAGACATCAATGCAATGTCATGCCCCACTTGACCAACATCAGCTGCAGAGGTGAATCCTACAATCTGTCTTAGCTCGGCTCCTCCATGGCCGCGCATTAGCATTTTGCGCAGAAAACCATAGTGCCATCGGTCAGGCACCGTTTTACTCCCCCAGCAGCAGTGAAGTGTGTAGATCACGTAAGCAACATCGCCACTCCCTCGCTCAGAGGCAGGCGATTTGAATTGTGCTGAAGGCATGCAGACCCTTCAGATGCAATTTTCTCATAAACTAGGTCTTTTCCTTGGCACGAAACAAGTGCTGCGAGGTTTCTGGAATGGTATTTTTAACAGCCGACAATGACTTAGTATTTGCCTTTAATGTCCCTTTAACCTCTTATAAGCTTAATTTTTTTTACCTGTAAATGAACGCTTTAATAGATTAAAGTAGTACTTGTATGTGAGATTAGAATATCCAAAATTAGTCTCGCATCATTTACTGCCCTGATGTGAGATTTGTAGAGCTGTTAAAGAAAACTCAGATGGTCATGTGGCACTAGAAATTTGTGGGGCCACAACATTCATGAGGACGGATTACCAGCTGTTTAGGTTATGTACACGTGCTGCATACATTATGAAATCGTATATATATTTCTGTTGCCATACTCTTTCCCTCTCTCCCCTACCCGTCTCCATTTCTGTCTACATGCCATGTGCGCCTGATACAGCCTGCCACGATACCCCCATTGGTAACGCATGCAAGGGATAGAGGTAACCAGCTTCGCTGTAAAACAGTACCTTTATAGTTCCATGTTGTCATACTGAACAAGCTCAGACTTGGCAGGTCAATAAGTTACCTATTATGGCAGTCTGTAGAACAGTTGGTATTGATGAGATGGGGACTTTCATTTATGCACGTGATTAGATGCAGCCACATAAGTTTGTTGGAGCGTTCACGCTCACTGGAAACACAGTGTGCGAAGTGTTGTTTTCCGAGTCGGAGATGGCGACATGCTGAAGCGTCCTTGCTGGATGACCACACATGATGTCAAAAATCAGGATTTCTCTCACTAAGCGGTATGTTTAGTGAGAGAATTTGAATTTATGAGCTCAGATTTGGCATGTCGCAAAATCACAACAGGCTAGGGGAGTTAACATTGTTGCTAGCTTGTCATGGGTTTTGCATGCCGTGTCCTAACATCGTGTTCTTCTCTTTGTCTCACAGCTAGTCTGACAATCCCCTTCGTTGCTATTTTGGATGGCGTCACTATGGGTGGGGTAAGTCGCTGCTGACTGTTTGAACATTCTCTCTCTCCTCTCTCTCTTCTTTTTTTTTTTCATTTAGCAGTGTATCTGAGAAAGCGAGCTGGTGATCCACAAACAGCCCCCACTGTAGTCTTTGTTGTGCAACAAATTTGCATTATTGCTCCCCTGTGCACGAAGCTTCGTTCAAGCCACTACGATTTATGTGCAGCAGGCGCACATGTTGATGTAGGCATCAAGTCAAAGAAAACAAAAAAAGAAAGTTTAGCACCGCACAGCTATTAGAGAAATATCACATGTGTTCTCTGATGTCTTCTTCCCCTACACATTTCTGTTAATGATCATGTCCCAATGACTTTTCCAGAGCTTTCTTGCTGAAGGTAACCTTGCTTCCCATAGTTGGTGGCACTTTTTGTATTTTTATAGTCAAGATGTGAATGATGGCCAGGGCATGTAGCTTACGATTAGATTACTCGCCGTGGTTGCTCAATGGCTATGGTGTTTGGCTGCTGAGCACGAGGTCGCGGGATCGAATCTCGGCCACGGCGGCCACATCTCGATGGGGGCGAAATGCAAAAACACCCGTGTACTTAGATTTAGGTGCACGTTAAAGAACCCCAGGCAGTCCAAATTTCCGGAGTCCCCCACTACGGCGTGCCTCATAATCAGAAAGTGGTTTTGGCACGTATAACCCCATAATTAATTAACTTAGATTAAGTTAATACAGTCAACTCTCATTACAACGGGCCCTGATAATCCAACAAAAAATGTCTGTTTTATCCGAGGCCCGTAATATCTGAAACGCCTGACTTGCAAAAGTTTGCTAGCTATGTTTAACAAGGTTATTGCAAAGAATGTGTGGCAAATGTGCAAAGTAAAAAAAAAGGTAAAGTCGCAGTTTCGCCTGAAAGGTGAAGCACCAATTGGGATAGCAAATTAGTGGACAGCTATGCAAAGTAAGGATAGTAGTTTTATCGGCCATATAAAGTGTTAAACTTTAGCTTACTGACTAAATTAACAAGCACCTCGTCACACGCGCACAGGTAAACATGAACACATATCGCTTGATGATTGCAGAAAGTCATTGTCAAAATGTTAGAACGAGAAGGCATGACTGCAACAGCTAGTGAATTGACCTTCGTGTTGTCTCTCGCTTCGACACGAACTAAACGTCGAAAGCACAGCGCGTACGAAGCTAGCGGCACTGGGTGCACTTTGTGCACATCACAAATCGCTTTCAATATACGGTGGCCGTGTGGGCATGCCATTCACAGTAGCCACCGGAGTAGAACTCCCGCCCCTGTCCATCGCCCCTCCCCCCTTTTCCATGACTCATCGCGTCAAAGACTGCGTGCTTCCACCCTGCTTTCCTCCCTCCCTCGCGCACACGTTATTGAGCCACGATCATCGGGTGACCCTCACAAGTCAATTGCCAGCCCTAGCCGACATGGCAAAAGTCTGTTTTATATGCCCGGTTTTGACAAATTCGCTGTAGGCAATAGTCCATTGTAGCGCGGTCCTAGTAAAAGCAAACGTTGTTGCATTAATAAAATAAGTAGTGCAAACTAAGGTTTGAAATATGGTCCATTATAACCGAAAGTCTATTCTACGAGCGTAGACTGTACAACGAGCGTAGGCTGTACAGCATAATTCGTAACGCATAAATCACAGGCACTGATCGAGCTGCTGGCCGAAGCTATGACGTTGACAACTTGTGCATCCCCAAACGGAAACTGTTTTTGCAAAGATTTGAGCGTTGTTGCATGCAGTTATTTCTGCTAGTTATACGCACAGATTTCTTTTTCTTTCTAGGTTATTGTAATCAAGAGGGGGGGAGGTTATACGTGGAAAAATACAGTAGCTTTTACGCAACATTGTAGGCACCCCGCTGGCATTGCCTCTGCGACACGGCATGCTCAGAACAAACACGGAAATTATCACAGCTAGCCTGAACCAGCCTGAACGTACACTTGCAAAAAGCAGAATGGCGACTGGAAGCCAAAGCCACTGTCACTTCTTGTGCGATGTCACCCTAACCGAGGATGCGCTGCACAAGTGGCGCTCCTGTATAAGGATGGCCGAGCAATATGATAGCAGCACAGAAGATGGCACTGCTGCCCACGCCATCCCTCCAAATCTCTGCCCGTACTGCAACCGTACCGGCGTCAGACAAGACATCAAACACCTCCTGTGGCACTGCGAGTGCCTTTACCTGCTTTGGGGAGAAACACGCCCTGCTGGCGCAGTCTTATGAGGCATAGACAGCACCCCTTGACCCCAGGCGTGCCAAGAAAATGCTGCTCTCCTTGTGGGAGCTTGCTTGCAAATCCTGCATCATAAAACGAGTCTGAGAGGAGCCACGGTACGCCTCTCAACCCCTCTTAATTAACCGCCCTCCCCACTCAGGCCACATGCCAGTCCTATTCTTTATCAATAAATGGCGAATTCGGCAAATTGCACCGGGATGCCCCAGTGTGCCGTTTCATCCAATCATCGTTGCCCCAGGGTTCCTCGGTATGCGCCGGTGCAAATTGTTGAATTCGCCAAAAGATTTTCATTTCATTTCTTGTGCGGGCAACCGATGATGATGGTAACCAAGTGGTGCTTTTTGTAACGGGTATCTCTCAGTGGCCACCATTTAAGAGTAAGTAATTGTGCCACCCTTTAGTAATTATTTATTGCATCAGTTCTGTCTATTTAACCTTTTCTTTAAGAAGAACCTAACTACAATGGCAAACTATAGCACGATTTCCAATCATGGAGGCTATCCCTACTGCAGCCACCGCGCTGCCTATATGACAAGTGCTTGGAGCCAGTGTCTGTGCCGCTGGTCTCTACACCAATATTACAACATTCGATTCCTTTCAAAATGCTGCCACGTATGGTTTCTTATAATCGCAAAAAAGAAAACAAATTAGGCATTCATTTTTGTCATGCCAGCGCGCATGGTTTATGCATACAGTATGTCACACTGGTGAAAATTATGGCGAAGAAAACTCAACTTATACATTAGAACAGTGTAAAAAATAGGCTATTACTATCACTGTGAATCAAAAACAAAGGAACATTCAATTATAATTTCACAACATGGAGACTACGCACTAGCCCTGAAATTTTGTTATGGTCAGTGATGTTGACAGTGCATAATAATATTGTTACGGTTAAGGGAAAGAAAAAGGTGACATGAACTAGAGAAAGGCGAAAACTGGCCATTGCCTGAATGCCATATACACCAGTTGTAAATATACATTCTTTTTTACTCGTGGACCTGCTTTCTTCCTGCAACATTTTGGTGGAAGGTGCGGGGTACAATTGCGGAACTTTGCAGCAGACGTCATCTACCTGCCACCACAATGGCAACTCAATCGACACAAGCGACGCCTCAGCAGCCCGTGCCAACGGTCATCCTCACTCATCTGCGGGACATGGGGACATTTTGTGGCATGGACAATGCCGACATTGAGGAGTGGCTTACGATGTACGCGCGAGTGTGCGACAGCAACAGGTGGGATCCAACAATGATGCTAGCAAACCTGACATTTTATCTGAGAGGAACTGTGAAGCAATGGTACGAAACACATGAAGCTGACCTAACGAGCTGGGATGTCTGCAAAGAAAAAATGCAAGACCGGTTTGGCAGACATGTCGGTTATCAGCTGGCAGCAAAAAAAAACTTAAGTGCCGCACTCAGACATCCACAGAATCCTATGTCGCGTACATACAGGATGTGCTGGCCCTCTGTCACAAGGCTGATAACAACATGACCGAGGCAGACAAGATTGGTCACATACTGAAAGGTATTGCAGACGATGCCTTGAACCTCCTGATGTGTAAGGATTGTGCCACTGTGGATGCAATTATAAAGAACTGCTGGCGCTTCGAACAAGCGCAGGGCCGCCACGTTGCTCAGACTTTCAACAGATTGCCCAATACCCCTGCGACATCTTCTTGCGAAGACCCTCCGCGGTTTGTTCAGCCGACAGGACCGGAAGAAGGAAGTTATAAGACAGGACCGGAGAGGGACCGGAACTTTTACGGAAGATATAACGTGCATTGTTCGCCGTGAGCTCGAGGCCATGGCTCCAGCTCCAGTTTGTTCCGACTGTCGGGAAAGTGTGCCCGCAATCTCCCTTATACAAGCAGTCGTTTGGGAGGAAATAGCAAGTTTGGGCATTCCATCTCTCTGCTCGGTCCACCATACAAACACCTACCAGATTTCTCCGGCGGCTCCCTCCCAGACACAAAGCTTTCTGCAACTCCGTCGCAACCCAGCTGACTGACGCACAGCGGATCATAAACCCATCTGTTTTAATTGTTCCGGTATTGGACACAGACCCATCATTGCCGCAACCACTGGTCATTGGCTCCTCGGAGGTCATCTCCGAGTCGCAACCGCCAAGTGCCAGACAACCGTACTTTCACGCCCTATACGCCGACTAGCAACATCAACACCAACAGTGCTCCACCAAGATACAGCTGCTCCCCGTCTCCGCAAGGTTGTAGGTCTCGTTCACCTCTCGTTCAGCGCTCTTCGTCCCCTTCTGCAACCGGTCGCTTCACTTCAGGAAACTATGCGGTGCAGCTCCCGGAGGCGAAGCTGCCACTCCTACCCGGCCCATTCATCCTCCGTTGAGCCTGCCTACACGTCGAAACCTACTGGACATTGAAGTTGATGGCGTTCCTGTTACATCTCCTGTTGACACAGGAGCGTAGCTTTCAGTTATGAGCGCTGCTCTCCGCCGAAGGCTCAAAAAGGTTCCAACGCGTGCCCTACCGTGCACTGTGCGAGTCGCCGATAGGAGTACTTCCCCTGTCCTTGGAATGTGCACAGCACGTGTGACCATTGGGGACCATTATACCGTTGTTTTATTCATTGTCCTTGAGCATTGTCTGCACGACCTACTTCTCGGCCTCGTCTTCCTTTCGAAACAGTTTGTCCAAATTGAATGCTCTGCAGGGGTTGTACAGTTGGATCTGCCGCTTCCTGCCGACGCAACAACTTGTGCTTCACACCACTTATGTTCTGCTGCGTTTGCAAGGCTGTCTCCACAGGCGGCTACAAATGTCCTCCTGACGCCCTGTCCTTCCGTACCTGATGGCGAGTGCATCGTGTCGCCACTTACTGATGTGGTTTCGGCGCGCAATATAGCCCTACCGAACACCTTAATCCCGATCCGCGAAAACTGTGCTCACGTGCCCATCCTTAATTTTGGATTTTCGTCACATGTGCTTCCACACGGTATCCCCATAGCGCATATCACTCCTTTGGAAGAGCTCTAGATTTCTTCTTTGACCACTGAATCCTTCCTCAGTACCAACAGACCTTTGTCACCCACTCCTTCGTACTCTACGCCTGCGGACGATGTTTGTAAGATGATTGCCCCTTACCTTCCTTCCAAGCAAGCAACAGCTCTTCATCACCTCCTGTCATCTTTTCGGGACATCTTTGATTTGGACGACCGTCCACTTGGCCAGACATCTGTAGTCACGCATCGCATCAACACCGGTGATGCCAGCCCCATTCATAGGCGACCATATCGTGTCTCCACAACAGAAAGGACCATCATATACAGAAAGAGGTATACAGCATGGTGGACAAGGACTTCATTCAACCTTCCAGTAGCCCGTAGGCATCGCCGGTTGTCTTAGTAATGAAAAAAGACAACTCGTGGCACTTCTGCATTGACACTACCATCACCTCAACAGGATAACAAAGAAGGGTGTTTATCCCCTGCCTCACATTGATGACGCTTTTAACTGCCCTCTAGGATCCCAATACTTTTCATCAATTGACCTCCGCTCCGGCTATTGGCAGATTAGCATCGATGAGGTGGACTGCGAGAAAATTACCTTTGTCACACATGACGGTATGTACCAATTTAAAGTAATTCCCTTTGGATTGTGCAATGCGCCAGCTACATTCGAGCGCATGATGGACTCCCTCTTGCGCAGCTTGAAGTGGTCTACATGCCTCTGTTACCTCTATTATGTGAGTGTTTTCGCCGAACTTTGAGAGCCACCTGAGGTGCCTCACGACCATACTCTCCGTGTTTCGCAGGGCTGGCCTTCAGCTAAACTCAAGTGCCATTTCGATCGCCATGAAATTAACATGCTCGGCCATCTCGTAAACGCCGCCGGAATCCAACCTGATCCACAGAAAGTTCACGCCGTGCGAAATTTTCTTGTTCTTTGTTCTACAAATGATGTCCATAGTTTTCTGGGCTTATGCTCTTATTTCCGGCGATTTTTGAAAAACTTCGCCGACATCGCTCACCCTCTCACTGACCGTCTTAAGAAGGATGTCTTTTTCTCTTGAGAACCACTGCAGGCGGAAGCCTTCTCTACCCTGATTGAGTGGCTTAGAACTTCCCCAATTCTGTCACAGTTTGACCTTTCTGTGCCCACTGAAGTACGAACTGATGTGAGTGGTCATGGCATCGGCGCTGTCCTCGCTCAGCGTCAACAGGGCCAAGACCGTGTTATCGCATACGCCAGCCGCCTTCTTTCCACACCCGAGCGAAATTACACCATTACTGAGAGGGAATGCTTAGTGAATATAGGCAGTCACGAAATTTTGATCATACCTTTTTGGTCGGAGCTTCTGCATAGTAACCGATCATCACGCCCTCTGTTGGTCCTCCTCTTTGAAGGACCCAACTGGACGACTTGCACATTGGACATTGCGTCTACAAGAATATACATTCTCTATTATGTATAAGCCTGCACAAGGACGGTGACTGTCCCGCAATCCCATCGATCAACCGGACGATACTGATGCAGGCTTGGACATCAGTATTCTATCCCTCTCCGGCTTCCTCCATATTGGCGACGAGCAAAGCCAAGATCCTGTTCTTCGAACACTTATGGAACGCCTAAGCTCCTCGCCCAATGACCTGTCCCTCCGGATGTTCACCTTGCGCGATGGAGCTTTATACCGTCGTAGCGTTTGTCCTGATGGCCCGCAGCTCCTCCTAGTCGTTCCCAAGCACCTTCGACTGGCCATGCTCCAGCAACTTCGCGACGCTCCTACTGCTGGACGTCTGGGCATCACTCGTACTTACGACTGCCTGCGGTGCCACTTCTGGCCCGGCATTTATCGCTCTGTGTGCCGTTATGTCGCTTGTTGCAACCTGTGTCAGTGCCGGACAACGTCTGCTATGCCTCCTGCTGGTTTTCTTCAACCAATTGATATCCCTACAGAGCCCTTTTTCCGTGTGGGCCTCGACCTCCTTGGCTCCCTTCCAATTTCCATTAAAGGAAACAAATAGATTGCTGTAGCAATAGATTATGCCACGAGATATGCCATCGCACAAGCACTACCAACCAGCTGCGCTACAGATGTCGCCGACTTCTTACTATACGACGTCATCATGCACCACGGCGCCCCTCGTCAGTTACTCACGGATCGTGGCCGCTAGTTTCTATCAAAGGTCGTCGATGATCTGCTCCGCTCGTGTTCTACAGAACACCAGCTTGCTACCGCGTACCACCCTCAAACGAACGGCCTCACTGAGCGTCTCAGCCGCACACTAACTGAAATGCTGGCCCTGTGCATTTCCGACGATCACCGTGACTGGGACGTTGCTTTACCATACATGACTTTAGCATACAACTCATCCTGTCAATACACTGCCATGTTTTCACCATTTTACCGTTTGTATGGCTGTGACCCCACCTTGCCCTTCAACACATTGCTACCTTCTGCAGTACAATCAACCAGCACTGGTTACGCTCGCGACGTTAATGCCTTAGCCGCCCAGGTCCGAGAGGTTGCCCGTCACCGCCTCACAGTCTCGCAAGCTTCTCAAAAGTGACGCTACGACCTTCGGCACCGAGGCCGCCATTTTTCACCTGGTTCCCTTGTCCTTCTCTAGACTCCTTTACGTCGCGTCGGCTTGTCGGAAAAACTACTTTCTCGTAATTCTTGTCCGTACCAGATCTTACATCACCTGTCCGATTAGACACACAAGATCGCCCCGGTCGGTCAGCCTTCAGTGCCTCCCAATGTCACCAGCAATGTTGTTCACGTCGCCAGGCTCAAGCCCTATGTCCCTCCATTAAGTTAGGCTCTATAACTTGCACCGGGACGGTGCTAACTCCGCCGGGAGGGTGATGTTATAGTTAAGGGAAGGAAGAAGGTGACATGAACTAAAGGAAAACGAAGACTGGCCATTGCCTGAACGCCATATACACCAGTTGTAAATATACATTATTTTATACTTGTGGGCCTGCTTTCTTCCTGCAACAATATGTTATTGCTAACCAAATGGTGCTTTCCTGTCCTGTTTCTTTACATAGATTTGCACCTTTTCCACAGTGAGCAGATAAGTTATTCCATTCCACTATCAATCAGGGTGGGAAGGATGCAGGTGAGACACGAACCGCTTAAGCTTGCAGCTAAACTCGCATTGAAAAGACATTGCTGAGGGAAAAACTATTGAGGCTGAAAACTGTGTTCTGCAGGTGATCCGCGCATTGTTGAAGTTTGGTTATCGTTATCAAAAGAGAGGTAATCTTACTGGAATGTTTGAAGGGCAACATATCAAGTGTGACAGCTCTTTCCATTTTGTTTCTATTTCATGTTTTTTTGCACATGCACATAAACATTGGTAATCTTCCGATCCCTTTAGTTTGGGAGTCTGCTTGCAGTGCACATTGTGTATGTAAACACCCTATCCTGATTTTTGTGTGCTGTAGTGTGTACTGAACGTAGCGGAAGTTAAAGATAAGGTATGTTTGCGTATGCAGAATGGAACTAGAATGTTACTTCTTTTTTTCTGCTTCAAAACTACCCTCCCCCTCCCTCCTGGAAAAGAAAGTAACGATGTCCAGGGGAGGTATTCTGTAAGTGTTCACCTAGTTGACATGTCCCTATCGTCTACTGTTGAAGTTCTGATTGGCTGGGCTGGGTTCAACGCCACAGCCAATCAGCATTGCAGCAGCAGACGAAATGGACATCTCTACTAGGTGGACACTTACAGAATACCTCCCCAGCTAGGCCAGATTCTTTAGAGCTTTTCATCCATGTATTGTCTGCGCCTGTGGCTCAACCATGCTACCGCATTTGTGGATGCACACTGGCTTGCTACCACGTTAAAGTGGGAGTATTGCAGTTTTTGAAGTAGGTTACTATCAGATTGCCGTTCAGTGGCGGGAGTTCTGCATACACGGAACCTCACTGGTGCAGTCCCATTTCATATGATTTCCTGGCACCTATGTTCCCAATCGAGAACACAGAAAGTGACACAGTACATTTATGCTTCCTTTTTTTACTGGTTGATACGTTCTCGAAAACAACAGTTTTCCGGACCTAACATTCAGTGATTCTAAACTGCAATCATATGTTCTCCAATCACTAGATCCCACAAGAAAAAAAAAGCGTAAAGCACGAGTGACAGAGAGCAGTAGCTGCCTGCCACGGACGCTTTCTCGCAGCATTCGCTCACCCGTGTCGCAGGAAAATTCCGGCACGCATGTTGCATTCACAGCTATCTTGTCCAACCCTACTGTGATAAGTGTCTTTATCTACCTTTGTTGCAGCACTCATGGCATAGTATCATTGTAAGCTTACCGCACACTTGTAATTGGCGATAATTCAAACGCGCCGCCATTGTATGCTGCAAGTAGCACAAAGCGGGTGTCACGTTTTGCTGAGGTGGCATTGTATTCCAGCATCACCCACCAGCTCAATTTCATTTCGGTATCTCATCAGCGTCTTCAATCGTCATCGTCACGCAATAGAAAAACAATGCATGTCTCGGGCCACTCAAGCTCCACCAGCTCGACATGCATATCGGCGTCCCTTGCTGCAACGATTTGCACTACGCTTTGCTTTACGTAGATGTCGATTACAGCGGAGTATCCTAAATATGTTTGTGACTTTCAGTCATACGTTTTCCAGTTAGCATGTTTATCCTTGAATTTTTTCCTATAACGTAGGAATGAGGTTCTCCTGTAATTATTCAAATGAAGCACTTCCTAGCTAGGTGATTGGCTTTTGATCTCACTGGTACATGCCAGTGGCGTAGCCAGCAATTTCGTTTGGGGGATGTGGTAGGGTTCATGTTGCAGCTCGGCCTCCACCTCACAGAATTTGTTGAGGGATCAAATACATGAATAATAACTGCATTATCATTGCCAAAAATGCTGCAAACGAATTTTTTATTGCTATGCACTGTCAAGACAAGTAAAATATGTATTCATAAAAGAGTGCACTTGTATGTCCCAAAAATTGTGCCCAAAATAACTGATATCAATTCTTCCATGCCTTTTGTCTATCATGTAAGTGAAGAAAGTATCATATGAACGTAAGAACTATATCGGCAAAGCAGCAAAGCAGTGCATGCCGCTGATATGAGAAATGTAAAAGCCGTGAAATGAACATGTTGAGGACAAATACTTTAATTAAACTTTTGTCATTCAAGAACTTTGTTTACATTTTTGTAGATATGCAACGGCTAGGGAAAAATCTCAATGACGCTGTCCTTTGTTCCAATGTATTGCGCAGGAGCAGCTGTCACCGGCCGTGTATTGTGAGTAATTGCACCGAAATGATAGTTGCAATAGAGAGCACATACAGAAAGCAGGAGTTCTGCAAAATATACGAGGGCGAGTCAAAGGAAAGTCAGCCAGTGCGAATATATGACAAACTGCGTACTTTATTTAAAAGTCTCTATGAGCATTTAGACATTTGTCCCGCTGACTAATGAGTCATGTGATTCCCGTCTCATAAAGATCCTTGGGTTGCTGCTTCAAAATATCTGTTACTAACTCTTTCACATCATCGTCCGACACGAGTCTTGATTCCTGTGAGTTGTTTCTTCAACTGCCCCAAAATGTGGAAGTTGCAAGGTCTGGGCAGTATGGCAGATGTTGCAGCGTTTCCCACTTGAACTTTGCCAGTTTTGTGTTAACAACATCAACAAGGTGATGGGCATTGTCATTGAGCAAGATGACCCCATTCGTCCCATTTTTCACCTCGTTGTATCGACACGGTCGATCTGGCGTTTCACAATATCGAAAACGATTGGTAGTCTCCAAGTTTAGCAAATTCGATCAGTAATGGCCCCTGGCAGTAAAAAAAAAAAAAGATCAACACCTTTCCAGCAGAAATAGCGGCTCTTGCTTTCTTTGGGGGTGGTGAATTCGAAGGTTTCTACTGTAAGCATTGCCATCATTTTTCAGGCTCGTAATAGTGGCACCATGATTTGTCCTGTGTGACAACTGCAGACAAGAAGCCGTCACCCTCATTGACCAAATGAGACTAGTCAAGGCAGCACCAGATCTCTCATTTTCTGGTGGTGGTTCAAAATCTTGGGCATCCGTTGTGCACACTAGAGCCGATAACCGAGATGTTCATGAATTAAAATGGGAACTGAACCGTGACTCATGTTCACATGCTCTGCCAGTTCATCGATGCGTATCCTCCGTTCTCTCTTGTCTAATCAGCTCATCAACCTTTGTAATTGTGTTGGGGGTTATTTCACGGTGGCTTTGCCCTGGTCTTGGATCATCTTTGCAACTTTCACATCCTTCTTTGAACCGTTTGCTCCAACGCTTCACAATGGCCAATGAAATGCTGTGTTCGACGTACACGGCAGCCATACAGGGACTAATTTCTTTTTCGGAAACACCTTCAGCTGTCAAAAACCTCACAACACCACGCTGTTCAACTTTTATAGTGTCCATTATGTCACACAGCCATGTTCAAGCCAAGGTATGAGGGAATTAAAGAACATTTATCCTCGCACTTGCGTGTCACTTTTGTAAATGAGAGATGCCTGTGTGCTACGCGCATGCCTCGCAGATAATGAACCGAACCATTATTGCGCGGGGTAGGTTGGCTCACTTTCATTTGACTCGCCCTCAGACAATAGAGATGGAAGATACAATGCAATATATAAATGCGAAGAAACAGCTTCATAAGGACAAAAAAGTGTCACTGGAAACAAAGTTCAGTGCACGTATCCACAAAACCTCGCAACAAGATATTTAAATATACGTATAAGTCTCCAATAAATCAACATATCTTAGAAAAAGTCACTGAATATAATGCGTCAAACAAGGCAAATAAACATGTTGGGCAATCACAGATCACAGAATCCTAAGGCCCCCTCCCCCCCTTTCTCCACTCCCCCCGATGTATCGCGCGAGATGGAAGGCGGCGTGCTTCCTTACCACTTTTCTCCCTTGCGCACACAAGACTAAGCCACCATTGTCGGCTCACCCATACCACCTTTTTTAGGTTGTGGGAAATCTTATGACAGTACAGAATTACATTATAGTATTATAGGCCACTTACTTCACCACAGAATTTCCAGCGCAGGGCAATATCAGGTTTTTAGACTTAAATTTGCATTTCAAAGCTGAACACATGTGTTGGGTATATGAGCCCAGGGCTAATAAGCCACCCTTGAAGTACAGTTCTGCACACTCTAAACTCATAAAAAGAAGTATCGTACATTCTTTCTTGTCATGCGCTCTATCTAAGTCATGTGCTCACTTGCTGGATGAAGGCCTTAGTAAGCAGGTGGCTCGTCTGGAAGCAGCAACCTATCCTAGACATATCATTATCTCGGTTGCTGAAGGCCTGCATCGTCAAAGGAAACTAACTTCACGCATGAGCGATGAGCAGAGAGTGGATGACAAAAGAGAGAGGAAAGAAGAAAGGGACGAACGAAAGGTGGCTGTAATTCCCTACTTTCATAAGGTTTCCCACAACCTAAAAAAGGTTGGGCAACGTTCTGGTGTTAACATTGTTTTTACAGCACCTAACAAACTCTCAAGGTTGAGTGTGTTGAGCTGTCCCATAAGGAAACGAAAGCCTGGTTGCGCTGCCGCGCACAAAGATCCTTTTGTTACATGCACTCTCAATGTCGTGTATAAGATTTCACTTTCGTGTGGGAAGTTGTTTAAACATGCGTCTGGCGGAGCATAGTAACAAAGTGGAGAGCATCGCAATAGATGGGCATCTGGCTGCACATTGAACCAGAAATAAACATTTTCACTCAAATGGGCCCTGAACCACTTTTTATAGATGTGGAGAAATGCATTTGAAAGCAAAATAGGCTATTTAGGGAATATTTTGCCGCAAAAAGTACTTCAATGCATTCAGCAGAAACGGAGTTATTGGCAGTCAAACACACCCTTCGTGGGTCTCCCGCTCCTTCTTCAATGCCTTGCACTGCAAAGGCTCTGGAGGAGCGGGGTGTGCCCCAATGCTCTGCCTAATGAAAGTTGCCATGATGTCTAATTCAAATTATATTTTGGATGGTAACGTGGACGCCACTACCGATTTAGGCCCCTAAGACACACCAAACGTAAGCCAAATACGGTTGTCCTCGACAAACTGTGGTGCGCTTAGCTAGTGGACTTGTCTTGGCGCACCACGGCGGCCGCCATATCTATGCTACGTAGCAGACCGCAGCTACATGCAACTAGGATGCATATGCGCGGCGTTTGCTTCTTTGTGCACGACAGGGCTTGAGTGCATGCTCGTGCTTGTCTGACCGTGCTACATGGTGCGGACTGGCATTGTCCTTCACCAGCTTGACCGACGGGTAGCAGCCACATCCAACTTGCACATTTTGAAGAGCTATCAATAGTCTCCCAAGGCGTCTAACCAGGAGCGACCAGGAGGGAGCACAAGTTCGCAAGTGTGTGTGCGGTCTGGCCTTGGTTTCTTGCGGTTCAAGGCTGGTTGAGTGTTCAATACTAGTCTAAATTAGGGAGACCCGACGGCTACAACACCAGTAAGCAGGGTGGCCAAAGTTCAATTGCTGCGCGGGTGGCCACAGACAAGCGTGAGCAGACGATAGTCAGCTTGTTTTGGAAGTAAGTCATTTATTATCGAAATTCGAAAGCAGATTTTCGCTTACTTCAGCCTGTTTATTAAACTTCGTCAATAAATATACACAGTGACAGTAGGAAAAAGCGTACTGAACCAAATGCCCTCCTTGATTGACGTCAGCCATTGGCCAATAGCAAGCACATGTGGGAATCTTCTATATTACGAAATAAATCATCCAGAAGAGGGTGAGGAGCAGGCTCCTGTTCAAAAGAGATTATTTGAGGAAAAGGTGACTTTGCAACCGGCTTGCGAGCTCCACGCACTGTGCACGAGCTGCAAAACTTGGCTGAGGTGTTCACAGCAGCATATGCTATGCACGGACTGTCTTTTCACCAAGTCCAAGGAGCGGTTCAGGATCCCTTTAACCAGATCAAAAAACCCTTTGGTTTGACACTATGTTGCTGTGTAGGCTCAACCTTGCAATGCTACTTTTTTTTAAGTTTAAGTGCTGTGACATGAGTGACCAGCTGTGGGTTCTAATGCCCCAACATATCTCGTCTTGCAGGGTGTAGGACTCTCGGTTCACGGCACTTTTCGTGTAGCCACAGAGAGGACGGTGTTTGCCATGCCAGAGACAGCAATTGGTGAGTGCTTGCCAATTTACTGGTTCTAGCCAACGGATGTATTCTCGAAGGATCACTTTTGGAGATAGCTTCACTTTCACAAGATTTTGCAAGAATCGGCACTTGATGCATGCGCGAAGATTGAGCAAATGCAAGAAAGAAGCTCTCACTGGCTCTTGTGGGCAGAGTCTCACAAAACCTTGCGAATGTGAAACTATCACCAAAAGTAATTGCCCGAGAATACTGCCATAGTTCTACATGAATGTTTCTCGGTTCTAGAAAGTGGTATCCAGTGTGAGTAACACGCATTGGCTAGTACAGCCTTCACCACAGAATTATGTTGATGACTCACGTTTTCTAGAAACCAAGTTCTCCAGTCAGTAAGCCCAGTGAAAGCACTGCATCTAAAGGTGTATGCTCAGTTATTGAATTTTATGCGGTGATAAACCATTTTACTTCCATTAACCATTAATGTACTTACATGCATGACTTTCAACTAACTGGTAGAGTGGGCTTTTAATATAGTCGAACTTTGTTATAACAAAGTCACATTCAACATCAAAATATCTTCATTATGTTCAAGATTCATTACAAGCATATATATATTACACAGTGATGCCAGCGAGACACGTCTTACATTTACTTTGTTATATACCAGTAATTTGTTCTATCCATGTTCATTACATCGAGGTTAGACTATGTTTTCCACAATCTTGTACAAAGACTGTATTCTGGGCTTCCTCAATGCCAGCATCCAATAATGGGAATCCATTCCTCTGTAAACCTGCTGCAGTTTATTAAACAAGAGAATGCTGTCAGGTGCCTGCACAAAGCGCTCATTAATGTTTTTATGAGCAGTGTCATTATACGTAGGCTTACTGCTACATGACATCATAAAACTGGCTCTGTGTCATGGCATCATAACACCAGTGTGGGTATTCTGAGACTAACTGTAGGTGTCACATTAAAATACCTTAGAAGTGTTTTCAGAAAACAGCATTTATACTAATTTTTACCCTTCTGTGTGGGGGAAGCATGTAGTAGACCTTCCACAAATTGGAAAGTGTGTGCTAGTACTCCTTTAGAGGGACTGACAACCAATCTTCATGGTACCCATTTTTCATAGTGCAATAGAAAGCTTACCGGTCAGAGTGTCTAATCATGAAGTGCTAATGCAGATAACGATGTGGAACATATTTTATTAGAATTTTTTTATCTGTATTGAGGATGTAGTCGTTCACCGGAAGCATGCTGGAAATGGTGATAAATGATTGCGACAGCGATTATATGCCAGCACTAGTGGAAGGCAGACAACAAGTGTGGTCATAGCTGTAACAAAATATGATTTTGTTTATCAAGTCGATGTTCCTGCAATTCATGTTTTCTGAATTGTTAAATTATTTCGGCGATAATAGCTACCTGTTTTCATGGTTTCCTTTCCAACTGCTTTGGTATTTAACCAGTCATAACTAATCCAATCAAATGAAAAATTAAACAGAGCCTTTATACGTGATACAGAGTTCAGCGTGTTGCCGTAGCCCTGGGTGCGCTTTTGATTTCCGAAGCATAGAATGGTGTGTGAGCCTCTAATAATATACCAACTGCAATTTTAAGCAATAATTATGTTGTACATAATAACAGCCGACTTACGCACAGTAATCTCATAGAATACCTCCGAAGTACCAAGATTTCACCACCAGGTCTCACCATTTACTGATTCTTGAGACTTTCTTTGCCAATTTAAACTTATAATTCCTACTTAAATCACAAATAGCATGCTGGATTCTATCACTATAAATCATGTTCATTTCATTCCCATCAATGTCTCGCAACACATTCTGGCCACTTGTTAGTCCCTTTAAGGTGTTGCCGTGACATCCTTTAGCTGTCATGTCCCGCAACGCTTTCTCATGCAGGTTTTTTCCCGGACGTTGGAGGCAGCTATGTGTTGCCGCGGCTACCAGGAAAGCTGGGCCTCTACCTGGGCTTGACAGGACAGCGAATGACCGGCTGGGACGTCCTCAAGGGCCGCATCGCCACACACTTTTCCTCATCTCAGAGGGTGAGGGAGGGCTCCTCTTTTAATAATGTCACTTGCTGGGGGCAGAACACAGACTGGGAGCAGTTCACCGCAATGGCTGTGGCATTCTGCTGTACAACATGAGGTCCTGGGTTCAATTCCCAGCTGCCACAGCTGCCTTTCGATAAGCCAGAAATCCAAAAACACTCGTGTACCTAAACTTATGTGCATGCTAACCCCTTTCATGCCATGCTGTTGAAATCTGACAAAAAATGCCTAATTCTTTACAGTGGAATACTTCAGAAAAAAAAAACAATGTAGACAATATTTTTAGTATTCATTAACAAAATTTCAACTGCTTTGTTGCAAAAATTGACCCAGAACTATAGAAGGAATTGAAAAAAAAAAATTGAATGCATTGCCGACGAGATAAAAATTTCCAGACGATGTCGTCGACTAGCAGATATCAGCATTGGCTGTTTTTACTAGAAACACATGGACGAACTGATCTCGTCCATGGCATGAAAAGGGATAAAGAACTCCAGCTGGTAAAAATTAATCCAAAGTCCTCGATAATTAACAGTGCAACTTCCGAACATTAAACACCCCCCCCCCCCTTTCCCCTATTTTTGAAAGTTTAGTTTATTCATGACAGCAACATACCCGTGTGCCACTTGTACAGCAAGTAATTATCTCTTTTGCAAAGAGAACGAAGATCATGGGCTCGGCAGACGATGGCAAAACCATGATCGCTGGCTGAGCTGCCCTGCTATCTGATGCAGCAAGTCTACGTGTACATCCATCTCGCAGCAACATTGTCAGAATTATTTAAGCAAAGGGCAGCGGAACAGATTCATAATTTTGATTTTTTTAGTGAGCTCTGTTGCATCCACGCCTGTACTCGAAAGCACTTTCGGGATGGGGAACAAGGTAGACTGGTTCGTGTGCAATCTCTCGGTCTTGTGCCCACAATATTTTTCATATTTTAAAGCACACAGGTTGGCAGCTATGAGAGTGTAGGAAAACAACACCACATTCATTGTGTCACACTTACAGTGGGTGTGCAAGTGGCAGATCTGGCAGTCTTGAAAAAAAAACACTTGCCGATTATCCTATAGCACAGGCAACCTCCTGGGTTTCTCCTCAGGAAGTAATATCAAGTCGTATAGTTATTAGTGCATTACTGCTTTCGTGGCTGGGTAGCGTAGCTTTTGACTTTTCCAGGACTGTGATTTTTCATGATTCTGTGGGATTCTCATGTGTTAATCTGCACCGTACTCTCTGCACCCTTTATCACCCCTAGAGAGCCTGTTTTCTCCTGCACCCGCATTCATTGGCGATCTAGAAAAGACCACCCACCACACTGAGGTGGACCTCTGTGGCTCTTAACCCTTTCTGTGTAACATAATTTTCTTGATTTCTGACCAAAAATGAGCATATTTTCTTGCTGCAATGAATCGATTACAACAACGTTAAGCAATATTTCAGCGCAAATTATTGCAAATATTAACTATCTATTGCAAAAGTGAAGCTTAAAGGAACCTTGAAATGATTTTGACGACTTTGTACAAACGTATTGAGTCGCTAGGGTTGGCCCTTCTGGTCCTTCATGGATGCATCTAAGTGCTCAGCATAAAGCATGTAATTTATCATAAGGTTTCAAAAATGTACATTGCTGCTGATCACAGCGCACCGCTCCCCTGAGTTTTCATCCGCCCCAACTAAGTAACGCGAAATGACCATATGACGCCAGTAGGGCAAGCTATCTGATTAGTTGCTCAGGACGCGTCATGAATAATTTTTCCAATTTTATGGTGAACAAATGTTGTTCGTAATAGTTATAAAGTTAACTTGTTTCTATAAAAAGGAACTCGACAGAAAGGAAGGCATAAGGACAATTTATCACTGCACTCGAGCATTTCTGGCACACAGCAAGTGTCGTCTCCTTGTGTCACAACGGGCTCTGTGTTGACACGAGCTGCATGGTCTGTGTTGCTCTCAGTCTGCCTTTCCGCATGCACCATGGTTCGCCTTTGTATTATGGGCTACAATTGCAGAGAATGGCGACATGTCAACCTGCGAAATCGTGTCCCTCTGCAAGGCAAACATTTGAATGGAGTGGCCGCAGCGCTGGTTGTCGGTGTTCGATCGTCACCAGCATCTACGCATTTGCAGCCATCACTTCACGACAAAGGATTACTGTATACCAAAGGTGTTTCGCATGTCCGGTGTTCCAGTACATGCAAGTGCAAGCGGACTGTGCCTGGGCATCTTACGGGATGAGCAGAGACGCAAATGTGAACAGCCTGGACGGTGCAGCCACCTGGTGGCACAGAGCTCTACCAAACACTGAACTAATGTAGCAGTAACCAAGTGTATTCTTCTTTGTTGACAATATAAATTTTTGGCAGGAGCGTAATCGTGAACACATTTTTCTAGATGTCTAAAATGTTTTACGCTTGGTTCCAGCAATATTAGCTCTCAGCTTGGCTGGTTAACCTCTGTGCCACCATGTGGCTGGACCGGGCAGACCAATTAGGCCACCCACATACGTCTATGCTGAAGCTCCTTCATCACCACAATAGCAGTATGGAGGGGCTTTAGTTTACGCCTCTACTTATCCATCAAAACTATCCGTATCAGCTCAACTATGGCTACCGGACACGCTCGGCACTGTGACGGAATGCTCACAATGCACACTGTTTCGATATCTCTCACTTGGGATTGACTGCCAGGTGGGCGGTGGAGAGGTTGGAGAGGCTTCGTGCATAGTCTCTAAGACAACCAGAAGTAGACAACTGACATCCCATGTCGACGCAGAGCCAGTGAAGGCGGAGCTTAGCCCCGTTCACTCGGCAAACGAGTTGGAGAAAAATGCATAGCTATGGAGCACGGTAACTTGTAATCATCCGCAGCACTTTTATTATGAGACGCTTTGCACAAATTGTGCTACTGTATTGTGGATTACTGTAGCTGTACCCTGCGCGTCTACAAAATTTGTCCAAACTATTGCATCATCATCATCATCATCATCATCAGCCTGGTTACGCCCACTGCAGGGCAAAGGCCTCTCCCATACTTCTCCAACAACCCCGGTCATGTACTAATTGTGGCCATGCCGTCCCTGCAAACTTCTTTATCTCATCCGCCCACCTAACTTTCTGCCGCCCCCTGCTACGCTTCCCTTCCCTTGGGATCCTGTCCGTAACCCTTAATGACCATCGGTTATCCTCCCTCCTCATTACATGTCCTGCCCATGCCCATTTCTTTTTCTTGATTTCAACTAAGATGTCATTAGTAACTCGCGTTTGTTCCCTCACCCAATCTGCTCTTTTCTTATCCCTTAACGTTACACATATCATTCTTCTTTCCATAGCTCGTTGCATCGTCCTCAATTTGAGTAGAACCCTTTTCGTAAGCCTCCAGGTTTCTGCCCCGTAGGTGAGTACTGGTAAGACGCAGCTATTATACACTTTCCTCTTGAGGGATAATGGCAACCTGCTGTTCATGATCTGAGAATGCCTGCCAAACACACCCCAGCCCATTCTTATTCTTCTGATTATTTCTGGCTCATGATCCGGATCTGCCGTCACTACCTGCCCTAAGTAGATGTATTCCTTACTACTTCCAGTGCCTCGCTGCCTATTGTAAATTGCTGTTCTCTTCCGAGACTGTTAAGGTGGGGGTACTACGGCAGCCATCTTGCGAGTAGTTCATATTCCCCCACCAGGCGACGCCACTGAGTCATGACTGAAGGGATGCTCTTTGCCGATGCAGCACAGCGTTCGCTCGGAGCAGGACATGCCTGCCCCTGCAGTTGCTCGAACGTTGTCGATGCTTCCATCCGTTGTTTGTAGTCACCGACGCTTATGAAATCTGATTGTATGAGCGACGCGAATTGTCTAGTACTTACAGGAAGACACGCGGGAAGCAGGGATTACTGTGGAACCTTCGATTACTCATGTATAAAAGCCGACGCGTTTCGCCGCTGATCAGATTTCGACGATCGCCGACTGTGTTTGCCGCTATCGTTGTGCTTAGAGTACAACTTGCTTTTGTGGGCACAGGATCGCCCAATAAAGTCCGTTTCGTCAGCCACAGTTTTGCGACTGTTTTCTTCATGGTCACTACTACGTGGAATACAACTGAACAATAATATGACAAAATCCTTCACACCATGAAGCTCACTGCAGGTTGCCTTTGCAGCGCCACTTGATTAGTGTCTATTTAGGAATCTCAGTAGCGCGAAGGAACACGACACAAAAGAAAAGCAGGATAGTCTGTCGACCTCAGTGTCTACGCGACAATGAGACATTTCCGGAAAGACGAATGCATCCGTGTCGGGTTCTTTTTCTATTTTCCCTGTATTTGCGACCGTTTGCCTGGCCGTCCCGACGCACTTACCACGTGTAGATGACGAGGCGTGGATTTTATTCGTGGTTGTGAGAAGAAAAGGCTGAGGGAAGTTTTGCTGGCCTGACAATCCGGATGGCTGACAGCTGAACGTCGGCCAGCAGGAGCATAGGGTAAAGAGTAGAGAGGAGGGAAAGTGATAACTCAGCGCACTCTCGCATTGCGTGGCCAGCGCTGTTTTGTTCCGCGCGACATGCAGGCCGTGGACAAAAGCGTGCACGTGGGCTTTCGTCTGCGGAGAGGATGCTGTTCTCGTACACGTCGAAAATTTGAAGGTATCTCGTCAAAAAGGCGCATTCTTGTAGAGCAAATTTCGCTATTACTGCGTTCTTCGATTTTTTTATTTGAAGGCTTTGCTAAAGCAGGCATTTGTCTTCTTTATTGATAAGTGATGTATGTAATGTTTTCACTCTATTACATTCCTAGCTTACTTCAAGGTCATAAAAACTCGCTACAATAGATTGAGGTACAGAAAAGCGAAGATAACGGAAGCACGTAACGATGTTATTTATCACATTTTCTCGACACGTATGGTATTGTGCAAAACAACACATGAACGAGACACTCTAGCTAATAAGGCTGTATATCGGATCCAGTCATTATTTACATGTTTCGAGAGGGGGGGGGGGGGGGAGGTATGAGCTCGCGAGAAGAAACACAAATAGACGGGGCATTCGCAATAAAGCTGGACACGAGGCTCCCTTTTCATATTTCTCGTCCGTTGATTTCGGGACCCTCGTCTGCATATTGTGTGTACTAAACTGATGTTTTATTATGTATTCATCATTATCAACATATGAGCTGCTCCTTTTTGTGCGCTTCGTCACATGTTCTCTCCTTGACGTTACTTATGACAATGCAATATGCAAAACTTTTTGCATAAATTCGAGCTCGACTTTTAGTGAAGTGTTAGAATAGTATATTGAATGGCGAAATTGCACATCAGGTTTGAATAGCCTGCCAAAAGATGTCGTAATCGATAAATACGATCTCCGCGGCGTTCGTTTTTCGGAATGGTCGACTGTTGGTGAGTTTTCCTTAGAAGGTAGGGCGTTTTAGGGCCGCCAACTCCCATATATTTGCAAATCGTCTGTTAGGTTCGTTTGTAGTCACAAATCAAATCGTAGGGCGTGTGCGATCCTCACTTCAGCAGTGCATACTCAGGTCGATTTTATACCGAAACACTACCAGGGTGCACATGCGCAAATGACAAAAAAGAACGTATCGATTAGAAACGTGCGTCAAAATAGGCAGGGCCCCATTATCTAAAACATGACACCTATAAGACAGAGTGGAACCTTTGACAGCATCTTTAAAATTTTCTTTCTCTCTCTTCGGGAACTACACCTTGAGGTCAGCTATTACAGTTTATGTATCCAAACGAAGGACAAAGGAAAGAGCGTACGTACAACAAAAAAACCCATGGTACACAGCACACTTTCATCACGTACAGTAATATAATATAAGGCTAGGTCGCTTAGCGGTGTTCTTGCCCAATTTCAGATAAGCAGGCATGAAACAAGCCATCGGCGCCACAGTCTTGTTGTGAAATATGCGCGAATCATGTTCTACTAACATGTGCTTCCTTTGTCATGTCAACCAGGGTTCACGATGCTTCAAACAAGGGTAATTTTGCAGATCGCCGCCATCAAAATGCGGCCGGTACGGCCTGGTGTAGAACCAGTGACTTTGACTTCAGCAGCTGACACGTGCGTCACACGGGTCGGTAATATTTTTCTAAAAAAAAATATGGTGAAGAAATTGTGTTGGACACATGTTCAAGTATCATCGCACTGAGCGCGTCTCTGGCTTGGATACGCCAGTTTGTGCTGCTGAAAGGTGGCAGCCGTACCATTGCTAATTTCTGAAACCTCTCATGAAAAGCATTCCCGCGCTGGTCATAATTCATCCGTGTCGAGAACCATTTTGTCGAGGCTGTCGGCCCTTTCACCATAATCGCGCGAGCCGTGACCGAGGGGTGTCGCGGAGTGAACGGCCGATCACAACATCCCGTCCACCGGCTCGAAAGGGGGCAGCTCATCGGTGCCCATTGAAGAGGCCTTGGCCGCTCAGCAGACGGAGCTCCGGCTCGAAGTCCCAGGCTCGCCAGGAGGACCGAAAGGTCGATCACAACAATGCATTTTCCTTTATTCTGTGCTAGCCTTATCCACCGCTCACGTCCGGCTGATCCCGTTGATAACGTGAGCGGACCGCATACTCAGGTCGATTTTATACTGAAACACTGCCAGGGCGCACGTGTGCCAATGACAAAAAAAGAGCCTATCCAGTAGAAACGTGCGTCAAAATAGGGAGGACCCATTATCTAAAACACGACACGTAGGAAAGACAGAGTGGAACCTTTGACAGCATTTTTTTTCTTTTCTATTCTTCAAAAGACTAGTCACTACACAGAGCGTTACAAGTCGTCTGTTCACGAACACTGATAAAAGCAATAAAAACAGCGCTAAGCAACAGGACGAGTGAAGGGACACAGACAACAGCGCTGACTAACAACCAAAGTGCCAAAGTGCCTCGGAACCCCCATCTGCCTATTGTGAGTGTGCTTGCAAGCCGCGAGACAACGCCGGTGGCAAGTCGCCCTTTCTACGGAAAAGCCCTTGGAGCAACCCCCCCCCCCCCCCCCCCGGCCTTATATGACTGAACTCGCATGGGCGTCTACCATTGTAGGAAAAAGGCGACACCTGAGCGGGCTCGACGATTCGCCGAAAAGGACGTGACCTCGAGGCACCGAAGGGGAGACAGGGAGCCGAGAGAAGCATTCCTTCATTCAACTCTTTCGGGCTTCTTGCCATGGGCCGCAGCGTCTGATCTACTGTCGGCTTACTTCATGTGTTTACTGTAAATAATGTAAATAAATCTCCAGTTTTCATCTCAAAGTCCTCCTCGACGTCGGCCAACTCCCGCACTCAACGGCAAGATCCAATAACTGGGGGAGAGCGGTGTAAGATTGTCCTCCAGATCCAACACCGCTGACCAAGCACGAAAAGCACGAAAATGCATTATCATCGGAAAGGCTTCGCTACAAAATACTGGCCCAGACTAAAGGGCGACAACAGGTGGTGTGGATGAGGTGTAATTTGTTCTCTACAGTCTCGTCTTACTGCGCGTTGAGTACTACAACATGCGTGCTTTTCTGTAGTTCATACAATCAGATTACATAAGCGCCGGTGACAACAGACAACGGATAAAGCATCGATAACGTTCGAGAAAATTCCGATACATGCAGGCGCGTCCTGCGTTCAGTGAAAAGCGGTCACAGGTGTACACATGTCAATACAACTCCATTCCAATGCGTTGTGTCAGCCAAAGAAAAAAGAGACGGGAAAGATTCCTTTATTGTGTTACCGTAATCGCACCACCTACAAAGTCGACAACTGAACAGAAGTTTCACGGAGGAATTTTAGCGCACCATAGGCGAGGCCTCCTCCCTTCTTCGGCCACGCAAGCGGCTCTTATGCTTGGCTGGCACGTACTTTCACCATGGTTGCTATGCATGTACTAGCCCAACAAAAGCAGGAAACAACAACATGTCTTGGGGCCTTGGCCATGCCTCTGGGAGTGGTTCTTCTATTCAGGACGATTGACAGGCATTGTGGGGGAGCCCACTGCCGGAATCTTATAACGGTTCCCAATGCGAACCGGTTCGCCTTACCACTTACGTCACTAAATAGGCCACTTTCAAAGCCTGAGGTGGAAGACAGGGAGTACACGACCAATAAACCAGAGGGTGCCGCCTCTGAAGTGTACGTCATCATATGACGAGGTAAGAATTGCGTAATGTTTCTTCTTGCTCAATAAATATGAACTATTATTTAAATATTGCCCTGAAAGTTTTCAATTGTCGTCGCATGTTGACATATTCTTTTATTGAGCATTAGGCAATATAAAATTGCCGTTTCTTAAACTGTTCGTCGCCAAGTAATAATCCACGCGTTAAAAATTGTTTACAGTCGAATCAAAGGATCATCATCAACAGTTGTGCGAAACTTTTGAAAGTTGGTTCTTTATTGTATGATATCGTCGCACAGGGACATTTTCTTCGGGTCGTACGTCTCGCACCGGCAAAGGGCGATGGCTGCTCGTCTCCTTCAGTTCGTCGCACAGCCATCGGATGGTTCCCTTTGACAGACGATAATGACGACGAAACTGCTCATCGGTCATCTCTGATAACGCATCTAGCACCTCCAGTCGTTGGCGGGTCGGGGAGAGCAACCCGAGGCAAAGAATGAGTAGCGCCACCATGTTTTCATGTGTGTGAAGTCGTACCTTAGAGACGATCAACGCGCGCGAGCGTGCACCACCCGCGAGTCTCCCAGGCGGCGCGGCCATGGTCGCAAGCAGACAGCCAAGCCACAGCAACGGAACCCAAAGCGGACTACCTCTTCGCCGGTTCCACTCAAGGCCGACTATGGGTTCGCTTTGAAAATTCTTGACTTGTGCGTGACGTGTTCAAAATTTGCAGTACCGCCCGCTCTCTGATGGCCGTTGACGCACCCACTATTCTGACGAATCACGTGAGGGCAAGGGAACCGGCTCTCTTTCGGAACCGTTATAAGATTCCGCCCCGTGTTCCGCCCCAAGAATCGTTCGGCAGAAAAGTCTAAAACGTTCTTTCCTGAAGTAAAATGTTTTGGCCCGCCACATTCGGAGAAACTGTGAACTTCCAGGCTCAGCACTTTTGTGGCTGTCGTGTAGATGGCGCTAGATGAAAATTTTGCATGCAAGTGCGAAAATAGTATAAATTTCTTGCTTTCTTTGCAGTTTGTCGCTGTGATTACAGCATATTACAATAAAAATGACCATAACTGCTAATTTTTAATATACGAGCCCTTAGATTATGGTACGGTTTGAACGTTGCGTCGACTTTATCCATGTTACCAGTGGCAAAAAAAATAGTAAAATTCACGCGTCCCGTACAGCGTTTCTTTTTGCTTCATTGGAAAAGCACGCGTTGAGATTTTAAATTAAGGCTTCTAATTGGCTCATCCAAAACCGCAACTTCGTAGCTTTAGTACCTTTCCGCAAAAATGGGCAAAAGTAGGACCAGAATTCTAAATATTGCCTAATTTCTGTCGCATTATTAGGAAATCTAATAAAGGTACACGAATGAAATTTTGTGTCCTAAATGGAAATTCCTTGAACTCTAACTTATCCAAAATTTAGCTTCCTTAAACATGTACTAGCCGGACTGTTTAGATTAGAAGTTGCGATATTTGGCAATTTTCAAAAGCAAATTATTCAAAAAGTAAAAATACAACATTATTTTGCTGCGTCTAGGAACAAGATAAATATGTCATAAAGCTACAGAGCAAGTCGCAATGCCGTAAATGCGGTAGTTTCTTCTAAATATGGTGTCAGGATTGGGGGCTCAATCCCTTCGTCCGTGGTCCTTTGCCAAGATTGGAGTACGGCATGAATTCGAAGGTAGCTGGCCCATGCCGTCGTCCAACTTATTTACGCTGAGATCGTTGATGAAGTGAAGAACTGCTTCTCATCGAGAACGAGGAAAAAGGGGTTTATTTACAGAAAATTAACTCAGTCTAACATGACTGTTTGAGAAAAATAGTATTAGTCCAACAGGACTGCATGAGAGAAGTGAACCAGTCTAACATGACTGCTCAAGAGAAGTGCGTCCAACAATCGCACAACCACAGTTTTTATACACTCGATCCGCTGGTCCTACGACGCGGCGGCTGTTCGTTTACACACCACCAACTCGCAGCTGCTCTGAAGACCAGTTTTCAGACACAAAGGCACACACATTCCGAAGCCCAAGCGACGGCGTTGAAGGTGGTGCCGTTCCGGAAAATCGACGCCGCTCGAGGGACGCCCGTTGTTTTGCCTTCAGGCGTGTCAGATCAGCGCCGCGTTGAGGAACTCTGGAATCATTGTCCACACACCAAACTCGTCTTGTCACAATGTCGAAGCGGGCTGGAGGAAGGCGGCGGATTCCAGCGCAAAGGTCGCTTCTTTGAACGCCTCGCAGCTGCAGCGGCGGAGAGCGGGAGGTGCGCGTCTTGCACCCCTTGTCGTAATCGGGTGGCAAGGTGACAATCTTGTTGTGCAACCCGCCGTTCTTTACAGCGCCTCCATGGCCCCAAAAGTCTCGACTGTCTAGCGCTGACAACCGCTAGGCAGGAAGAGAACGGCTGCTGGTCAGGGGGGGATTGATGTCTTGGCTCGCAGCGACCACTTGTGCATTGATGTCACCGCCCCAAAACATCCAACAAGGACAGGCAACTGCAAAATGAACCCCACAGCACGGCTCTGCGCCGAGATGACGTGCATTGGCTCTCACTTTAGACTCGCTAGGCTTCAAAAAAAACAACAACAACATAAGTGCAGAAACAAAAAAAATGCTGCATTTCACTATGCCAATTTCTGAAGCAAATTCCTGCTGACAAATTCAGCAATCATGGAGGGAATCCTGCTAAATGAGAGGGGATCTTATTCGCTTAATAAATTTAACACTAGTAACCCTAAAATTTAGGCGGGACCCTCAAACGCAGAATTCAAATTAGCCTGCTCAAACCATCCGCATTGCTATGCAACTTTCCCTTATATCTAACGGAGAAGTTGTACTCTTGGAGAGTGAGGCTCCATCGGAGCAAGCGGCCGTTTTTGTGTGACATTTGATTGAGCCACGTCAGAGGACAGTGGTCGGTCTCGAAGATGAACTTCGCTCCGTACAAATAACACGACAACTTCTGGGCGGCCCAAACCAAACAAGCGCATTCCTTCTCTGAAGCGCTGTAGGCTTCCTCTCTTACATTTAGTTTACGGCTGGCGTAGAGGATAGGATGCTCCTCGTTATCGTCGCCGACTTGACTAAGTACCACGCCCATACCTCTGTCGCTTGCGTCGCATTGAACTATGAATTCCTTTGTGTAGTCTGGCGCGCGAAGCACAGGGCGAGAAACCAATAGCGTTTTCAAACTTTGGAAAGCGTTCTCTTTGTCCTTATCCCAGTGTACGTTACTCGGTGCTCCCTTTCGGAGGGCGTCTGTTAATGGACTTGCCAATTGCGAGTAATTCGGAATGTACCGTTGATAGTACCCCACAAGTCCCAAAAATGAACGAACGTCCGTTTTCGTGCGCGGCTGAGAAAAATCTCCAATCGTAGCTATTTTCAGCTCAGCCGGTCGTCTCATGTCCTGACCGACAACATGGCCCAGATAGGTAACCTGCGAACAACCAAACCTACACTTTTCCGCTTTCATCGTTAAGTCGACTTTAAACGTACGAAGTCTCGCATTCTTGTCGTAATAGAATTTGGCGTTCCTTTGAGCTATTTCCATGTTCTTTCCGACTAGTTCTTGGGTCGCGCTTAGCCGTTCCAGTAAATTCAGCACGTATTCAACCACGGTTGGACTCTCCCCTCTTTCCTCCCACATCTCTCTTAACATTCTCAGTGGAGAACGGAGTGTCCTCCCATACACTAGTTCTGCTGGAGAGAACCCTGTCGCTTCATGTGGAACCGTTCGCAAAGCAAACAAAGTTGCCGGCAGACAGTTCTCCCAGTCCTCCTTGTGCTCGTAACAGAGCGCACGCAAAACTCGCTTAAGCACCGAATGCCACCTCTCTACACTGTTTGACTGAGGGTGATAGACAGAACTGTGTATTAACTTTACCCCGCACTTTTGCAAGAATGTGGAAGTCAGTGCGCTCGTGAATACTGACCCTTGATCTGCCTGAATTTCGGCTGGAAACCCAACTCGTGCAAACACTGTCAAAAGCGCGTCTACTACTTCGGTGGAGCTGAGCTCTTTCAAAGGGATTGCTTCTGGAAACTTGGTAGCCGGACACAGCATGGTAAACAAGTACCTGTAGCCTGATTTTGTTTTTGGAAGAGGCCCTACCGTGTCTATTACAAGCCGTCTGAAAGGCTCTGTTATTAAGGGCACTACCTTCAGTGGAGCTTTCCAAGTCTCTCCTGGTTTACCAGAACGCTGGCAGGCGTCGCATGATCTTACAAAGTTTTCTACATCTTTGAAACAGCCAGGCCAGTAGTATTCCATAAGCAATCTTTCCTTTGATTTGTTTATGCCTAGGTGGCCGGACCACCCATTTCCATGACAAAGACTCAAAAGGTCCTCCCTATACTTAGTAGGTATGACTAACTGATCTAAAATCCTACCCTTTCGATCTCTGTAATGCCGATACAACAAACCTCCTTTCTCATGTATCGTTACGTTGCGCCTAGCAATGCCTTCTTTAGCTGTGTTACGTAATTTAGCTAAGCTCTCATCATTCTTTTGCTCAGCTGCCAGTGACTCTCTATCCACGCGTAAGAGTTGATCAAAGTTCTTTGAGGCCGGTGATAACAACGACCCTGTCTCGCTTGGGAGCGCGTCTGCATGCTCTTCCTGCAGGCTAGAACTCTGACACTCTAGTGCTACGCTCTCATTGAGCTGGTCAACTGGCAGGCTCTCCTCAACTGTTCTTTTGTCCCTCGGGCCTAGCTCGGATTCGGGGATTGAAGCTATCCCCTTTTCTGCTTCAGCTGGAGGAGCTTGAGCATTTTCAGCCGACAGCGCCGCGATCTTACGAGCTTGGCCTCTGGTCAATGCCTGTACTATGCCCTCTCCTAGTTTGAGCCCTCTGTCACGCAGTAACTGATTCGAACGATTCGAAAAGATGTAGGGATACTGCAGTGACAAAAATTTGGAAACTGCAGCCTCAGTCTCTAGCTCCCCGAATGGTCCACTGATTTTGACTTTGGCCATGGGCAGACATACGCTGTGTTCTTCTACAACCTGTTTTATCCATGCTACTTCTCCGGTGAAGTCCTCTACCATCACGTAAGACGGATGGACAATGTCCAGCGTGGCGGCACTGTCTCTTAGCACTCGGCATGGTTTTCCATTAACTTGCAGGTCGTGGAGATATGGACTTAAAAGTTCCATATTCTCATCCTTTTCCTCCACGTAGGAAAAAACTACGCTAGGCTTCTCGCAGTTTACAGCTATATGTCCCAGTTTGTGGCATTTGTAACAGCGAATTGGTCTAACAGATTCGAATTTTCTTTTCTGTTCTTTTTGTGTGGTTTCTCCGTTAAGTTTCTCCTCGCTCTTTTCTGCGGGCTTTTCCGCCATGTCTACAGGCTCGGATCGTCTAGTTTGCGCACCCTTTTTGAACGGAAATGGCTTCCGCGGTCCATTTCGACCGTCCCAGTTTCCCTCCTCGGCGTTCAACTTTCTACGGGTTGCGTACTCTTCGGCTAATTCAGCCGCCCTTTCCACAGTGTTTACATTACCTCTATCTTGCACCCACAGTTTCACAGCTTGGGGGATGGTTTTGTAAAACTGCTCTAGACACATGCATTCAATGATCATGTCTCTGCTGTCGTACGCTTCCGCGCTTTTAAGCCACTCGACTAGGTTGGCCTTTAAGCTATATGCAAACTCCGGATAGCCCTCGCTATCTTTCTTGCCTGTGCTCCTAAACCTTTGCCGAAAAGCTTCGGCTGAAAGGCGGTATTTCTTCAGGAGACTAGCCTTAACTTTTGCATAATCATATGCATCCTGCACACTCAATCTGGCGATTACTTCCGCCGCCTCACACGGCAACATAGACAGCAACCGCTGTGGCCATGTACTCGGACCGAAGTTCATCTTTTCGCAAGTCCTTTCAAAATTGCATAGGAACAAGCCTATGTCGGTCCCGACCTCAAATGGCTTTAATAGCCTGTCCATGCGGTACGATTCTGCCTCACTTGATCGACCCAGAGCTCCTTCACTTCCTTGAGACAACTCCAAACGTCTGTTTTCAAGTTCAAGTTGCATTTTTGTTATCTCGCGATCTTTATCGCGTTCCTCTCTCTCTCTATCCCGTTCCTCTCTCTCTCGTTCTTCTCTTTCTTTTTCCCGTTTCTCTCTCTTTTTGAGAAGTTCCAATCCCATTTCAATATCTTGCTCACTGGCCTGATTGGAAATTAGCTCCAATAATTCCGATTTGAGCATTTCCTTGCGTACATCTAGGCCCAGTTCCTCACCAACAATCAACAACTCGTCTCTCAGCAATGTCCTTAACTCCATGACTGCTGCTTTACTGCCTTGATTCTGCTCTCTAAATCTAGCTAGGAAAACACAACCTAGCTAACACACAACAATCTAGCTTCCCTACTGTTCTAAACAGAACAACCACAAAATGAAGCCTAGAGAGTCAAAGCAAAAACCAAGCACTCACCACAGATACAGCACCATGTCGCAAAGTCCATCTCACCGCTGTCAGCCAGTTGTCAGGATTGGGGGCTCAATCCCTTCGTCCGTGGTCCTTTGCCAAGATTGGAGTACGGCATGAATTCGAAGGTAGCTGGCCCATGCCGTCGTCCAACTTATTTACGCTGAGATCGTTGATGAAGTGAAGAACTGCTTCTCATCGAGAACGAGGAAAAAGGGGTTTATTTACAGAAAATTAACTCAGTCTAACATGACTGTTTGAGAAAAATAGTATTAGTCCAACAGGACTGCATGAGAGAAGTGAACCAGTCTAACATGACTGCTCAAGAGAAGTGCGTCCAACAATCGCACAACCACAGTTTTTATACACTCGATCCGCTGGTCCTACGACGCGGCGGCTGTTCGTTTACACACCACCAACTCGCAGCTGCTCTGAAGACCAGTTTTCAGACACAAAGGCACACACATTCCGAAGCCCAAGCGACGGCGTTGAAGGTGGTGCCGTTCCGGAAAATCGACGCCGCTCGAGGGACGCCCGTTGTTTTGCCTTCAGGCGTGTCAGATCAGCGCCGCGTTGAGGAACTCTGGAATCATTGTCCACACACCAAACTCGTCTTGTCACAATGTCGAAGCGGGCTGGAGGAAGGCGGCGGATTCCAGCGCAAAGGTCGCTTCTTTGAACGCCTCGCAGCTGCAGCGGCGGAGAGCGGGAGGTGCGCGTCTTGCACCCCTTGTCGTAATCGGGTGGCAAGGTGACAATCTTGTTGTGCAACCCGCCGTTCTTTACAATGGTCACAACTTAGACACTGTTCGCAAAAACCATGTATTTCGTGCTTGTTCTTGAACATTAATTTCTAAATCACATTAATCAATTTTTTTATATTACATATAGTTGGAATCTACAAGAAATAATCTTTGTTGTGGTATATACGACAACTTTATATCCTAAGTAGAAGAGCCGCCACGGTTGCTCCAAAAGTACTGAAAACGCGAGGCTCGTGCCGCTGGAGTGGGACCGCCACCTTAAACATTACTTTAGTTTTCTGCAGATTAATTTTTAAACCCACTCTTCTGCTTTGCCTCTCCAGGTCAGTGAGCATGCATTGCAATTGGTCCCCTGAGTTACTAAGCAAGGCAATATCATCAGCGAATCACAAGTTACTAAGGTATTCTCCATTAACTTTTATCCCCAATTCTTCCCAATCCAGGTCTCTGAATACCTCCTGTAAACACGCTGTGAATAGCATTGGAGAGGTCGTATCTCCCTGCCTGACGCCTTTCTTTATTGGGATTTTGTTGCTTTCTTTATGGAGGACTATGGTGGCTGTGGAGCCGCTATAGATATCTTCCAGTATTTTTACATACGGCTCGTCTACACCCTGATTCCGTAATGCCTCCATGACTGCTGAGGTTTCGACAGAATCAAACGCTTTCTCGTAATCAATGAAAGCTATATATAAGCGTTGGTTATATTCCGCACATTTCTCTATCACCTGATTGATAGTGTGAATATGATGTATTGTTGAGTAGCCTTTACGGAATCCTGCCTGGTCCTTTGCTTGACAGAAGTCTAAGGTGTTCCTGATTCTATTTGTGATTACCTTAGTAAATAGTTTGTAGGCAACGGACAGTAAGCTGATTGGTCTACAATTTTTCAAGTCTTTGGCGTCCCCTTTCTTATGGATTAGGATAATGTTAGCGTTCTTCCAAGATTCCGGTACGCTAGAGGTCATGAGGCATTGCGTATACAGGGTGGCCAGTTTCTCTAGAACAATCTGCCCACCATCCTTCAACAAATCTGCTGTTACCTGATCCTCCCCAGCTGCCTTCCCCCTTTGCATATCTCCTAAGGCTTTCTTTACTTCTTCCGGCGTTACCTTTGGGATTTCGAATTCCTCTAGACTATTTTCTCTTCCATTATCGTCGTGGGTGCCACTGGTACTGTATAAATCTCTATAGAACTCCTCAGCCACTTGAACTATCTCATCCATATTAGTTACGATATTGCCGGCTTTGTCTCTTAACGCATACATCTGATTCTTGCCAATTCCTAGTTTCTTCTTCACTGTTTTTAGGCTTCCTCCGTTCCTGAGAGCATGTTCAATTCTATCCATATTATACTTCCTGATGTCAGCTGTCTTACGCTTGTTGATTAACTTCGAAAGTTCTGCCAGTTTTATTCTAGCTGTAGGGTTAGAGGCTTTCATACATTGGCGTTTCTTGATCAGATCTTTCGTCTCCTGTGATAGTTTACTGGTATCCTGCCTAATGGAGTTGCCACCGACTTCCATTGCACACTCCTTAATGATGCCCACAAGATTGTCGTTCATTGCTTCAACACTAACTTCCTCTTCCTGAGTTAAAGCCGAGTACCTGTTCTGTAGCTTGATCTGGAATTTCTCTATTTTCCCTCTTACTGCTAGCTCATTGATCGGCTTCTTATGTACCAGTTTCTTCCGTTCCCTTCTCAGGTCTAGGCTAATTCGAGTTCTTACCATCCTGTGGTCACTGCAGCACACCTTGCCGAGCACGTCCACATCTTGTATGATGCCAGGGTTAGCGCAGAGTATGAGGTCTATTTCATTTCTAGTCTCGCCGTTCGGGCTCCTCCACGTCCACTTTCGTCTATCCCGCTTGCGGAAGAAGGTATTCATTATCCTCATATTATTCTGTTCCGCAAACTCTACTAATAACTCTCCCCTGTTATTCCTAGTGCCTATGCCATATTCCCCCACTGCTTTGTCTCCAGCCTGCTTCTTGCCTACCTTGGCATTAAAGTCGCCCATTAGTATAGTGTATTTCGTTTTCACTCTACCCATCGCCAATTCCACGTCTTCATAGAAGCTTTCGACTTCCTGGTCATCATGACTGGATGTAGGGGCGTAGACCTGTACAATCTTCATTTTGTACCTCTTATTAAGTTTCACAACAAGACCTGCCACCCTCTCGTTAATGCTATAGAATTCCTGTATGTTACCAGCTATATTCTTATTAATGAGGAATCCGACTCCTAGTTCCCTTCTCTCCGCTAAGCCCCGGTAGCACAGGACGTGCCCGCTTTTTAGCACTGTATATGCTTCATTTGGCCTCCTAACTTCACTGAGCCCTATTATATCCCATTTACTACCCTCTAATTCCTCCAATAGCACTGCTAGACTCGCTTCACTAGATAACATTCTAGCGTTAAACGTTGCCAGGTTCATATTCCAATGGCGGCCTGTCCGGAGCCAGTGATTCTTAGCACCCTCTGCTGCGTCGCAGGTCTGACCGCCGCCGTGGTCAGTTGCTGCGCAGCTGCTGGGGACTTTCAGGCACCCTTTAAAGGGACAATAAACACAAATATCAAGCCAACGTGGACAGTTAAAATACCATTCCAGAAACCTCGCAGTGCTTGTTTCATACCAAGAAAAGACTTACCGTAAAAACCCACATATAATACAAGTTTTTTTCCTATAATTAGCGTCCCAAAATTTCAGTAAAAAATTTGGGCTAGAAGTTTTGGTTTCGTTATTGCTGCGTGGCTACAGCTTGGTTTCGTCATTGCTGCATGACTACAGCATCGTTTCTTTATAGTTGTGTGCGCACCTTAGCAGCACACGTGCAAACCACGCTTTGCAAAGTGGATCTTTTTTATTCCGCATTGAAGGACCAAGATGTCTGGACCGCGAAAACAGTACTCGGCTGCTTTCAAGAGAAAGGTTATTTTAGCCGCATAGGATATCAGCAACAGTGCGGCCGGGAGGCAGCTTGGTATCAACGAGGGAAGCATTCGCGGGTGGCGTCACCAGAAGGAAGCCCTTTTTGTGTGTAGCAGTATGCAAAGAAGCTTTCGCGCCCCAAAGAGTATGACATTCCCGGAAATCGAGAACACACCTTGATGGAGTTCGTACGCCAACAGCGAGCTGTGCATCTAGCTGTGAGCGTGGAGCTTAAGCAGATGAAAGCTAAGGAGCTTGCAAGAGAAAAAGGGCTACCGAGCTCCGCCTTCAAAGCGAGCAAGCACTGGATTCATCGCTACATGTGCCGTGCTGGTTTTTCCTTACACCACTGAACTTCGATTTCACAAAAGCTGTCCGAATCGTTCGAAGAGCTGCTTGTGGCTTTCCAGCGCCACATTATTTCGCTCCACAAGCCCAAGAACTTCCAGCTAGGGCAAATCGGCAATGCTGACCAAACGCCGGCTTATCTGGACATGCCATCGCCCATCACTGTGCACGAAAAGGGCTCTAAACAAGTTTATGTCCAGTCCACTGGCAACAAGAAAATACGAGTTACACATGCACAGCAAACAGACGCAAGCTCCCGCCCTATGTCGTCTTCAAGCACAAGACAGTGCCTAAAGGTGAGGAGCTGCCAAAAAATGTGGTCGTGAGATGCCATCAGAAAGGCTGGATGAACGAGAACCTTGTGCTCAACTGGATAAAGTCTGTCTGGTGTAGGCGACCCGGTGCACTGTTGTCGTGCCTGTCCATCCTCGTGCTGGACGCATTTCATTGCCATTTGGCCGACTGAGTGAAGAGGCTGTTGTGTGAATCCAGCACTGAACTCGTCGTTATCCCAGGTGGGATGACGTCTCAGCTGCAGCCTTTAGATGTTTGCGCGAACAAGCCATTCAAGGACGCGGTCAAGCAGTGTTATGCAGATTGGATGCACTCAGGTGAGCCTGCAGCGACGCCAACCGGGCGGCTGAAGCGGGCCTCGCCAGCCATGCTATGCAAGTGGATTGTGGATGCATGGGCCAGCATACCAGAGGACCTTGTGCATTGCACATTCAAGTGCAGTATCTCGAACACGCTCGATGGCACAGAGGATGAGTACCTCCGGGAAGATATGTCCAACAAAGAACTATCCGAAGAGGGCACAGCTGAGGAAGACAGTGATTGAAGTGCGGAGTGCAATTTAAGTACATAAATGTTTTCCTCGAGTTTTCGTAACTCGTATTATACGTGGATAAAACTTTGTTTTTTCATTTCACATTGAAAAAATTTCACCTCGTGCTATATTCGGGTTTGTATTATACGCGGGTTTTTACGGTAATTTAAGAGGAAAGCGCATCTAAAAAGACTGCATAGAATTAGCATAATTTAAATTGCCCACCCCCGAGTCTGGGAGTGATGACGTTGCATATGCCATCCTCGCCATTTGATGCTGTCGCGGAGTAAAATGGCGCCTGGCAGATTGCTGCGTTTTTTTGTGCAAAACAAAAACCCACGACCATAGAGAAACCGAGCCAAGACAGAGCATGGGATTCGCCACTGCAGATGCTTTTGTTCAAGTGACCTGGACCGTTCAGGCATCCCACGACATCGCATGTCATGAAGCCAGCAAACCGGCACAGCACTACACAATAACGAAAGTACTGAAACACGAAAGCGCAGGCGATGCAGAGTCGAACAAAAACGAAACCTTTTGACCATTTTCGTCGTTGTCAAAGATAGCGTCAATGAGTTCTTTTTTCTAAATATCAAATAGAACTGGAAAAGTAGCATTTTCTTTCACCTTATAAGGCAGTGCAATGGTCATTTTATTGCGAGAGGTTGAGTACTAGTGGCAGAAATAGGAGTGCCTATGTCATTAGGCTAGTACTTAAATGTGCCAGGTGAGTCGCAAATGCCACCCTGCATTCACCTCAATTTCTCAATTACTCAAACATTGTTTGGGATAATATTGGCGCTTTAGACGTTCTCAAGCATTAATATATCACTTTAAGCTTGACTTAGTATTGCCCTTTTTGTCCCATTAACAGCAGTATAAAAACATTTTTAAAAATAGCCCAATGTATTGTCACATAGTGTTGGCAGTGAGAAAAGCAGCAAAACTGGGAATGACGAAACTAGCATTTTATTGGGCGAACTTGTGCCCTCAAAAACAGGCTACACTTAAAGAACGATGACAGCGGCAAATACAGTCAGCGATCGGCAAAAATGTGATTTGCCGGTCAAGTGCATTGTCTTTTGTACATGAGTCATCGAAGATTCCACAGCACTTTGTGGTGCCCGCGTGCCTTCCAGAATGTTCTACACAATTCGCGTCACACATGCAATCAGATTACACAAGCTTCAGTGACGACAGAACCATTGCTAACATTTGAGAAACTTCCGACACATGCAGGCACGTCCCGCGCAGAGTGATAACATTCATTAGACGGTGAAAAGCGCTTACCCTTAAAAGCTAAGGCCACATGTCAATATTGTCGATGTGTAAATAAAGTGCAGAAGAGTACGCATTTGGGCTGGTAGGTTCGTGATTAAGAGCAATAAAAGACAGCCCTAAACAACAGGACGAGTGGAGGGACACAGACAACAGCACTGACTAACAACCAAAGTGTTAGTTTTTATTGCTCGTGTAAATAAAAATTGAAAAAAAAAATACAGTTGACGAGCTGTGCTCCTCCTTGGCCGTTATTGCCAAAAACACATCGATGAGCCCAGCTTATCTATGGGACAGAAGGGTTTAAATTTCAGGCACACGAATACTTGAATATTGCCGAATCGAATCAAACAGTGAACTTTCGAATCATTCGATTTGGGATTGGAATGTCTACTGTTGGAACATTGTATATATTCGGTGTAGAGACCTGCGGAGTACCACAGGTTGCGTGTGGCTCGCAGCTTCTCGGGGTCGATGCCGCCCAAGCAAGTGTTTCACTATGTTTTCAGCGCAACAGGAGCGCCAAGCACACCACACAGGTTAGCAGAATTTGTCACTGCGAGAGCCTGCAGACGTCGGCCCGATTAGGGCATAACACACACACACGGGTAAACGGGTTAAACCCCACTTAACAAAGGTCCAGTGTTCTGCACCCACAAAATAAAATTTAACAAAACAGTTGGCAGTGTATAATTCAAGCTTATACACTGCATTGCACCTTCAAATCCTTTTGGTTTCAACAAAAGTTGCAGCGTGCCATGTTGTTTTAGATTACATAGTGGCATTAGCTGCACTATAACTGGCTTCACATTTCCGCTTTTGTGTCCACAGGTTGAGCAGATCGAAGGCGACCTGATGCGACTGACCACACCAAATATCTCGGACATTGACAAGATTCTCGTCAAACATCAAGACCAGGTGAGCATTGTCATCAGACAATCGAAACACATGAAGCTCGAAGGGGTAAGGCTACAATTTGCTCGATGCCAGCTCCTGCAGTGTTCTAGCTTGGAGTTTTGTTTCTAAAGACTTTTTAGTCTTCCACACGCGAGTTGTGCATGCACAGTTGATAACAGAATAACTTGATGGCAGTGACAACAATGGGAACATGCCTTCAGTGTCCATATAATTTCTGTCACAATAAAGGCAACAAGCATAGGGTAACATGAGCATGCAGCACTACCAAAATTATGCTCAGAATGGCTGATGATGCTTAGCTAACGATGACTGGTTATAAAAATGCTTTCTGGAGGACAATTACCGAATGAAAACGTGAGTTCAAGTACTTCTAGTATAACTCTGATGATAGGTGGTCTTCCAGATTTTGCTCAGTATCAACAGCTGAAAATTGCATACTTTGTAGCAACGCGTTCTAAGAATGATAATGACTCAAAAACTGATGCTTGATATCTGACGTAGACTATAGTGGCCTGCTAAGTAGTGGCAACTCTTTTTTTTTTTTTTTTTCTCGCAGCTGTTGTGAGAAACATGTGGTATTGTTTAAGCAACCTGTAAACAGTTTTGAATGAACTTGGCTGATGTTTTTCACAGCAGGCAGCCGCAGGGATAGCTCATGCATAAGCTTGTCAACATCGTTGATGTGCAACATGATAATGCAAAGCTCCGCAGCATGCTGCTGCATTCAGTGTTACTAGATGTACAACATGCATCAGATGTTGGGCGCTCATTGCAGTGTGAAGCTGACTTCCGGAAGGAGTTCATCCTCAAGAAGTACATCGGTCGCATCAACGCTGCCTTTGATGCCCCAAGTGTGGAGAAAATCATCGAGAATCTCAAAAAGGACAACTCAGACTGGGCCAAGGAGCAGCTCACCACACTGAGCAGAATGGTCAGTTTTGAGATGATGCCCTTTAGTCTGTTCAAATGACACGAAAAGAATTGCAGAAGTGCAGCATATTGATGGTGATATTCCGCATGGTCATTAACGACTTGCTTCACGTGTGCTGACATGAGACATTTTGTCTTGTTTTTTTTTTTTTTTAACAGGTACATGCCTGTCCACTAATCGCGTAGTGAGGCATCATTTGGTGCAGTGTGAATTATTTAATGCGGTAACTGCGATGTAGGTCATGACAAGTGTTGGTGATTATTCTACCCGTGTGATTAATAACGCAGGTCTTTCCTAAGTGAAGAAGGAATATCCTTGTGTTAAATTGAATGCAAGTGAAAATTTCCTGCCGGTTTCAGTAGGCGGTGTTCAAATCCCGCCCCCATGAACCGCATCCTCAGAGTAACAGAAACAAATCTCAAAGGCTATGCATGTACCAAAAATGATTCCAGAGCCAGAAACCCACCATGATCACTATGTTTTTGACATTACCCATCACAAGCATAGCGGCACCATCTCTCCAAACCATCAAGAAAGTGCAAACATGCACAACTCGCCACATAGTCATGCCGCACCTGAGGGATAGAATTTTCAAATTTCAGCATTAAAAAGAATAGGGGCAACAGAAAAGCACATACTGACAGCACTGATGCATAACTGAATCTTTATTGCACAAAACGCGATGAACCTAGGGAAATATGCAACAGGAAACACAAAAAGTAATAATTATCTAAACTTGTCACACACAGTAAAGGAAATGCGTGGCATTGGCATACAGAAAATTGATGCACTCGTGTGTCCCAGATAGCAGACAAAGAAACCAGTCGCACGTTCAGCATCTTTTCACATGTCTCCACATGTCTGTTTAAAAAAGTATTGCAAATCAGCACTGTCCGTGTACGCATCTCTATTGCCTCTGTTTTTTGTGCACTGAAATTCTTTCGGTTCTGTCATTCGCAGTGCCCACTCAAATTCTAAATGTTACATACTTACTGGTTATTCATGAGACAGAGACCAAGACCTCGTAAAGACCTGCTGCATCAAACCTCTTAATGGGCTGGTGGACAGTGGGCAAAATTCTGGTGGTCGTGTGTTATTGCAAATTGTTGACATGCCGTCAGCCTAGGGATCTGTGGACCATGGTGGAAGAACAGATAGGGCGTCTGAACAAGGCTGCCATGCCAACAATTTTTTCGGTTGTGGTTTATATCTCTCTCGGCAGATGGTGCAGATCATTGGGGGATCAACCACAGCAGCTGGCGTGACACTGTGAATGAGAAGGAGGGTTGAGTGGAAGCATATACCGTGGGCATGCACCACAGCATGCCTGCCAACTCTCATGGTTTTATAGTATAATGTCTGATTAAAAAATCTGACATTTTATCATAAAATTGTGAGAGCGAGCTTGTTTGATTGTCAGTGATACCAACAATTTTATTTGTGTCCAGCTTAGAGCAACACTGATTTAAATAGCGCACCGATTTAAATAGTTGCCGACCTAATTTTCAGAGCCCGAATTTGGAGCCCTGCAGGCCTACCCGCAGCACTGCCACCTGCTCCATAAAACCATAAACCATAAACATAACCACATAAAACGTAAAACCATAAAACAGCAACAGAAATTCTGCAGCTCAGATCAGTCTAATCGCAACTTTACAGCAGATTGTGTTGACACTGTAATTAAAGAACAAAGTTTCACATTTTGCAGTGACGCTGTCCTTGACTAGGATCCCAGGATTTTCTCGTGCCGTTAACATAGACAGGTGGTGGTGGTAACAACTTTATTGAGATTCTGCTCAGTTATGTTCTGGCAGGCCCGAGTCCTAGGATGGCCCCTCACGAGGAGCGACCCTTTCGGCCCAGGCAACGAGGGCTTTTTGTACTTTTACGTCCGGCGTTCTGAGCAGCTCTTCCCATGTCTGTTGTGAGGGAGCTGGAAGGAGCGACCTGGGAGGGGGTAAGCCCTCGCACCCCCAAAGAATGTGATTTTGGGTAGCCAATGTTTGATTTGTGCAATTTTGACATATTGGGTTCCATTGCCCGTTGGTAATTATGGCTAGCCAATGTGGGCTGGGGAACGATTTAGTTTGAATTCGACGCAGGATCGAGGCTTGCGCTCGCGTGAGGCTTGCGTTTGGAGGCGGGTAGATTCGCCTTTTTTGCTTGTAATAGTTTATTTCGTGGTATGTCGTCGGTGCCTCATCCATGAGATCCGAGTCTGAGGGGCACATCTCCCGGTTGATTAGACCTCGGGCTACCCAGTGCGCCTCCTCATTCCCTTGATTCCCCGAATGGGCAGGGACACATGCGAGTTCAACAGTATTTTCATTTGTAAAGTCCCGTGGGACTGGCACTGCACAGATGCCTATGCTGCTTCTCGAAAAGTTGACTATTGCCCTTTTGGAGTCGCTTATGATAGTTTGCACGGAGGGATTCATGATGGCCAAAGCAATGGCAGTCTCTTCCGCTTCCACGGTGGACGCTAGAAAACTGTCATCATCAATGGCTCATGACCCCTTAGGCGGAGGCTACAGGCACTCAGCAAAATGAAGCAAACAATGCATGCATTCTTTGGAATCATGCATGCAACATGCAGAACAGCATACGTTTCAATAAAGAACAAGCTCAAAGCAGGCACCGAACCACATTATTGATTGTAAGGCACTCCTGCACCTACATGCAATGCAAAGCACATAGTGCTCTCTACATACGCTTCCCAGTAAAGATTACTGTTGCACAAGCTGACACGGCGACGGCAGCTTGACTGTGGCATACGAAGCAGGGAATGGCACAACTACACTTTCGTATGTGAAAGAAGAACCCACCTGATTTGTGTTGTGATAGCACTATGGGAAGACCACGTGTACTGAGAACTCCTGAAGAGCAGCATGCATACGAGGCGCAGCAAATTTATCTTTTTTCTGGTCCACTCTTTGTTGGCGCACAAAGTAGCGGTGCGAGCCAAGCCACAGGCTGTCGAAACGTCTTAGGCTAATAATTAGGGCAAGTGCATGTGAATGTAGCCATGTGAATAATTTCAACCTACGTCACAAGAGGTAATGGTTCTAGTGATATCAAGAGTCAACATCCTGGCATCATAAAAAACAAACAGCACAGAACCAACAGCGAACAAAATACAGTGCCCGTGTTATCTGATTCTTTTGTCCACTGTTCCTCTCATGCTATTTTCTAATCAATTTAACAACTCAACATACTTTTTATATTGAACATCTTGAGTCATTGAACAATTTTTTGTATTTGTCAGCAAATTTTTGTATATTTTGGCTTTGACTGTAGTGTTGTTTGTGTTTCAAGTTAGGGCAGGTCTGCCGCAGTATTTGGGTATCGGACATCAGCCCAGGCAGCAAAAGTACCTCTCCTGAGAATGGAGTCACGGTTCAAAATGGAATAGTCACTTGCGCTGTTGCACGCATGACATGCAACTCCCGTTGTTCAATTCTGATGCTCTTGGGTGACCTGGACCGTGTATTTTGCCCTCAGAGTTTGAGTAGTGTCTGCTTTCCAGTCACCGCTCTCCCTCAAGATCACCTTCAAAGAGCTTGAAGAAGGCATTCGGCTGACTCTACAAGACGCCCTTAAGATGGAGTTCCGTCTTTCCCAGCGCTTCATGCAGGACTCCGACTTCTATGAGGGAGTCAGATCAGGTTTGTCTTCCTTAATGCAACTTATTATCTAGCAGTGTTCAAATGAACCAAATAGCGCCAGGAGAGAACCAAATCAAATAATGAACTGCCATTCTCGCCATCGATCATCAGCTCTTAAAATAATCTCAACATTAACAAGTTTCTGTCATTACACTGCACGTTATGAAGTGTTGCGTATTAAAAGCACAAATAGAGCATTTGGAGCAAAAAAAGTTGCAGGCCTGCACAGCACATGGAGCACAGTCACAGCGTAAGCTGGAGGAGCAGCTCGATAGAAGAGCTCCACTTTCGGCACCACGCACTACAGGGTCTTCAGAGCGAAAGTCTATTCACATCGTTTTCACGAGAACGATCTGAACTGTCCGCCCGGCATCGGCGGTGAGCTGTGGCTTGTGCTGCTCTCTGCACAGCGGCCTGCTGAGCCCGATGTTGCCTGGTTGTAGCCGCGTGCGTAGCTCTACAATTCGCTTCTTCAGCAACGGTTGGTACCTTGTGAGGTGCCATAATGCGCACCGAAGACCAAACACAGATATCTAGACTGCATGGCGCTCATGTCACATACCTTGACCAGTGGCACAGTATGTTGCTGGTAATGATGATAATGATGGTTCATTGGCATCGCCTTAAAAGCGGAAGATGGGGGGTGACAAATAGTCACCTAGCCTGCTTGAGTTAACCAGGTACATGCAGCATGCAGCTACTACTAAATGCAACTTGTTACATGTTGGGACACCACCTAGAGGAATATAATGGATGTGCAATGCAAATGTTTGTATGTATCGACGCTACGCAGTGTGCGTGCCACATCACGTGTCAAATGGCACGATATAATACTGATGATGATGATTATTTAATGGCAGTCCCTTTGAAACAGAGTGGTGACAAGCAGTCACACAGCCTTCTTGAATTAATCAGGTATAACATACATGTTTTTCATTACACCAATATTTATGCATCCTCATAATCTTCTTAAGACTTCTCTATTTACCTTGTACTGTTACTTATGCAACTGCTACATGGCTTGCTACCTGGTGTAATAATATGCAACTGTAATACAAAGGGCGTATATATAGACACTACGTGGTGCCCATTTCACATTGCAAGGCAAGTGGTACGTTACAATGCTAATGATGATGATGATTTATTGGCGTCCCTTTCGAAACGCGTCAGGGATATACAGTGTAGTACACTTATAACAATATCGAGAAATACGAAAAATATGATCATTATAACCAACGATCGCTATATCTGGACTGCCCTAAAAAAAGCTGCCGAACGTACCTTTACAGCTCCGAAGCCGAATTTGCCACTTGCACTAAAGAATAGATGTTGTAGAAAGTAGGCTGTGAAAAACAAAACTTCATTTCTAGTGCCAAAGATCCTGTCCAGCGTTAGGCGCCCTGAAATAATCTGAAATCTGCATTGACTTTCGCGGCAGTTTCAGCTTCACAACTGTGGCACGCAAAGCTTCCAGCTGCTGTACAAACACTGGCAATTAAGAAGTAAATCGACGACAGTGTACTTTGTGTGGACATCGAGCTCAGGGTCAAGGAGCCACTGTCAATGTCATTGTCACCGTCGCTGTTGCCATCGCCACCGTCGCACAACATTGCCGTCTGTTGTGACAGCACACCTTCGGCAAATGCCTCGTTGGTGATCCCAACGCAGAACAGGGCAGCACTGCCTGCAGTCGAGGACTCCTCCATCGATGCACCAGCTGTGTCACCAGTAGCGACATGCTCCCAGACCTCGGTTAAGTTGGCGGCATCCACCGTGTTGGTCTCACTATCGGGAGGGGGGTAGGTTCGTCCTCGCGCCCGAAGCCCGCCTTTTTGAAGCAGTTTTGTATAATGAACTGGTTCACCTCATACCATGCACCATAGACGAAGCAGGCGGCCCTCAAAAAGATGATCTTCAGGTCAGGGGTCATACCATACACCATAGACGAAGCGCACGGCCTTCAAAAGGATGATTTTCAGGTCAGGGGGCTGTCTGCATGGCCCAACGTGCCAGGAGATTAGCCACTCCAGCATGTTCCACCGATATAAAGCCCTTTATTTTTTTATACATACTGCAACCCTAACAGGGTTGTAAAAACTGCTGCTGTAAAATGCTGTAAAAAGTATACAAACTGTACATGGGAGGTCACGTAATGTGAAGTGAAAGGCTGCAGAGTATCGGCTGGCAATTTTCAGATGATCAGGACATTTCAGGCACAAGACAGAGGTCTGCTGATGACCCTGTAGCAATGGCGTTGCACTGCTGAGATTGAGGTCACAAGTTAGACCCCAGCTGTGGCATCCGCATTTCAGTGGGGGTGAAATACAGATATGCTTGTTTACGTTTATTTAGGCACGTGCTATAACATCAGATAATCAAAATTAATCTGTAGTCTTTCACTACGGTATACCTCATAATTATATTCTGTTTTTGATGCGTAACCCCCCCCCTCTTTCTTAATTTTTTTTTCTGATGATTTGAGGTGACTATACAACGCAGAAGGAGGCCTTTGTCCTGCAGTGTACATGAAATAGGCCAATGATGGTGACAATACCCCTGTAACTTCGCACCCAGTATACAGTAGAACTGTTGTGCGTGGTTGACTTGACCTGAACGCCCTGTTCTGCTTGCGTGCAGTTCTAATCGACCGCACAGGCACTCCCAAATGGAGCCCAGCGACCTTGGAAGAAGTCACGGATGAGAAAGTCAACTCCTACTTCGAGCCACTGCCAAGTGACAAGGAGCTCAGGCTCTGAGTACCTGCAGATGAAGTGGGCAGCGTCTTCCCTGTTGCCTTTAACCTCCTTTATTTTTTTATTTTTTTTTACTCCTCCAAATCGGCTCCTCCGTTCCGTTCCTCGTGCCTACAGGTGCGATGTCGACCTACCTTGGTCAGGGTTGCTGGTTTGGACTTTGCGCACAAGTGAGGTTGAAGAACCAACGAACTTGAGCGTCTGGGCAAGAGCTATGATCTGCTTTTTGGCAAGCCAATGGTGTTCGTTGTGGTAAAACAGCAATGGCAGGTGACAGACGGACAGTCTACACAGGGTGAGCTCCGTCTCGTGTAGCCTGTGCTCCTCATCTGTCATCTGTGATGCTGTTCGACCACGGTAGAGTCAAACCTTTCCAACTTTAAAGCCAGTGAAGGTCTCCAAGGAGCCAGTGTTCTTTAGAGATCTGTTTAGTGGAGTGCTAGCCCTGAATTCTGTGCTTCTCTTGCTTTTCTATTAACAGCTGAAGAAGTTTTACTTGCAGTTGCCTAATGAAAAGGCAGTTTAGATGTGCAGTGTCGCAAACATTGTTCTAAACAAAAATGTCTCTGGTGGAGTGACCCAGTTAAGTCAAATGACTTTCATGCTTGGTTTGCGAAGAGCCATGCATACGTGTTGCATTTGAATGGGCAGAATTGGCTGTACTTGATCTTAAAGTGAATGCAGAGGGTTAGTTAGTGTTGCTGAGCCTCATGCATTGGAGTTCTCTACTTTGCCAAACAGTGATCCTGTAAATTCACGATAGTTTTACTTGGGCAAACCGTAGTTTCAGTCAGTGCATTAAGTTAGGCACAATTTTCATGCAGTCGATTTGGATTTGTGTGGGAGCATTGTGGCTCCGAAGCGCGGCTGTCGCAAGCAGTTGAACTTTCTGCTGCAATGACCTACTTTTTTTAGTGAAACAGTTCATCAGAACTGTAGCGTTGTGCCAGAAATGTTTACCTTCCCGTTGTGCACATTCATAAGCCTTTGAGAGCGAAGTATTGTTTACAATGTTGTGCCTCGCATACATATTCAGCATAGCACAGCATCACCCCTGAATTTTGCACATGCAGCTAGTCAGCTTCTTCAGGATCTCTCTTGACTCTCGCAGAACTGCACCCCAACAAATCTGAGATTATTGTCACACTACTGCCCATTGCAAAAGACAATCCGTTGCAAATTTTGGTGTGGACTTGCCCTTGTGCTCAGAGTTTAATTAAAGTGACTGTCACACATTTAAGTTAGTTGTTCATTGTACAGCAGGGTCAGAGTGCATGCCATGAAAAACTACACCTGCCAAGTATGTTTTCATTGGGAGTGTTAACAGAGCAGTCTTTATGCTTGCTTTAACTAAAGTACACAAATTGATGCCCATATTCCCTAAAATTCTCTTACTGAAGAGCCTTTCCTCAGTGACTGGCATTCATGAATGTGTCACTCGTGGTAGCAGTCGGTGTGCCAACAAGATCACTGCAGCGGTGACCAGTATCCAGGAACCCTTACGTATGAAAAGTTTTTTTAATGTTGGTCCAGTCATTTTCATTTCACAGAGAAAGAGTTTGCATATTATAATTATTAGAGGCCGCTGTAATCGCTCAGGCACTGTGGGAATTGCAGATTTATCCACGGTTTGGAAAGGATCCATTCGGAAAACACATTGCTGTTTGATTTATGGTTCATTGCAGTTCAGCTGCATTGCATGGTACCCTCGCAATGATTTTGTTGTGTAATTTCCAGCATATAAGCATATCACATTACTCTGGGGTTTACACACTGCTACAGCTGTACAGTGTTGCCATTGGCAAGTAACACCCACAATGCCCAATTGCTTTTGTTCACCTAAAGAAATCATTTTTATTCACGATGTTCTGAAAGTCATCAAGTGGCAGAAATTAGAGGGTATATGAGACCAGGTTTTGCTCCACAATAAATTTGCCAAGAAAAAAAAAAGCGAACCTCAGAAACATTATAATCCACTGAGTCATTTGAAGCCAAAAGGGCAAATTTCAGGCAAATTGATCCCTGCAAGTCGTTTCCATCCTGGGAAAACGTATGTGCATGTGCCATATGCAGACACTCATGTCACATTTCTCTCTGGTGTCCTTCGCAAGAAACTCCTTATGGGTGCAAGTATATAACTGCACCAGACTTTTTGCATTGGCTGTAATGGTTTCAGGAGAGCAGGAGGCCTTCATTATATACATTAAAGAAAAATGTTGTGATGCTGAGCATTTGCAAAAATGCTTGATAACATATGAGCAAGTCAGCACAGGCATGTAAATCGGGTTGAGAAGGTATGACCGCAGCACTCAAGCAACAAATTCCAGTTGCCAAAACCAGTCTTTATGGGAATGCCACCTCTTCTTCTTTCGCTGCTATGCTTTCCATGGCAGCATGGCTTTTGCGGCACAGAGATATGAGTGATGTTGTCATCAAACTTCGTATTGCTTTGTATCTCTATTTTTTTCCGCACTAGGTTTCTAGTGCCCATTGTTGTTTGAACAGCAGTTTGTTGTCATTATTTTAGCAGGCCCTTGTTGTTCACATGCGTGGGTTGTTTATTAGACTGCCCGCTTTTTCGAACAGACACAGGAGGAGAGTTGCAGTCAGCATTGTAGGGTGTGAACAATCCAAGTGAGCAAGGGATGCAAATGGAGGACAGCTTGTGCATGAATGTACTGTTACCCATTCACACATTAGGGGCTTTTCGAAGAGAGAAGTGAAGTTTCAAATTAAAGCTTGAAAGTGCACTTAAGCTGCCAATGTGTCTGTTGTGGTTTCTCTTTTTTTTTTAACTACTATCAAACATAGACATATACACGAACATGGATACGACTAAGTAGACCTAAAATTTGGTCGGGACTTGCTCTATTTCAAAATCATTACACTGCTATAAATAAAGCCCAAAATAAAATATTGGGAACGATACAGGTTGAAATGAATTGAATACAGTCAAACTGTGTTATAACAAAGTTGCATTTGACACGAAACTCCTGCGTTATATCCTATATTTGTTATTAGCATGCATAATATATGATGATATCAATGACATTTGATTATATCCATGTTTATTATATTAAGGCTCAACTGCATTTGTTCACTTGCAACTGCAAGTACATATTCTCTTAGCAAGAGTGCCAAATACATGTTAAATTGAAATGGTATGTTCTGCAGGGACATGTTATGGCCATGAGGTAGGCTTAGCTGTCCTGCAACCAGCAAGCCAAAGTGCCAATCCCATGTGATCACACCAATCACATGGTTGCCTATCAGTGGTAGTGCAAAGCATGTTTGTAACTTAGTTCATACGCCACTTATCAGCATGACAGGCTACCAACAGGCCATCAATATAGACAGGAGACCCTTAGCTGACCTGTAAGAGGCATCATGCTTGCATTTATTTTGCATAGATATGCTCACAAATTAATTTTTTTCACTGAGAGTGTCATGTATGCTTACAACGAATATCAGATATAACAAAGGCATTTTCGTATTGGATGCAACTTCATTATAACGAGGTTCTAAATGCACAGTGCCCATTCCCAGCAGAGTTTGCATTGATCAAAATGTTTCTCGAGTTAAGGTCGCAAACATGGAAGCGGGTTCAGGAAGGCAAGACCAGAGCGTAATACTGAGGCACAGGAAGACAACAGAGCCAATGTGAAAAAATGCATGACATGGCAAACAGTGCAGATAAGACGAGAGAACAAATACAAATGGAACAGACATGCTGGTCCACTGTAGTCATGTCCAGTCCTCCACTCTCTGTACCACGTTGGAACAAGAATTGCGTATAAGAGTCAACTTTCTGTGCAACCAGGGCACATGAGCCAATCGGAAGAGCCAACGTGCATTGTACAAGTCTGTGAGTATTAATTTGCACCTGCACCGCTTTCTCCTGGGAGTATGGATCAGATCGCGCAGAACAGTTGATGTGGCAATCAAGCAGCACACCTCACCGTCCTTTATAGTGTTCGTCACCATGGACGTGTGCGTGACGCAAGGCATGATGTCAACCTGAACACTGAGTTTTATTTCTTAGTTTCTCGCACTTACATAAGGCTTACGTAAGGCTTACATGCTCTGAACTTGTGTTAGAAAATATCACAATGTTATCGAAGTAGTTGACAACATCCTTCAAATGATGCTTTGTGATTATTGATTTTACAGCCCTTTCGAATGTGGCGGGGGCAGTCTTTAGACCAAAAGGCATAACTAACCATTCATATTGGCCATCAGATGTTACAAAATCCATTTTCGGAATGTCCTCTTCATGCATTTGAATGTGCCAATAAGCTGACATAATATCTAAAGCTGACAAGTATAGGGAGGTACTCAAGTTGTCTCGCATGTCATCGATGTGTGGATAGTCTGGCAGGGTAGCAGTGTTAAGTTTCTGGTAGTGTATGCACAAACGGGTACGGCCTTTGCCATTCTTTTTCACTAGAATGACAGGTGCAGCATAAGGTGAGAGAGATAGTTGTACTACACCTTGTTCGAGAAGACAGGCAACTTGTCTTGCGATCCCAGCTTTGTTGGCCTGGGAGCATCGCTGTGGCGGTCGGTGAATGGGAACGTTATTGGTCAGTGCAGTGTGGTGTTGCTCACTCGCATCGCACCTGAAGTCCATTCGGGATTTCGAAAAAATGTCTACAAATTTCTGAAGAACGTCCTTCAATGCTGCTTGTTCAGATTCCTCGAGATGGGTCATATCAAAACTTTGCGATGAAGAAAGGTGAATGCTGAAGACTTGCTTTTGATACGTTGGAAGGGATGGGATAATATTGTTGCCTTGGTACAATGTTATGCTGTTCAACCGGAGGTTGAAAAAGCAGGCGTCCGAGCCAAGTAACAGTTGTGTCTTCATGCCTTGCAGCACATGTGCTTGGACTGTCTTTCTTAATTTTCCTATTTGGAGTTCTATTTGCACGCGACCCAAAGTTTTTGTTGATGAGGTGGCTTGTTGAACAGTGATGCATGGATCTTTGAGTAATTGCAGTTTTAGAGCTTTGAACACAGTCTCGTCGATACAGGTAATGGTAGCTCCTGTATCTAGAGCCGCACTCACAGTATTCCCATTCACAAGGGCACCAAACCGTGTCAGCATAGCTTTGGGTCGCTCTCCTCATTTCCCTGATTTCCCTGATTTTCCAGACGACCGATTTCTCGGACTCGCCCGATAATTCGCATGGCTTTGCGGCACCACCACGTACTCCATATAGTCAATGTACATTGCCCCGACCAGTGGCGTAGCTAGGTCGTCTGGCAGCCGGGGCCCATAGGTCTTCTGTCACCCCCCGGGTGTAGTCGAGGAAGTCGAGGATATCAACAATTTCCGGGTGTCTTCAGACGTATATGACACCCCACTGGCCCCTGGCACCCGGGGCCCACGCACCCCCCCCCCCTCCCCGTTGCTACGCCACTGGCCCCGACTGCAGGTCTGCAATGGCATTAATCAAAGCCACCACCACCGCCATTTTGATCATCTCGCCGCCTCGAACCGGCACTCTCGTACGCAGATCCGCTGGCAGCCGTTCATCGCGGCAACGTTAGGCCTAGCTGCTTCTACGTTCGCTATTGAGCTACTTGCCGTGCGGTGCCGTGTTTTACATTGAAAGAACTCGCCGCTGTCATCAATGGCACCGACTCCGCCTTTGTCATCCTCGCGATTGGCTTCGAAGCTCGCAGAGCACAGCACGTTGCGTAATGCCAGTCTCCAAAAGTTAGCTTCGCCTCAGTACAGCGCTGTTACGCGGTGAAGCGTAACAAGTGTGGGAAGGGGCAATTGTCACGGGGCACAGTATGTATTCCTTAATTATACACACGTGCACCCCCGTCTCCTGTCACAGTACGAGCACCGATATGCCTAATAAATGTACTGGCAGGCCTTAAGAGCTTTTTCGGACGTGCCTGTGGAAATTTTAGCCCTTAAGGGCCGTTAAAGACATGAATTCGTTTTTTTTTTTCGGACTGCCCTATTTTTCGGATATGTTCTTACGGCCCATAGGGAGTCCGAAAAATCGGACGTTGACTGTATAACTGACCAAGAGGATGCTTTAAATTATCTATGGGATGAACGCGTAGCCGGAGGATGAGAACAGAAAGGACCGACGCACTGAGGAATTAACGGGAAAGGAAGCATGCCGCCACCTCTTTGAAGGAGCTTGAGCTCAAAAAACAAAGTGTTGGCTGACGCCGAGATGCAGGTGTCCCTCATCCAAACCAAAATAAACTCTTTAAAGCAGTGAAACCCAACACTGAGATGTTATGTACCGGCTGAGAGTATGTCAGGACAGTTGAGGTTGACTTAATCCCAGCTGCTGAGAGGGAATCTTAGTTATGACAAAGTTCAGGCCTCATACCTATGAGCTTCCTATCACTTGATAGAAATAGCTCATATTCAAAAATACTTAAATATGCAGCTCCTTTTCATTCGTATTTGAAAATGTTCGACTCAATTTGGAATGGGTTTTATCATTTTTTTCGCTGTGCATTTTACTAACACCTTCCTTCTGTTTTCTTTTTAAATAATATAGGTATTACTCCTTACTATTCAAACGGGATGAAGTAGTTTTTTTTTTCAACATGCTTACTAGAGAGTGACAGCATCGGGTAACATGGTGTCAGCCTGTCTTGACATAAAACAAAGTTCTGGCTCATTCAGCGAATTTTGCAAAGGTGCTCAGGGAAAACCTGGAAAACTCGGGGAATTTGGAAATGTCAACTTGGTAGGCACCCTGGGTAGTCCTGCCGAGTCTTGTCGCTGCGTAGCAGGATCACACTGTACCATAGCCCTTCTTGCTGAACGGTGAATGTCGGCGCGTCACAAAGACAAATCTGCTTGTATTGCAGTGGAAAACCACATCGCTGGCATTGAGAATGTCTTCGCAGCAAGATGCATCTCCATTTCTGGAGGCACACCGTCAATCAAGCCTGAAACGATGTGGGCATCCTTCAAGTTGGCGAGGCAGCCCAATTGTACTTTGTCTTCGTAATATTGCTTGACTGGTTGACCTCTCTTCAGGTGATAGTGTATGAACCGGTAGAATGGAGCCCCGATGGGCACAAACCGTACGAGCATGCTTTCTTTCATGCTGTCCCATGATTCGCAGGTGTCGAAAATCTCGGTCAAATACCATTGGAAGGCCCTACCTTCCAGATGATTGCTGAAGTGGTTTAGCTTGTCTCACTGCAGCCAGCCTGCAGTTGTCTCCTTGGAGTTGAGAAGCGAAGCCATCTGTCCGTAGGGACGTCATCTTCTGCTCCTGTGTGCTTGGGGATGTTGATCACCTCTTTGGATGTGCTCCTGATGTTGCTGAGGTTGATGCTGTCAACTTAATGTGACGCAAAGGCCATGATCTCAACCCGAACACTGGGTTTTATTTCTTAGTCACGCATACTTCTTCCTCATTCACGGTCATCCTGCTGAATGACCGTGGACCGTCACATGTACGTAAAGTTAGTGCATATGCAGCATTGTTCATCGATACTTTAATCATTATAATGCTGGCACAGGTGAGTTGCTATATAAAAATTATGCAGACCCCATACAGTGTAAGAGTCGTTCAAGCAAGGCTTTTGCATCCACTCCCATATTGAGACCACACCGAAGCTTGTGTCCACTCAGCAAACCATTCTCCACACAGTTCAGTCATGCACTGCAAACAATGCAGTGTTAAACCCGTAATAGGCTTCAAAGATTCGCTTGAATGAATGCACTCATGGAGCATTTCTTATGTGTCAATATGGCTTTCGGAATATTTGGTGCATAGCAGCAGAAACAGTAGCAATCGCAACGAGTCATCATGTTGTGTGTGTTTTGGAGCAGCACGGTGCATTTCTCCAAGACATGGCCTGCGCTCCGTCTTGGAGGTAATCTGGCGGCTGCAAAAGTTGGGCAAGCTGAGATGGCCGTGGCTTCATGGGCATTGCAGGCCATGTAATCTCGATCCTCAGAGATGCAGTGAAGCAAGGCAGACGAAGCATTTGCTCTGCTTTTTAACTCTTTGATAGCATCATCCCACTGCTGGCGACACTATCAGTCACCGGGGCGGAGTCGACGAAAAAGCTTCACAGGTTTCGCTTCACACTGCTTATGTGAAAACATCGTTGATGCAACACAAGACTGTACCTTTGTTCACTCACTGTCAACTTCAACAAAATCAACTTTTCTCATTGAAATTTGTTTTCTCTGATTGTCAGATAATTCAGAAAATTTTACTACCTTTTTTGTGTGAAAAAAAAAATCCGCGGGCGACCGCACTTATTTGCATAAAAGTTCGAATTTCAATAGTTCAACCTAGACATAACAAAGGTAGTAAAGTCGGCACTTTACTTCGTTATATCGAAATTTCATTATATTTAAATTTGACCGTTTATGAAAATGAGTACAGTTGCCGATGGATTTTCTTATGCAGAAAGGGCCTTAAAATGTTTCGAAATATCGGGCAATCAGAAGAAGAAAATTCGAATTTTGATAACGAATTTAGATAGCGTCGTCAGTTACTGCCGTGACTGATGCTTTCGCGTGACGTAGTACAAGGCGCATTGGATTGTTCTGGCGGCTTTGCTCAACCAGCTAATCAATGTGCATTTAAAGCAACATCTTTGAAAGTGACCGCCCGAGAAAAGTTTGAAGAGCGCAGGCACAGGGCAGCAAACACTTTGTCTGCCTCTCTCTCCAACGTACCTCTGAAACTCAATATTGCGTGGCCTCCAGTGCTGAACGAGGGGAGAGACAGTGCACATGAAGGCACGGCCATCTCAGATCGCCCATACTTTGTACCCAATGTAATAGAGCGTCCTACAGTAGCTACTTTGCTTTTAAGAGTGGAACGTGATAGCATTCAAAGATCCCTGATTGCTTCTCGCACCTCCCGGCAACTGCAGCGTATGTAACCTTAATATTTACCGGGAAATGTTTGCGGCGAACGCTATGCACGAAGATGGGCTTTCTGGTGAAAACGCGGCCTCTTGCGTGGGCCGCGATGCAGCGGAGGCAGGCACCACCTGGAAGTGTTTCAAGGAAACGGGCGCGCACCTCCGTAGCCTCCGAGATATTCACGCGCCGGCATGCGCAAATGGCGGACGCCGTACGTGGCCGGTCTATGGATGGTAGAAACGCTGGATAAGGTGTCTGTGTGAGTTTTTACGTAACAGAATTGTTACGTTCTCATATATTCAAATTACAGTCCGACGCTATCATATCTGTAGGTTGTGTGTAAATTATACTTTTCTATTTTTCTCCGTATTTTAGCTCGATAAATTCAATTAGTTCAGTAACTTCCCTACACCACATGGACGGCTTGGGTATGGTTGGTTCGAAAATACTTTTGCCGAAAGAACATCTGACACTGGATGCCAACGCGAGGCTTTCTGCAACACAATGCTGTGACATGAAGAGCGCTTGCAGAGGGCAGCGAACACTTCGTCTGCCTCTCTCTCGAATGCCTCTCTGAAACTCAATATTGCGCGGCCTCCAGCACTAAACGAGGAGAGAGACAATGACAATGAAGGCACAGCCATCTTGGATCGCCCGAACTTTGCACCCACCCAATGCCATAGAGCCTCCTACTGTAGCTGCACATTACCTGCGTAATGTGCATGTACCGCTTTGAGAGACATGTAAACTGTCTAACAATAAACTGGCAGCACAGCCAAGGCTGTGCTGTGTTCCTTTCGCGTCGGTGCGCTAAAACGTATTAGCCCCGAGAACGAACGCGAGCGGCGCTGCGAGTGCCGCTCGCGTGACGTCAGGGCACGGACTCGCGCCTGTCGTCTGCTACAGTTCGGGCGTTGTCCGGGCGCTTTCTGCGGTGTTTTCGTTTGTTCGCCCTCGTTCTCTCTGCTTGTATACTTATGGTGGTCGTCTCAAATATATTTTTACGACGTCTTCCTTTGCGAACATTTATTCAAAGAGCTAATTTCTTAGACAACAATGCAGCTCTCGAAGGCAACGCTACAGTGCCAGCCGAAGGAGTGCAGGCCAGCCCATTGCGGTTTTTTCATGCGCGGATGGACAATCGCAAAAACATAGCATATAGGAATCCAGTTATGATGCCATACCTGCCGCGGTGCAACAAGTATGTCACAAACGCTGGCTATATATGACTTCTACAACAGTTACGTTGATTTTAATCCGCTAAAACAGGTTTGCTCACGACGAGTAGTTCATGGTATAATATCCAATTTTTGCATTTCTTCACAGAAACGCTCGGCAGCAAGACGGGGACTTAACTAATACAGGAGTTTAGATTCTACAAGCACCACTTGCTTCTTTAACTGCCTGTCAACATTAGGCGGTTCTTCACGTGTTTATTATTTTTAAGCGGCGGAAATTTGAAGTAAAGTTAATGAAGGCTTACAGCTATTTACAGAGTACAAATAGGAATGTACCAATATATATTTCCTTTTCCGTGTTACACGTTCAACTCACCTCTTTAGGGCGCGTTTGTTAATGATTAATAATGTAAGTTATGTTCCTCTTTTTTGTCTATATTACCAAGTGTATATCATTTATTTATTTCAATGCCGCAGTGTGTTTTGCATTGTTATTGTGGAAATATTTCACTGTTCTTTCATATATTGTATAACTGCAATGTTTTATGGCCACTATATAAATGTAATTTATATGGCGCTTGATGTGTTACCCCATGCAGCCATATTGTACCTAAGGGGGTGAGGTTACCTCAAGCCGCGTCTGTGCGACTTTTTTCCCTCATCCACCTCCACTTACCACTCCTCTGTACAAGTGTGTGTGTGTAAATGGAAATTAATAAATCAAATCAAACTCACTTGAGAAATTTACTGGTGCTTGCTGCTTGAGGAATATACATGACGAATCTGTTTGGCGAACTGACACAGGCTGCTCGGCCCAATTTTTTTAGTGAAGTATGCCTGCTGGACCGCATAGCTGCAGCCAGAAAGAAGTCGAAGCGTCAATGATTAGTAGTATGGGACATAGTGAAGATATCGAAATTCCCCCGGTGGAGGGTCAGAAATCAAGTGAAAGTATGTGCAAGGCTTGTGGTGCTTTCTTTATGAATGTTTGCGATTGGATTGGAGCAAACTTAATTTGCCTGCAAGGTTATCTTTTATGTACCGACGAAGCGAATAGCTATCCGTTTGTATAATTGAATAACGCTGGATCGAGACATGGTGAGACAGAAGGTGCTTGAATTTTCCTTTTGTATACAGGAAATCTAAGCTGTGGTGTAGTAGCTCGAGAATACTTTAGCCATTCCAGTTGGCGCTGTAAAAAACATGCTTTATGGTTTTAATTCGAAGTTGTAGTGAACTGATGGGTTTCGCGAACATAGCATACCTCGCCATACGGACAGTCGATTGCTACCGTTACGTGTTCAGGGGTGTGCCATATTGTCGATAAAGGCTACTGAGGGCCACTATGAAACATTTCATCACTTTCAATTGAGTGGCTCTCGATCTTAACAACGAAACTTTTCTCTCAGGTAATTGCTACTATGGTGTTTGTGAATTAACTACGTAAATACTCTACATGACGCGCCGTCGTGTTAGCAGCCATGAGCAATTCGTTTTTTGGAGGACTGTTTCAGAGGGGGATGAAAGTAGCAGCAAACTTTTTTCATAATAAATGCGCGCCTAACTATTTTTTACGCATTAATGAATGACCATATTTGAATAGAACAACACACCAGAGTAATACAAATCATGATGAGAGCTTCGCTGGGCAGTGTCTTTCTAAAATCAGATAACATGTTGACGCCAATTACCAAATTTTTCTTCGACGTAAAATGCAATGCCTCTCATAGCTAAATACTAAAGGAATGTTAAATGTTTAGCGAAGCATCATACACAACTTCGCGCGTTGAATTTGCAGATATTCTTTTTTTAGTCAAAATTTACCGATAGACACGGCGCATATATGCATTGCAAAGCCTAGTAGACCCCTTTAACGCTACTTAGCTTACGATATCCAAGCCGCAAAGTTTCTCGACTCACACGCTTTTGAAGAAGAAACTGTGGTTAAGGTATGGCAGCTGAAAGAAGCCGACGTATTCTTCAATACGTACGGCTCGAGCCACCCATACCCCAAGCATACACGAAGGGAACGAGCGCGCGCGGCAGCCGAGCGAGCCGGAGCGAGCGGCGTCCTGGCCGTGACGTCACTCGCGAGAGGGCGCCACTCCTAATTCTCGGGGCTAATAGTTTCGTTGCCGTTGCGCATTGTGTGGCTGACTACTTCCCAACTGATGCTTGTATTTGCTCTAGCTTTGTGGAGTAATGCTTTACCAGCAAAGTATTCGTCACCATTTAGCGCTGTTTTAAATATCAGTTCTCGACTCTTCGGCACTTATAGGCTTAATGAAGACTGATGTACTAGATGTGCTCCGAGATGATGTGATGTGGGCAGCGACAGGCCATGGGCATTGCCGATCTAAGAGGCTACAAATTGTAAATGTTTGCTTGTACTTTTTATGGAGTCTTGATTGCGCCACGTCACTGACTTTCCCCACGAAAAGCACGCGGCACATAACGTATGCGTATTGGATACAGCTGGATACAGCATAATGGACCGCTGGATACACTTTCGCACGATCGCTCTCCTGATTAGCTTATACCCACTGTAGCCACTACTACACTGGCAACATATTGCGAGACGTACCCCCCTCCCTGCTATGGGGGGTTGTGGGGAGAGGTTGAGGTGAAGAAGAGTTTACATCGGCAGCCCTACTGCGAGCATAACTCAGTTAATTGCATTATAAGGATTTCCAGCGAGAAAAAAAAAACGCTGAGGAAGGAAGCAATTGTGGACAGAAAGTGTCTGTGAGGAGAGGGAAGTAGGAAGATAGAGGAGGGAAGGGTTAGATGGGGAAGATAGCGTCCCATGACGGGAGTGCCAGCAGACCCCTAGAGTCTCCTGAGCAGCGAGGTGTCCTCTAGGAAGTAGAGGACTGCCTTGAAGACATGGCTTTGGCGGTGGGTGAGAAAAATCAGGTCCGCGAAGGTGGAGAGTCAGCAGGGCCTCCCTGCCTCCAGCATCGCGGACCTGATAAGAAGACAGTGTGCATCAAGCCACCATTTATTTCGGGTCACCCTCGCATCCACAGCATACGGCAATCTAATAGGACCGTATTGCGCTGTGCACGATTTGAGAGAAGCGTTCGCAAGCAGCCGCATGTAATTCAAACATTTGACAATCTGAGTCTGCACCAGTTTCTATTTATTGATTCAATATACTTTCGCGGTGGCAGTGAAATTTTGTTATATCAATATTGTGCATAATCACGCTTCATTATATTAAAGTTCAAAAGACATGGTGTTTTGTGGACAAGATGTCATAAATTTCATCGTTTGTTATATCGAGATTTTCATATTATTGAGGTTTAAATTACAACGAAATTTGGTAATAACGAAGTGCAGATTTTACTGACTTCTTTATACCGAGGTTTAACTGTTCGTACGTGTGACTGGCAATCGGCAATATTTGTAGGGGGCTATATTGATGACTAGTAGCACGCTGATGTTATTTTTCTGCATGGAAGGCACACATTACAGCAGCTATATATTTAGGACATTAGAAAATATATAATGCTGCATATGATCATACTATACACCTATCTGCCTGTAACAGAATTGATGGCAAATCAGAGAACTAAATTTAAATAAAGAGTACACTATGCATTGCACGCAGATGAGGTGGTGGTGCCTAAAAACACCTTGTAGTTTTCCCTGAACTGCAAATTTCGAGACGGGTGTACAGGCTGGCTTTATACCGTTCTGAGAAAATGCAGCAAGACGTTTCTGCGGACCAGTGTTAGTTTCAGTACCTAGGAAGGCGTATGAATTTGATGCAATGGCTCGCTCCGTTTCTTCAATTGCTATGACTGCCAGTCACATACGTATTGCAGCCGAAAGAAATACACGCATCACTCTCTTTTTTTTTTTATCAGCGGCATCATTATAACAAGCCTTCAAGCTAACACATCAACAAATTTTTTTCTGCTCGGCATCATGAAGTCACAAAAATGCCGATACAAGGCCGATGATTTTGAGAATCAAATATCTTAGTGTTTCCCAACCTTAGTACTTGGAAAGCGTCATTTCATGTGCAAGAAACAATTCTAAAATAATTGTCAGTACTCATTTAATGAAGTACAGGTGGAACAGAAAGTAACCATGCCTCGACGATGCGCAAGGGGCAAATGATAGTCTGGTCCTTCTCTAATGAAATGGACATGGAAATTCCACAGCACTACGCTGTGCTGGGGCTGTATCTTGCAATTCCTAACTCAAATAGCGTCCAACTTCTTTTAGTTGCTAGTACTACTTTATGCAAATATGCTAGAAAGAAATCTGTTCCGTCTACTTTTAGAGCGCCGCGCTCATTTCTGCGTCGGTGTCCCTGGTGACCTAGCGAACGAGAACAGCGACGGATGAAAGAGCGAACGCGGAGCGCAGCGGGTGATGAAAGACGGCGATAGCAAAGAGGGAGAGGAGGAAAGCGCAGGAGGAAGGTACAGCGGAAGCGTGAGGTGGAAAGTGGAGGCGGGTATGGCGAAGGCTTAAGAAAATTGTAGTTCCGCGCAAGAGAGGCTCTGCGGCAATGATGGCTACTAGATGGCACCAGAGTAGAGCACGTCAGACATATGGAAACAAAGCACTGCATGGGCAGAGGTCTGTCTAGGGCAGCTGCTGCGAATAACACCCACGCGCTGCCTCTTGTGATCTACCGATTAGTGAGGCAGTCACGCCACACTTCGTTCTATTTACAACGTTCTGCACGAGACAGCGTGTCCGTACCTGCCAACATATCGTGAAATGAAAACATGTGTAGAGCTGCGCTCAAATTTCGCATTAGGGAGTATCGTAATCGCTGTTGAAAATTTTCACGTCATTTCGCTGCACCAAGTGGTCGATCAGAGTAAAAATAGCACATGATTGCATGCCCATGTAAATGGCAATCACACCAAGCGGACAATTCTGGCAAAAATGGCATGAAGCAATGCACTAGTAATGGAAGCCAAAAATAATGTATTGAAAAAAAAATTACTACGAAGCGAGGAGCCACTTGCACTAACAATTTTACTCACAGGTAAGTTCTCCCACAATTAAATGACACTGCTCAAGCGACAGCAAGTTGCCAAGTGACACCTCCAGCAAAACTGTTGATGTTTGTCACTTGGCGACCTTCTGTGCTGCAATTTATTGTCCTTTGTGTGAAGCTTTTAAACCATGGGTAAAAATCTAGTAAAAGAAACAATTCCTGTTAGGCACTTGCATCTGCCTTAAGGAGCTGTCATATGCAAAAGTGAAGTATGAAGTGTAAACACTTTGGCCTAGGATAGGATAGGAATAACTTTAATGAAGTGCCGGCAAACGACGATTTAACGTGTCGTGACGCTGGCCAAGCGTCGACCCGGGGTTATGCCCTACTCTGCACTAGCCCAGTTGGGCCCGTTTGTAGTGGGTCATGAGGCTTGTGCTTCTCGAGCGCACCCCGGGCCTGCTGGACGGCCCATACTATAGTTGTGATTCCTTGTCTGCAGACTGCAGTGCACCTTGTAGTTCTGGCGGGTAAGTCATGGAGGTAGCTGCCGTCGGGAACCTGGCACAGTCCCACATGATATGCCATTGGTCCGCCGGACCTGCTGCACAAACACCGCACAGCCCACTCGGATAGAGCTCTGGGTAAAGCACGTGCAGCATTGCGAGGGCGAGGAGTGACGCGGTCTGTATTTGTCTTAGGATTACGGCCTCCTCCCGACTGAGTGCCGGGTGGGGAGGCGGCATTGTCCGTCGAGCTAAGCGGTAACACTTAGTTACTTCGGCATAACTAGTCACTATGTCCTTGGTTTCGAACCACCACACGGAACGGTCACTCTCGGGGGCACGGAAAGTAAGCGCTCGTGCCGCTGAATGAGCCGTCTCGTTGTGGTTCGGTGAGGATGCACACTCGCCGGCGTGCGCCGGGAACCACTTGATACGGACGGTGCTGCCGCGGTCTTGAAGTTGGAGCTTGCCGATGATGGCAGCCGCCGGCGCGCATATTCGCCCCTTGGCAAAGTTGCGTACGGCATTCCTCAAGTCGCTGAGCACGGTGCGACACTCGGCCTCGGTGATCGCCAGAGCGATGGCAACCTCCTCAGCGTCTGTGGCGTTCGTGCACCGCACGCTCGCCGCCGTTGTCTTGGTGCCGGTAACCGCCGCAACGACCACCGCCGCGAAGCCTTCCCGCTTGTATTCCGCGACGTCCACATACCGGGCGTGCGGGTCTTGGGCGTGTTGTTCAGTGAGGGCCAATTGGCACTTGCGCACTTTGGCCTAATATATGCCTTGTGCTAAAACAGCAACTTCTAAGCAGGCATTTACACCCAATGCAACTGCTTCTAAGCTGGTAGACTAAATTTTTGGTTGGCCTTTTTAGTGTAAAAAAAGCCACAGTGCTCAACCGTAGTCCTAGAAGAGAATAAGGCACCATTGCAAATTTCCTAAAGGCATTGCGACGACATAGGAATGTCCCAAACGCTGCTTGGTCTAAAACATGGTTGTGGCTGCAGACATAAAGCTTTTCGAAAGCTTTCTCACAGTACATTTTGCATTTACGTTTACTCACTTGCTGTCAAACCTTGCTTTAATGAAATCGCAACCAACATGAACATACCTTTGCTCAATTGAAGTACATATTCTTCCTGATTGTTAGCAAGAAACATTCCCAGGTTTACTTCATTATATCTGAAAATTTGTCTGTTAGCTATATCGAAGTTCAACTGCAACACAACACTTAGGGCAAGAAAATAAATTATGGCTAAAGCTGCCACACAATGAGAGTAAAACTTATTCACCAAATTTAAGGTGTTTTAATTTGCTTGCACCAGCTGAACCAGTTCACGAGGTGCTGCACCCTGACATTTGTGTCCGCGGTGCAACACTGACACCCTCTGAACCACGCTAGTGATTGTTTTTCTGCACCCTACCTGCTGACATTGCAGACTTTGTGCATGTGTGCAGCTGCAAAGCAGAAGTACAGCAGACGACACAGCACGCGGGCGTAAGCGCTGCTGAAACCCTGCTTAGTGCGTTTGCTGTGTTCATACGGTAACGTGATGTGTTTATGCCTCAGAAACTGACCATACTTGCAGTTCAGGGCCTCAAACTGACACGGATGGTGCCACTTTTAGGCGGACAAAATATAATGCCTGCACCATGTCTGCACCCCAGCATTCATTTCGATGCCACATTGTTAAAATTATAGGGTTTAACATTCCAAAACCACTTTCTGATTATGAGGCACACCGTAGTGGAGGACTCCGGAAATTTCGGCCACCTGGGGTTCTTTAACGTGCACCTAAATCTAAGTACACGGGTGTTTTCGCATTTTGCCCCTATCGAAATGCAGTCGCCGTGACAGGGATTCGATCCCGTGACCTCGTGCTCAGCAGCCTAACACCATAGCCACTGAGCAACCACGGCGGGTGATGCCACATTGTGCCTGCACCACTGAAGTTGAGCTTAAGTCTCATTCCCTGCTGTGAACTCGTTCATAGTCATGCAGGTGAATCGAACGGACCTTTAGTATACCGCCAGCAGTGACACTGTTCACATTTGATAAGGGGTGTGCGAATATTCAAAACCTTAGAATAGCAAATTAAAAACCGTATGTACTCGTGTGATGGCCGCACCCAGAACTTTGTGAAGAAAGTCCACAAAAAATATATTTAAAAATTACCTGTGCATAAGCCGCACCCTTGATTTTTGAGAAGGTTGGGAGTGTTAACTGTTGAGTGGTGCCAGAATTCCTAAGTCTTTTTTTTTTTTTTTTAAATCAGTGGCAAAGCGAGGCTGCCGTGCCACCGTGCCAAGTTTTCGGCACCTCCAGGTAGCAAAAGCACAGACCGAGATTTAGCGGCTGCCTCCGAGATTCGCTGGTCTGTAGTGCATCACCATTCTTTCCAGCTGGCATGTGACGTGCTACGAGAATAACCAAGAATAGCCAGAGCCAGTGCGAGTACTGTAGTCTAATAAAGGCAAGTACTACCAAAAATATTTGCGTAATTTTTTTTTTCTACCAGTAATGCCCGCAGCCCTTATTTACATACCAATCTCGGATAAAACCTGCATTAACTATATGAGTGTATACAGTACCTATTGTCCTATTCAATTAAGTACTAAAATTTAATAGTCATTTGCAACTCTGAATATTTCCTGAATAGTTCTTGAAGTTCCAGTTGTGCATGATCGAGCATGAAACTGAAGCAAAAATGAAACAAATTCCATCCCTTTCACAGTGGACATAAACAAGGGGAAGTTACATAGAGCGTACGTCCCTCAAGGAGCCAGACTTTTCCAGCCAACCACAATCGTTCAGACTCAAATTTTGCTAAGACATCACATTTAGCGATGGGTATTGTTTGGTATAATTTATAGATGCTGCAACTGTGTGTTCCCTAGGGGTTCAATCTAAAGATGCTCGATTGCAGCATTGTGTGGTATTATAGTGACACCATCTGCCACAACCATTCCAACTAGAGAAAAAGTGGTTTCTTCTCGCTGCCATAGCTGGAGTCAAACGTGCATTCAAGTTTTGTTCTCAAAGGTATACAGAATCTAAAGGGCTGACAGGACTGCCTTTTAGACCTTCCTTCCCCTAATTCACTACCATGCCTGCTCCAAAGAGCCTCGCTTATTTGTTTATAATGCTCCATTTGAGCTTTCAATTATGTGTGCTCTATAATGTGCAATGTAACGACAGAAACTTTCTAACATACCTGATACTAAGGATGTCAACAACATTAGGGGAGGAAAGGCATTCATTATACCAAAACTGTTTGATATTCGATTAGAGTCACTTTCACCAATATTCAATTCATATTCGATGCAGTCTCAAAAGTTGCTATTTGCGCACACCTAGATGTGATAAAACTGTAAGCCACAACATGAGTGTTTGTTGTAATGCATTCCATTATAAAAATATAACAAATTCCATATTGCATGCTGTTGTAGTTAAAAACTTATCCAAGAATCCGGCCAATCGGAACCTCTGATACAAGAGCACCACCCTTCGCTCTACACTTCGTTTCCTCACGTAGCAGGCAATGGTAAAAAGGCTAGAGAGACGGCTTGCATTTGCTTCATATAAATTAATATAACATTGTATCATACTTATCTGACGCAAAATATGATACATCAGCTGGAAGACCTCACTGATCTGAACCCTCTTACCACCAAATGAGCGCAATGACATGTTTCTGTGACCAGTAGTCACAGCTCACTGCTTGCGCTCATGACCAACAACGCTATGACGCTCCATCGACCAGCTGCTGCTGTTAATCGCCGCTGCGCGCAATGAAGGTAGATGGCTAGCATCAGCCAGCCGCCCACAACCGGTGACCTCTGGACGTGATTCGCTGCTCGTCCCCTTCCTTGGTGGTAATTGCGAGCGTTTGCTACATACATAACCTGATGTTCGCGACCTATCGTAATAAGTACACACTTACTCCGTATAAACTGTTGCAGGTCAAGAACAACTGCACTGTGAAATGACTGCAGTGAGACTTCTATGACTGCATTATTTGCATAGCTTCCACAGCTTTGCCTGTTAATTTGACATAGAGTACATAGCGACTGCAGAAAGCTGTGTCGACTCAGTTGCTGCATACAAATGTCACCTCCAGAGAAACACAAGAAGCTTTATGTGAATGCTCAGTGCATTTATGAACAAGCATGCAGGTATCAACAGGTGTTTGAACATGACCAGCTTGCTAACGCTACGAACAAAAGAATATGTCACCACCTTTCAGGCGTATTTTAAGAGAAAGAAAAACTAAGATTAGGCCAGCATGGAGACACACACATCAAACAGTTCACCCTTGTGTAGCAGTGTTATGCTAAAGCATCTTTAACAGTAGCAAACATTCTTATCAATGCCCTGGGCCTAGTTGCATCCACATTAGCCCACACACCAATCGTACAGTTGGTGCACAAACATGGCTGAAGCGCTGATTCTTAGACATGCTCTCAAGGTTCAGTTCACTACAGTGCAGAAACTGCTTCACAAACGTGTGGTAGTGTCGCTGTTCGATTTTTTTCACAGCACCATTAAATGCATCAAATTTTGCCACTTCACACACACACAGTTCCAGTGGCTCGCCTTTTAAGGTTGTTTTAACAACCATACGCAGTGGATTTGAAGCACATGATGTCCAACCAAATGTTGCTCACTTCAAAGTTCACTGGACTTGATTGCCTTTCCACACTACAGTCCTTGCACACAGCAATGTTCGATCCCTGGCCCCCACATCAGAATTACAAGTGGCCTAATATGGAGATTCCAAAAGAAATAACTGGTGCTGCTGGGGCTGTCGGTGGCTACCGTCCTGGCAGTGGAGTGGCCCGTGTTCCTCCTTCTTGATCAGCAGTTGTCTGCACCGGTGACTGGGGGTAGTGCTGTCCATACAGACCAACACAGAACAATCCAGATATGCCGACGAGCACCACAGTCGACGAAGTGTTGAACAGCTCACGGTACTGGAAGTGGAGCACCCACATGATGCCCAGCGTGGCTGCAAACAGCGGCCACATGAGAGCGCCAAGGTTGAGGTCGCCTTCGCTGTTGGAATTTGCCGACGAAGTATCACTTTGCACAATGGGTGCCGTTGAGATATGCACATGTACGACACAGCCATCACTAAGGCCACAGGATGAAAGACGTGCATTGTCATCGCGAAGCTGCCCTCCATTGTAGATGAGACGCACCAGCCGTTGGTCCGCCAACTCTGCAGAAAAATGGCGCCTGCAAAACCCATGAATCTGAGCATGAATTTCAGTAGAACTAAGGTGTTAGGCAAGTTGGATTCCATTTAGTGTGGTTAAACAGCGCAGCAAAAAAAAGGCTTGGTGCTCATCTTGTACACCCTTTGTCTGTCATATCTGTTAACCACAATGGTTCAGCGTATTGCACATTAGTTGCAGTACCTTTCAGTGTACTATAATGGGCAAAAAGAACACTGAACACTATAGAACATCTTTTGCAACTAACAACTAAAAAATGCAGTTTTGCATCACTACTTACAAGCTAAGTAAACAGGCTAAAGTCATGTCAGCATTGCAGTAAGTGGCAAAAATAAAAAAAGACAGAATGCATTTTTGTTAGCCCTACTTTCTTTTCATAATATTTGTCTATGATAACGTAGTAAAATCAAAAGCTTCCAAGCCCCTTGCGAGTGACAGAATCGTTCACCAGGCTCTGTTGAAGGGCTCCTGTTAAAGAAAATGCATAGCACTCCAAATGACAGACGAAAGTCCTGACACAGTGAGTGAGTGAGTGAGTGAGTGAGTGAGTGAGTGAGTGAGTGAGTGAGTGAGTGAGTGAGTGAGTGAGTGAGTGAGTGGGTGGGTGGGTGGGTGGGTGAGTGGGTGAGTGAGTGAGTGGGTGAGTGAGTGAGTGAGTGAGTGAGTGAGTGAGTGAGTGAGTGAGTGAGTGAGAGAGTGAGTGAGTGAGTGAGTGAGTGATTTATTTATTTGGTCCACAATAGACACAAGCAAACTCAACTAGAAACAAAAATTACACAGGACAGTCTGAGAAACTTTTGCAATGCTGCTGCGACAAGAATGTGGTATGGGGACGCACACAGCATTGAACGTGCAAGTGGGCATTTATTTTCCTGAGAGCAGCAGCATACACACCCTACACCAGGAAAGCCAAACAGAAGGAAATAGCAAAGCAAAAGCATGAAATTAAATTTGCAAACTTGCCACTCGTACCCGGGAAAGGAATTTGCATTCTTTCCTTGTCAAAGCACAAGAGGCTATGCTGACACGTGTCAATGCACAGAAATTTCTTGTACCTTAATAACTTGTCATAAGCCTTTGTTCTTCATTAACTAATACAGAAAGTAGGAATAAAAGCAGGTTGCACCATGACAATGTGTATTAAGGTGTTCACTGAGAACATTTATGACATATCTGTGCACTAGACAACTTATTGAGACGTTCATTAGTTTGACACCGCTATGAGCCCCAATGACAAGTTAAATCACGTGCTGTGGCTTTGATACCTAGGGCAAATGCTGCACATTTCACCACATTTTAACTTACTGCTTCAGCTGCTTTTGAAGCACGAGAGTAGCAGCTAAGGGCTCTCATGGTACAGCATGGCATCTAAAGCAATACAGGAATACCCACATGATTGTGGTGGTTTCAAATAAACTGCAGAGTCAAACAGTTAAGTGCGAAATTCTAAATCCCCCATTTCTGGTAGAGAAATAACATTTATCTGGTCTGTTCACTGAAGTCTTGACTAGTGACTGGACGAGTCCATCTATCACAACCGAGAGGTGTAGTGCTGACAAGTCACTTAATCATGGAGAACATATGACTCTAGCCAATTCAACATCTAACTACCATTTAGCTTTAATAAGCTACTGACAGAAACAGAGAGATCACTTCAGAAGAGTCAAGTGTTGGGAGAGTCAGTACATATGGAGAAATTCGTAACAGCACACTAAAGTTGTCATCGTACACTTTCACCCTTACTGTCCTGTTACTAGTTTTCTTTCGAGAGATCTCTGGAATTCAAATGATCTGAACACATCATACTTATGTTAAGAAAACCCAAAAATGCATTAACTGTGCACCTCTAGCATTGCTTGCATTCAGTATGTATGTACAGAAGTTTAACAGCATCAAGCAAAGGAAGCTGCAATCAAATTTTCATTAGTGTGGTCTTTTTTTAATTCAACTACATTGAAAAGTCATGAAATGTTCAAGTTTATTCATCAAAGATGTCAGTTTTACAAAGAATCGTATACAAAATTAGTAATACACAGGGAGCCCTAAAGTTAGAAACTGTCAGGGGGACTCCCATACATGAACAAAATGAAAAAAAAAAGAGATATGGATCAAGCATTGGTTACGGTGACTTTACAGACAATTTGAAAACATAAGGAACAGTGTAAGAAACAAGAAATATAAAGCTGTTTAGTAAGCTGTCAACACTTGTTAAAATGTGAGGTTTTATGTGTGACAACTACGACACGATTATCAGGCACACCATAGCGGGGGACTGCAGATTAATTTTAACAACCTGGGGTTCTTAAAAAGTGCACACAATACGCGGTACATGGGTTGTGTCACATTTTGCGCACATCGAAGTATGATTGCCATATCTGGGACTTGCTACCGTACCGTCAGGCTTAGCAGCACAGCGTGCGTCAATGCTTGTTGAGCATCTCAGCATGTGCATATATACAGTGGCAAGGAATTGCGGCACCATCTTTCATACACTAGGCGAATTGTGGCTATTTATGTTTGAGATTTTAGTGCACAGTTTTTTTTTTTTTTGCCTTTCAACTTTACATGTCCTGCAAGGATGAATTAACTCAAACACACAGCCTTTGTAAAACGAAACAAAGCCACTTGGAGAATGAGTTTGGTGGGCCCTTGACAGGTCTTGTTGCACCCATAATGCCCCTGGTGCTTCTTGGCTCCCTCTCCAGAGCTTCCGTGCGTCGGCTTTGTTTCTTTTGACAGAGGACTGTAGGCAGTTCACATGTTAAAACCATCAGTTGGGTTGTGATATTGTGACGCTCTTAGGTGCATAGTGGGTTCACGAATGTGACGCTCTTAAGTGCATAGTGGGTTCGCGCCTCAACAAAGAGTATGCGGGGGCACCTAAGGGTGGTGAACGAGGAAGACGACGTGTGGCTGGCTGGTTGAATCTCGACAGGCGCTCAGCTGACCAAGGCCATCGCTTCTAACTCTACCCGGCTTCAAAGTAACGCCTTTTGTGGGCGTAACAGAATGGTGGAAGTGCGGGGTACGACAGAACGTACCACGGAGTCGCAACATCTAGAACTTCGCCGGAGTTGTCGTCTTGCCGGTCTCTTGCCAACGACCTTCCCAATGGCTCAGGACGGAGGTGGACAAATGCCAGCTATAGTTTCACCTTTTCAAAGGTCAGCGCCAGTTGGACCTTTGCGGCACTACATGGAACCACGCTCGTTCGCGGGAAGTGGGCGAAGGCGTCGACAAGTGGCTGATGCACTACGCAAGGGTGAGCCGCTACAACCGTTGCGATTCTGTCACTCAGCTTGAATATGTTGCACTCTTTCTGAGTGAGACAGCGCTAATGTGGTATGAAAACCACAAAGACTTCCTAACAACGTGGGAGCACTTTGTCGAGGAAATTAAGAAGTGTTTTGGCGACACCCACGCCAAACAGAAACGTACCGAGAGATCACTTGCTCAAAGAGCTCAAGCTCCTGGAGAAACATGCACCATATACATAGAGGAAATCCTCAAGCTGTGCAAAATTGTAAATCCGCAGATGTCCGAGGAAGACCGAGTCGGACATCTCCTCAAAGGAATTGCAGAAGATGTATACAATTTTCTCATAAGTCGGGAACACGTTGATTCCGTCTCAGATGTCGTGCGTCATTGCCGTACGTTTGAGACGCTGAAAACACGTCGCATTGTGCCAAAGTTTGGACGCCTGGCGAATGTGACAACCATTGCCAGCGTCGATGAGAGCCCGTCTGCCGATCTTTCGTCTACTATACGGCAGATCGTGCGTGAAGAACTGCTGCGACACCAGGAACTTGCGCGCGACGTCATACGACAACCTGACGCTTATTACCCGCAACACATGGCACCTGCCGCACCCTGCGCTTCCTGGCAACCGGCGGTATGTGTCACAGACGTCAACCACAGAGGTGCTCCATGGCCATGTGAGGACACATTTACGCCCGAACACCGACCTGCAGAACACCCTCGCCCCAGCAGATTTGCACGCAGACCGACCGTTCCTCCTGTGCAGCAGGCTCAGCCGCTTCGCTCTGCTACACGACCCCCCACGGCTGAGCGCTTCGAAGGGCAGTTCATCAATCGTCGTTTACCTGTGTGTTACAGCTGTGGCGACTTGGGTCACATTGCCAGGTACTGCAATCGCCGCCGACCACCGAGGTTTGACCGATCGATGATGTCTAGGCGGTACCGCGCTCCTCTGGGCGAAACATATTCGCCCTCGCACACATACTTAGGAAGCTTGCCTCACCAGCACCCGGAGCCGCTGTGGAACCGTTCTCCAGCATCCGATCGCAGCTTGACACCACCACCCGCTCCTCGTGTAAGCCGGTCGCCCTCTCCGCGGCGTCGATACCCGTCGCCACCTCCGGAAAACTAGCCAGCGCAGCCGTTGGAGGTGAGGTCGCTGGACAATCTTCGATATCGACAGAGATACCTCCACCACTCTGTTACGCCCACAAAAGGCAATATTTCTGACAATCAGCACTGTTGAGGGCATTCCAGCAATACTTCAAAGGTGGCGTAAGATAGGTACTAAGCATTATTTCTAGCATAATCAGGTCCCAGTGGTTATAAGGATGCCAGGATGGCACTATTACACCCACTTATTTCATAGAGTTTTAAAACCGAGTAAGGTTGCAGATTTGGTTAGAGGGTAATTCATTCTTGCTGCAGCAAGTTCATACCATGAAGTTCGTACCACTGTGTAGCATAGAGCGGAGATAAAAACGAAAGAAAAGCGTACGAGCAGTCAGTTTCAGTTTCTGTCATGTCTGTCTGTCTCCACTTCAAGCTACACACCTTTGCAACAAGAACGTGTAAAGCTGACTAGCGTAATCTTAGTAGCGCTGCAAGAGTGCTCTGAAATGACCGTTTAAGCATGCCACAGCAAACACATAGTCAGAACAGTGCTTTGACGCGCTAATCAGTGCTATTGCCAGTGAGGTAAAAAAATTCGTGCAATGTACTGGGAATGCACAAATAACAGAAACATCATGCAGTGATGAACAATGGGCAAGCAAGGGCTTCGTGCTGGATTCAGCATTTTGGCAAGGTCTTCAGCGAGGCAACAACCTGTTCTTGTTGCAAAGGTATGTGGCATTACACGGAGCGGCAATGGTGTCCAGCTGAAAACAAGTCCCCATGCGAAAACATTGGCTCCATACTCAGGCTTCTTTTGCTTGCCCACCACTCATCACTTGTTCTCGCCTTCTTTTGAACAATTCGTTGCTTTGTTGTCTCGTTTAGAAGCATCATAGAAATGAGTAGGACACAAGTGCTTACCTCTTGAACGATCCTACGGTCTCATCTGGCCTGCCTCTAACGCAGCGCTCGGTGTCATTCAAGTACTTGAGACGAATGGCAAAACCCTCTTCCTCCTCTTCTGGTGCTGCTGCCGCTGGTTCGTCACCGGCACTGTCATTGGCCGGGGCAGAGTCTTCGGAGTCTGGCTCCACCGCATCCACGCCGCTTATGCTCTCGGTACGACAGTTCCTTTCTATGAACTCAAGTCTCCGCTGACGAACAACGTCGGGGCTCACCGGTACCTGGGCAGCTTCGGGACCGCGTTCTTCGCAGTCGTGCTGTGGCTGGGTGTTGTCACCTCGACCCGAACTAGCGGAATCGTTTGAAGCCGGTTCCACCGCTTCACTGACGCCGCTGGCGACCTCCGTCTGTATGGGCGACGCGTGGTCCCCGGATGCTGCGGGCACAACACGAGTGCTGCCATTCTGCGCAGAGTTGACGTCCCGCCTCGTACGCTGTTGGGGACAGTGTAAACAGTCGATGTCAGTGCGACAGGCGCCCCGTCGTGTAAGAAACACGGTTCAAATGACGAAGTCATCCAGAGCAAGTCGACACGAAAATCATCGGATGGTACGAACTCTCTCTTCCCACATAGCGCCCGTGAGAAAACGCAAGACAAATGATAAGCACTGGACAAACATGGGTCCTCTAATGACTGCACGTCAGTGGTTAGTATCTGCGCTACTACCAGATAAAGCCCTCACCACCATTTTTTACAGTCGCTTCACGAGCAAATGGTTGTGCGAGACAAATACTGCATACATCGCGGGCATAGGACGCACGGGAAGCATATCTGAAGCACTCGAAGTCAGCCTAAAGCAAAAAATTCATCTGCATGCACGATCAGTTGCCACAGTGACATCATGAAACTTGGGCCGATGAAGTAATGAAGCAAAACTCGCCTGATTCTGCGATCCGCTGCGTGGTCGAAAGCTCGACTGGATGTAGAACGCCACAAGCAACCCGGCGACTAGCGTCAAGGAGACGGAGGCAAACAGCAGCACCTCGTCACCAATTCCTTCGATCACTGTGGCACCGACTTCGGACATCTTAACTGCATACAGTACACGAACGTGTTGTGTGCACAGCACGCGCGGTTACGGCGCACCCATAAAGCACGTTAGGGCGTTACGCCTGTAAAACTTGTTCACGGGGCAGATGCATTTTTTTGCTTATGCTCCGCGTAACCATATAGGCGACGAAGGGACGTGGCCGCGCAAGCAAGCCCGTCGTCAAAATTGTTTAAGAAAACGCCGATACACGTACGTGTGTGTACTCACGGGATTGTCTAAACTAATAGAGTGCTCTTGTGGAGCATTGCTGTGAAGGGTAGACGAAGAGCGCCAGCTGACGAGCAACTGTTCAAAACGCTGCGGCTGCAAAGTTAGCGGTCGTATTAATTAAATGGAACTACACGTTAAGATCAAGAGCAATAAACGAGGATTGTCGGCACTGTGGGAGTGTCGGGTTTGAGGGTTTGTGCACACACGCCGTGTCCGTGTACGAACGCTACCCTCGACGGAAGGGTTTGAAATGCGTCGGTAAAGATGGCTGCGCGCATGGTTAGCAGAAACCGAACGTAAGCTGCTGTGCAACAAGTTAAATTGCCTGATCACACGTTGAAAATGGTTTTACGTGTGCTGCTACGGTAAGTCTGGCTATCAGATAGCATGCAGTGTTTGTGTTGTTGCTTGTCGTTGTAGTAGTAGCTGTTAGTGACAGAAGAAAACACTCATGTTGTTGGGTTCATTGATTTGCAGAGCTCTTGAAGGGTGAAGTGCTTCTCTGCTAATCGCTCTCTTTTTGCAGATACCTCCTTCATAATGAGCAGCTCATACAAAGGGTGAGCTCGGTTTTGTCATTTCTTGGCGCCTCTAGTTGACGCTCGTGAAATAACCGTGATCTCATTACTGTTCATTGCTTTCGTTTTTGCGTGTTCCTTCCAGCTAGCAGATTCGTACCCCTTCAGGCGTGCAGCACAGATCACTGCTCACGTAATGCTGCGTGGAAAAGCCCTCGGTGAGCGGCTGTAGCCTTGCAATGGAGCAAGCGCGATTACGTCATACTTGCTCCGCCAAGTGCTTGAGATAGTGCACTGGGTTGCATGTCAATGCACTAAAGCCATACATGAACAGTACCTTTGTCGAATGTTTCAGGTTGACGATTCTTAATTGCTATGGACACTGCTGTAAGAGCAGTGTGCTCAATACTGCCATTGCCAATGAACTTCGCCAGTGAACTGCGTATCGCATGCTGTGTTGAGGGAATGTATGGTTGAGGGGCTTGCAGTAGAATGCACTGACGTTATCGATACCGTTACAACACAGAAAAGCCTATGGGAACACCTACGTGACCTAATTATAATGCTTCACAGTCAGAATCACGTTGGCCAGAATGGTGAAGAGCGGCGTGTTATCTCGCGCAGTGCTTTGGGAGATACGTGACGTCAGTAGGTAACGCGCCCAACTCGCTATAATGGCCTGCTTCGGGCGCAGCCAAAGTAAGCGCTAAACATTTTTTAACCGAGGCACACAACGTTAAACTTTACTGTCTCGCATAATTCGGGGATACCCTTGGTGTTTTTGACTGCTAGTACATTAAAGTCAGTTTTTGCAGAAACTGACAATTCATGTCAGTTGTCTCTGAAAGTGCCCAGGAAGCACGCCTTTCTATTGATGCACATAAAACAAAACAGAAAATCTGAAAGAATGCTGTGGTACAAGATGCAACAAAAAATGGAATTGCATCATATACAGAAGTCAGATCAAGAGCGAATACGCGAGCTGCAAATATATAGATCGTAACGCAAGGTATTTTGTTGTGTTTCGAGACGTGTTGTAGCGTTATAGGTACACGCTGAATTCACATAGAAAATTCTGTAATTATGCAGAATAAATGAATGCTGAAGAGAACTGCTCCTAGAGGTTAATACAATTCTTGCTAACAAACCTGCTACAAGCCTTACAAAAACGTAAATGATTTTGATACATGTACTGACATTGTAGTCACGCACGCACGCACACACGCACACACACATATATATTATTTTTTTCCAAGCGTATAACTTGCATGCATGTGTTGCGCCTCATCTGCATATCACTGCCTTATTTCACAGGACAGGAAAGCCTTGAACTCATGTCAACTTCTAACCTCCTGAGAACGCTGATTGAAAGGATTGGTCGAACAACCGAGAAGGCAAGGGATATGTCGACAGATAAGGTGAAAAAGCTGGAGGTACGATAATGCTTCTGTATCTCGTGACCACTATACCTGCAGTAAACAAATATCAACTTTTTTCTGTCACCCACGTGGCCGTGTCAACATACGTGTCAGTTCACGCCCATTACATTTTTTCTCACTCGCTGTCTTTGACTTTTCAGGAGGCCATAAAAGAACTAAAGAAGAAACGAGGACTCTAGGAAATATGCGTAACGAATAGTCGGATTCGAAATTTTGCACGGTATATTGTACATAGTAGTCGAAGGTACTTTCTGAAAATAAAGAAAATACATACATTGTTCCATATGTTTGGCATTGCAGATATCAACGTCACTATACGAGTAGTGAATGTTGAGCAACCAAAAAATTGGTTAGGTTAAGGTGTACGCTAGTGCAGTACAAGAAGGCAGCTTCTCTTCAAGTACGTTTCTCTTTACCATCTGATTCGAGGCCCATACCAAACTGGGTATGTGCCAGATTGTTTCGACACGGCAAGAACAAGTCGACAGGTATTTAGCAGTTTATCCATAGCGAAAGAAATGTTTCATGGATCAGTGGGTCGAGCACAACTTTTGTTATTTGCAAATATTCATTGCGAATTATTATTTTTACATCGAGTGTTTATTTGTTCTGTGCTATACTCGAAAGCGACCTTACTCTGTCTGATCACCTATAAAAAATGTTCAGGTTTAGAGAAGATCAAAGCACCCGTCTGGCAACCAAAGCATGGCTTACAAATTATTGAGTGCTCCTACTCCATAATTCAGTTAAGTTGTAGGTGGCGCTGCAGGCGCTCAAAAGCCCTCACGCGGCGCATATGTGCATTTCTCCAAACGGCTAGGTGAGATCGGAGTGAGGGCACTGTATGCTGCTCGCGCGTTTTGTTGCGCTTGCGTCGCGTCTGTCTGCGTCCGTGTGCTTGCAGCGCGCCCGCGTTTGCCGTCTTCACGGGACTGCTTCTAGCGTTGCTAAGCTGCCAGTGTGTGTGTGTCTCAGCTGCCGTGTTTTGTGAAGATGGTGCGAGAATTTCGGTGCATGTAGGGTGGTGGGGTCAGTGGGTGCTGCGATGGAGTGTTTTGTTGTGGCCTTATGATCAGCACAAGCGATGAACAACCGAACGCAGCCGTACTACAACAACTCTCTGGCCATTCGGCAGGAGATCCAGCGCTTCGAAAGCGTTCACCCGAGCATTTATGCCATCTACGATCTTCTAGAAGTCATTCCGGATCCGTTGCTGGCTCAACAGATCCGTGAGCACGTCGTCTGCATTGAAGGTGAGTCGTGCGTTTGACGGCGAGCAGACGAGCTCTCCAACCGCGAGCGAGGCCTAGAGGCGCTGCCGTTTCGGGCCCGGTCCGACCAAAAAGGGCTTCGGCGGAAGCTGCATTCCCGGCCTTCGCCGCTGTGCTCGGCGATTTATTTTTCGCGCACGCGTCTCTACGACTACGAACGCCCACCAGACGCGCCGATGACTAACGTCGCCAAAGACCGGGATGCAATATGCCCAGCGCACCTCGTCGTAGCTCGTGCGGAGTATACTGTCATTTTGCTTGCGAATCGAACCAAGCGCAACGTTGCAAGCTGCATTGTAGTTTTGGAAGCACAGTGTAGCACGGCCCGAGCAATCCACTTCAACATGCGTGCTGGTCGATCGACAGTTGCTTCGTTATTACCCGCGGCGTCGCGGTACTTGCAATTCGGTTCGTATTGTCTGCCAAACCCGTAGTACTACAAGACACTTGCACGCTACACATTCAAATGAAAGAAAGTGAAGTGTGGCCTGAATGGGCTTTGCAACGCAACGCTGTGTTGCCGGAAAGAAAGCGTTTCGCCGACATGCGCGAGACCCCTCCCCCCTGCCGCACGCTGGCTTAGCGCTGCCGGAGATTATTTTCGTCGTGTTTGCTTGGCGCGGGAGGGCTTCGGCTATTTTCTTTTGGTGCCTTCTAGGGAGGGGAGATTCCTCGCCGCTCCGTCGAATCATCCGTAGGCCCGCGAAGGAACCGGTTTCCTTGGCCAGGGCACGGATCAGCTGTAATCTGTGTTCACAGTTGTATATGGCTGGCGTACTATGGCTGCGAAATACCAGGGGGGCGGAGGAACGTACGGCATGCCGGTGTTTATGTCCCGCCGTGGTCAGTGCGCGTCGTCTGATGCGCTTCGTATCTAGGTCGCCATGCTCTAAGTGCTTTCGAAGCGGTGTTTTAACGATACGTTTTGGATGCATTTCGTGGGAACGTGCACAGTGGCGAGGCCACATAGCTGATCGCAGGTATTGAATCCAGGTGCCTTTTATTTTTTACATTGAATGTCGGAACACTCGGCGTAGGCACATCTGCATGTAGCTGTTCCACATGTGTTATCAGTAGTAAAACACCGGCAGAAGTGCCGTCTCTTTGCTTTTGCTCTGCGGTTCAGTTAATCGACGAGACAGTCATCGTCTTCGCGATTGGTGCATTCCTGAAATTTTCAGCCATATCACCTGAACGTGCAGATTAGTCGCGACAGTAGGTTTAGTTTGACGGTGGGTCTTAACCCAGCACGTGGCCACTGAGAACACAATATTCGGCAGAGTGGTAAACATAATTTCCGATGCATACGTAACCAAAGGTAAACATGTGGTATAACTGCAGTTTGTTTGAAAACGTGTAATTATCGCAAACTGTTTGATTACCTTTGTTGATGGCTGCTGGAATACCTGTCGGCGTAATAACTGAACCTGATTTGCCGAAGGGCAGGAGGATAATGCTTCAGTTGAGTTCGACGTTCGTGGCGACGTGTATGTGAATTGAAATGTTCCATAATACCGGTACCTGCAAATCGCAGATTAAAAGAAGAAGTGTTTGTCATCTTGGGTAAGTATTGCGGCATTCAAACTTCATATTCCCGCGCCATGCCGCGTTCTTTCTGCGTTTCTTCATATTTTGAACGTCAGCTTGCTTGTTGCAATGTTGACTCGTTGAGTACAATTTATTTCTTTATCGGCATGGGTTTTATGAATGAACCGAACGTTCACTGCCGCTCGTGTGCGCAAGAAAACAGCTGCACGAGGCGAGTGTTCTGCGTAACCACATAGATGCGCAGCGGGCTGTTCTTTCGGCAGAACACGCGTTGCACATGGCGTGTATGTTCCTGCTCGTTTTTGAGCACGTTCTCTGCACACGTGTTGGCATCCTGCGGGGTCATTCATTAGTAAACCACGATGCTACCTTGTATGCATGTGTACCAGCGGCGTGCTGTCCAGCAATGCTGGTCGTACGTTAACACCTCCTTTTGTCATTGTCGCTTGTAGTTTGCTTTTCAAAAGGTCGACGAGTAATTTGTGCGTGTTTAAGAGGGAAGAAATTGTTACTGAAAGGTTTACAAAAGGCTAGAAGAAATTTCCCTTAGTGTTGCTTTCGCAGCATAATATTCAGAAATGCACCAATCCCGAAGACGATGACTGTTTCGTCGATTAACTGAACCGCAGGGCAGAAGCCAAGAGACGGTACTTCTGCCGGCGTTTTACTACTGATAGCACGTGTGGAACAGCTGCATGCAGATGTGTCTACGCCGAGTGTTCTGGCATTCAATCTAAAAAATAAAAGGCAACTGTATTCAATACCTGCGATCAACTATGTAGCCTCGCGCGTTGTAGCCTCGGATGCGCGTTCCGATGAACTGCATCCGAAACGTATCGTTAAAACACCGCTTCGAAGGCTGTTTGAGCATGGCGACCTAGGTATGAAGCACATCAGACGATGTGCACTGACCCGCAGCTGTTTCTTGTGGACATGAGCGGCAGTGAACGTTCTCGTCATTGTATTACTAAAACCCATGCCGATAAAAAAAAAAAGAAAACAACGAAAGTTGTCCTCAATGAGTGAACATTGCGACAACCAAGCTGACATTCAAAATATCAAGATAAAGAACGGTGTGGGACCATGATCAAAAGGACCAAAAGAAATGAGATTTCAGCGCCAGGTCTCGCCATTTACTGGTTTTTGATACTTTCTCTGCTAATTTTAAATCTTGATTCCTATTTAAATCGCGAACAGCATTCTGGATTCTATCACTATAAATCATGGTCATTTAATTTCCACCAGCGTCTCACAACACGTTCTGGCCAGTTGTCAGTTCCCTTACGACTACAACCAACTGTATACTTATAGGCTCCTGAAATGTGTAAATTTCACGAACGCTGGCGTGCCTTGACATGGCTTCGCTATGTTCGCTCACAACGTAATGCGGACGTTACCGCACTCCCGGGGGCGCCGCCACGTTTGGTCACGTGCTGAGTGAGTGAGTAAGCAAAACGCGATAAAGCGCGCACCCGCGGCCAATCCCACGACGGGACCGACAGGTCCAGCCTGCCGTCCCGATCGCGGGCGCGCGTGACTGGTCTTCAGAGACGTCCCGTCTCTGAAGACCGGAGTTTGTCCCACCCTTCCTTGGTGAACTTCGGGCCCAACGATCCGCACTGTGGGACAAAGTAGCAGCCTCACCACAGGCCGCGCAAGAACAATTCGGATAAATTTCAGGATTCACCATTTGGACAATGGTGCAGCATGCGGGGCTACAAGTTGTTCACCAAGACGCAGTATAGCGTACGCACTTTCAGTCTATCTATTAAATCAATAAACTAAATGCGCAGGTTGTCATACTCTTGGTTCAGTATCGCGTTTTCTTTTTTTTTTTTTAATGTCATTACATTGTTTATTTTCTATACGTGATCAACGTGAATGTGTCCATTGCGCTAGATTTCTTTATGCCGCGGTCCGAGTACAAAACACCTCATGTTTTGAGGCTCTGTAGTAGCATGCAGAAAATGCGTGCTATCGTTTGCGTTGAGGCTCGTGACCAAACATTTGTCTTCGGACATTGTTACGTAACATACATGTAAACCGCTCATTGGTCGACATACCGTCTAGCGAATGCGCGCTCAAATCTAATACGTGACTGTGAGGCTCGGCGAGTTTCTTAGAACGGGGCGGAACGTTAATGGAGGCCACAAAATGAGTATTTACGAGCGTGAACGAGTGTTCAGTAAATTTGCGGTGCTATCTGGCCATGGAATATATTGTGGGGAGCTCTACCTTAATCGCGATACTGTTTTGCCACAACAGAACGTTAGTTTGACTAAGATAACGGTTCGTCATTTTATGCCATGGTTGTGGAGCAAAGACGGAAGGACGAGGAAAACCAAAAAAGACGGCGGCAGCGTACAGAGTTAGCAGAACGCCCGACCAACTTTTAGCACGCATGACGGCGTGGCCGCACAAATACGCAGGCTTGTCGCTTTTGGTGCGAGTGGCGACGTGTGTACGATTGACCAGGGCCTCCTTTTTTTTGCCGGAGCTGGCCGCTTGCACGCTTCACGCGGATGTGAACGAATGCGTACGCGCAGACCTGCATGAACGCGTGATCAAAGAAAGAAAGAAAAAAATCGTGGGCCATTCTTGGCAGCATCGGATGTTTAGGTCAAGACAATGGATGTGGTCAACTGCGACACCGCAGTTATTCCAATGGGAAATATCTACTTAACTGGGTGCCTTTAAAGAGGAATACTTAATCGGTTTAAACTTATTAAGTATTCTTTAAGCAAGTCAATTTTCGATGATTTCACGGTTATACGGAATGATTATTAAAAGAGAAAATGGTCCAAGTTCTATGTATTACATTTCGTGCCGAAGCCCCACCCCGGTATACGCCAGTGGGACGTCATAGATTTGGAAGTAATTTTTGCATACTTGGACCTTCGTGAGTGAGTAAAGGTGTTAAAAGCTTCCTAAGTTCAGTGTTTAGCACCTTTAGAATAAGAGACGGTCCGTTACCGATAAAGATTAACCGTGCCCAAGCAGACGCTGTCAAAACCTGTGACGTCACGGCGAGCGGTGTTGTGCGACACTGCGTGCCTATTGGGGACGAGCTCCACCACTGGAAAAGCTGGCGCCATCGTCGGCGTGACGTAGCATGAGGGATCACGTGCACACAGCGGCCGCGTCGGCTGCTTCGGAAGCGCCGAAGCGAGCTGAAAATGAAAGTTTAAAGGGACACTAAAGCGAAACAATAAAACAGTTTATACTAATGAAGCATTGTTTGAGAACCCTGCAGGTAGTCATTTCAAAAAAGTAGTTTATTAGATGAGAAAATGAAGGTCCAAGTCTCAGTATTTGAATTTCGCGCCGAAACCTCAGCGCCGGTACGTCAGCGTGACGTCAGGGATTCCAAAGTATGTTTTCGCATTTGGGCCGCGTTGGCTGAATAAAGGTTCCCGAAACTTGCCATGTTTAATCTTTGGTCCCTTTAGAACACAATGTAGTCAGTCTGTACCGCTATGTATAATTAGTAGGCCCTAGAAGATGCCATCAGAATCCAAGACGTCACAGCCCCCAGGTGCGGGAACTTAAGTAGGCGTCGCCACCCGTATTTCGTTCTGGCGCTTTTTCTGGCTTACCAAACGCCTTATCGTTGTAAGAGTGGTGTTTTTGGTGTTCTAGAACGGTAATTTACTAATGCAGAAGAAATCATCTTTCACTTTAGTGTCCCTTTAAAGTCCCACCTACGCTGCGGTTCTGATTAAGTGGTGAGGCTTTACCCCTTGGATGTCTGCTTGGCAACATTTGAAAGCACTATAATAGGTAGTGGCTGCCTTTGGATGTGTGCAGCATGGTAGGCTACTGCTCGGTGCCGCAGTGTCCGACTTACGCAACGGAGCCCGGTGTCAGCCTTATTCACACGCAGCCGCAGGACAAGAAGCTGCGTGAAGCTTGGCTCGCGAAACGTAGAATAGGCAGACAGCCATCGGCTCGAACTCGGGCCTGCAGCAAGCACAAACGCGAGGAAGATTTCTGCTACGGCGCCGGGACTGCGATGTTCGGTGATAGCGGTAAACGCACACTGAGACGCTCGCCCCCGCCCGCTGCCCCGCTAATGTCTTGACGGTTTGGTCTACGAACTTGTTGATTTTAGATACTGGCAATTTCACTGGAACGGAAAGGGAGTGCTAAAGAGCACATTTATAAAAAATGCATGGCATATGGTCGTGTTTGTGTTATGAATTACTGCACTGGATTACGAAAAAGTAGAAGAGAGAAATCGCACGCTGAGAAGACCGATAAACATACAGCGGGACGCAACTTGAGGAATAGCATTGAAACGTCCAAGAATATAGGAGGAAAAAAAAAGATTGAATCGTCGTTGAATATCACAATCGTATTGAATATCACAGTCGCCGTAGGCGTTGAAGTTTCTATAACGAAATTATTTTTGAACAGTTCTGATAGGGTTCACGCAACAATGGTTGCTTGTGTACTGTTAAATGCTCATATTCTGCTGCCTAAAGCTCACGGCACGGTGCGAAAACGCGCACGCAGCGAAAGCGAAACATTGTGCGCGGATATGCATGCAGGCCCGCAGTCGGTCACTGCGAACCCGTGCGATCGCTGCATTGAGGCTTCATTCTGTTATGCTCCATTTGGTTATACAGACAGCTTACTGTAAGTACATATTTGACATGTATTGTGGTCTCAGCGTTCGCCTACCTTTCACGCGAGAAGCCGGTTAGGGAGACTCCATTGCGGCGACCGCGCGCTGTGGGGTTCACTGTACGTAATCGGTAAAGAGATAGCGCCTGCGAACGATTCTGTGCTTTCAGTTGGCCCAAGATTATTATTTCGACAGTAATAACTTGCCTCGTTTTGAGAGTATTTACAGAAATGTCCAGGACGGCTGCCGCGTGGTGTTCTTATTGAGCGCCGTAAGCGAAACCCATGAGGAGCGCGCCGCGTGATCCCTCATACTACGCAAGCGAGGCGCTTCGGACAGATGGCGACTCCGTAAATCCTCGCCCCCAATATATCATCGAGGCAGCGTGCGCGCCCCCTCCTCCCTCTCTCCCTCGTTCTTCTGAGGTGGTTGGGCTGGGTTCCAAACATCCACTGACAACCCTCAAAGCTCCGGGAAACTGCAGACCCTTTAAGTCGAACAGAGGAGCCCCGGGGGCACAGAGCGCCACGACGAAACCACTGACAGCCTTCCAAATTCCACAAGCTGCCGACCCCTTTGCCGTGGAGGTTGTTGGTGGGCAGTGTGGACTTCTGCCTCGACGGAAGAGGAAGGCGACGCGGTTGGCGGCATGCACCCGCCTCGCCTCGTTCCCGCCGGCGATGGGTCGCCAGAGGGATTTGAGGCAGAGCCGGCATTCGGTTGGGAGTCGCCACCGGTCGCTCTGGTGCGCACTTCGGCACCGCTACTTGCATGCTATTATTACCTGCTGTGTGCGCATATTGCATAAAGCTTTTCGTCTCCTCTTCGTGTGCTCCAAGAGCCCGTCTCTCGTCGTCCTCGACACCGAGTCGCAATAGCGGGCATGCGGACGTGGAGTCGCCGCCCGATTTTGGTTCTTTGCGCCTTTTCTCGCTTGCCGAGCCTCTCCTGGCGTGGCATTCTTGTCATTGTTGTAGCAGGGTCATTTACAGCGCAAGTTATTTTTCTCTCTAGTGTCCCTTTAAGAGGAAGCTTTAGCTCGCGTGCTCCTGTCTAAATACATGTAAAAGAAGAATTCGTTTTTCTCAGCAACCACTCGACCAAATTTGACGATGCCTGTTGCATATAAAAGAAAAACTTAAGATCTAGTAAGTGTTCGTTTCGAATTTTTGATTTAGGTAGTGAACTTTTTAATTAAAAATTGGCAAAAATGACAAATTTCAAGAAAACGAAACTATCAAGTTTACAACTCCGTAACTTAGTAGTGAAAAATGATATCGCCATTCTGTGAGTCGCATCTAATAGTACATGTAAAGCGTACAAAATTGATATGTCACACATGAATCTAAAAACAACTTTGTAATATGGAAACACAGCTTCTGCAGAACCCGTTGTATACAACGTAACATGTTCACTTAACATGCAAATTGACATCGAATTGCTCCTCCTTTAATGATCTAATCGATGCCGTTTATATAACCCCGATATATGTTCTTGATTAAAGCTATTAAAGTGTAAACTTTATGCTTCTATTGTTCTCGAACTTTCGAATTTGTGAAAAATATTTCTACAAAATTCAGGCCCCAAATCGAAATTCCTTTTCCAACAGCCGTTAGAATGTTGGAAAAGTGCTCTGCGCGTACGCGCACGCGCTGAAACCTACCGCGCGCTATCGCGCCACGATGAAATGTTGGGCCGACTCGTTTGGCTTCGACCGCATTGCGCGGTGCTCCGTCCTGTAGTTCTCGCCACGCTGCAACCTAAGGCACGCCTTCGGTGGACCGTGTTAAATCACGTGCAGGTAGCTGTTACAAGATCGACAGAACGCAATGGCTTGGCTTCGTGGAAACACTGGGCGCAGTTCGCGTTCTCGTGACGCGTCGAGCGCGATGTGTAAGCTGTTCCCCTATTATTCACGTTCACTTACTCCGAGTTGCACTAAATGTCTACAAAGCGTCGTGAAAAGATTTGATTCGCCCAAACCTCCACCCTTATGAGCGCGTTTTTGTTGCAGATTCGCTGTCGTGGCGTTATAGCGCATTCGTATTGTGACCGGGCTTGTTCCAGACATGTCCCGTCCGCCGGAAGTCAGTCGGTGTCTACCTGTACGCTCGAAGAGTGTCTTATATATATATATATATATATATATATATATATATATATATATATATATATATATATATATATATCCCCACCTCGTGCCGAGCCACCACGTGTTGTGGCAGCTATGCAGTCCTTTCGAGGCGTGCAATAGGGACTCCATTAGCTTCCGGGCGTCCCGAGATAGAGCTTCTGTGGTGGAGCAGCGCGTTGCAGTCAAATTGCCGGGGCGAACTGCGCTCCCTCCGCTGGCCCGCCTTCCGCCACTGGCCGATGCGTGGCAGAAGCTCCGGCGGACGTCTTTGGAGCACCGGCGGCGGCTGTGCAGTGTCGGAAGTGATTACAGGGCACCCGTTGCGGCAGCCACCGGACGCCGTGATTCCACCGCGTGACCGACACGATGGAGCGTTCCTTTTCCTGTGACCGACTCCGTGGGAGGATGTCTATACGCCGGCTAAAGTCTCTGCCTTTCATTGAAGGGTTCTTTCTCTCTCTCTCTCTCTCACTCTGTAGAACGCAGATACTATATTAACCGTATATGCTGTTTATTTATGCGCTTCTTGACAATTTATGTTGCAAGTTTCATGCTTCTTCTCCTTATTGTGTGCGTGTGTGCGTGCATGTGTGTGTGTGCGTGCGTGCGCGCGCGCCGTATCGCATCTCTTGCGCGGTCGCAGGACTGCTCAGGTGCTGACGGTAGATGTCGGCGGTGTATATATATAGCCGTGCACGGCTTGGTTGGGGAGCGAGGCGTTCGGTGCCTGAGCACCGCTCACATTTTATTGGCACTGATAACAACCAGAAGCAGCTCACGAGCACGCGAAAGGCTAGCAGAACCCACTACGGCAGGCTGTCGGGGCCACACCCGAAGTTAACTCCTGGCTGTGTCATTCATCCTGCGAGCTCACATTATATACCAGTGCGGCTCCCGTTTCCAGCACAGCTTTCGGCGGAAGGCGTCGCACATGTTTTCATTGCGGTGCGTCTCGTTTCGTAGCCCGCGAGCTTCCGCTGCTTTGTCCTCGCTCCTTTCTCGAGCGCCAGACAGACGACATCTGTTAGCAGCGACGTGTCTACAGCGGCCGAAAACGTGCGACAAAGCTCGCAACCTGCATTATATTAGCGCGCTAACCATGCCCGGGTCGCCGCTTATAGGCAATCCAGTTCATTTTTTTTTTCCTTCGCTCTTGCGTGCGCGCACGTGCATATAATTATATTTAGTCGGATCGGAACGCGCGTTGCTGCACGCGTACGCTTGCCGGCGCAGCTGTCGCGGTGCGGTTCCCGGTTCCCGTCCGTCACCATTTGTGCGGCGCGGCGGACCGAGTGGCGTTTCGTATTTTGCGAGCCGCTGCCGGCGACTCACCGGTCGGCTCGCGCGAAGGGTTCCGTCCCGTTTGTACTTTGTCCCGCCGCGTGGAGAGGGTACGTTTAGTACCCGCTGGCGGACAGTCTACGCTGCAGCCGTCTTTATACGCGACGATGGGGGAACCGACTCTTTACGCCGCCGCGGCCGATTCGTTTGACTGTGAAGGGCGGTCACTCTTGCGAGAGCGTTTTGGGACGAAAGGAAGGCAAGGGCATCGTCGTAACTGTCTCGCGTTGACATGGAGACGAACACGAACGAAAGCCAGTGATGCGCGCGCTCGTTCTTTCGTCCGTTCGTTTTTGTTCGTTTGCGTCTGTGCGTGAGAGAGAAAAAGAGGGAGAAACGCACACTTTAATATATTCCCACGAGGCACTTGTTCGTGTTTGGCGAGTTTTCTTTTGGGCTTGGGAAACATATGTAGCACGCACTGAGCAACAGAAAGCAGAATCGGCAATATTTTCGCGACGGTCCCGAAATTCCTCGTCGACACTTATTTTTGCTCCCATGCTTGCACTGCAGAGTATTGGGAGACAGCTCTTGCCGTACCGCTTCCCTCCCGCGAAAGCGCATGCCTGTTGCTTTTGACAGCGCAGCAACAACCGCCGTTACACTTCGCTTGGAACCCGCGAGACGCAGCTGCTGCTGCTGCGCGCCACGCAGCCGGGGTGAACGTTCCCGTGGCGCTTCCGTCGAGCCCCGTCGCGTAGTTTCCGAACGCCTTGCGATGGTGCCAGCGACGTCTCGCGCCGAGCCAACACCACGTATACAGGTAGCACAAGGCTCTTTCACTCCGATCCACGACGTGATCTTACCTCGCCCGACTGCCATTAGAATCTAATGCGGTTCCTTCCGAGTAGGTAACGGGGATTTTGACGTCACCGCGTTCGCCCCGCCAGCCTTGTCAGTGGAAATTTCGGGCCAGGCAGCGCGATGTCATGGATCCGAGTGAAAAGGCCTTGTGCTCTCTGGTTATGGGTGGTTTTGGCTTGGCGTGCTGTCGAATGGACAGAGTCGCCGATTACTGGGAAATCATGTTCCCGTCGATATATACGCTGGTGTAAACTGTAGATAGCAATGCTTCGCTCAACGTTTGCATTTAATCGCAGTGTAAATTATGAGCGAGCGGAGTTAGGTGAAATTATTAACGGCTTGCTCGTCTACTGAGAGTAAGAACACTGCGCCATAGTATTCGTACAGTTTCAAGCTGTGACACGAATGCCTGTTAATTATGCCGGCAACTTTTCTTTTTGCTTTTCCTGACAAACCAGCAGAAAGGGTAACGTTTCTTTTTTTTTTCGTTAGGTGAATTACGCTTCTAGAATAACAATGATCATAAGGTCACTCACAGTGCGAATCGAGTCTTGGTGATTTAGCGAGGAAAAAAAAGACCCAAACAACGGAAGATGGGTGGCGATGCTACCATAAAGTTCCTGCGCCGGCTGTTTGTCGTGACGTGATGGGCTTTCACAGCGCCTGCTCGCAAACTATTTAGTCTTCCTTTCATATTTGTTTTTCTTGTTGTTCGGGAGCATCGAATTCCAAACCAAAGACCGAAACGCAGCAAGTCCTGCGAACATATCGAGCGGAAGAACTGCCCGAATGCGAAGAAAGGCTCCGAAACGCGTAACACATCACACGCGACGTATGCGCACCGGTGATGTGCATCGTTTGGGTGCGAAACCCTCTGAAAGGAAGTTTGGCCTTCGTACTCTCTACGTTTCATAATTTAGTTTTTTTTTTTTTAGTTGCATTGAACGAAATATGCTTCTCAAAACTTGGTTACTGGTGTGCGATTTAGTTGAAAGGCGCAGCAGGGCACTGTATACCATTTGCTGCGCACGTAGCGATAGCTCTTCGGGAAGGTAAGGAAGAAGCGCTTCAAATTGTGGTGCTCTCTCTTGCTGTTTAATTTTGGATCTGAAAGCTTATGTCGTAGCTCGTGGTACGTCCTGTATAGGAGGAAGCGGCCGGGCCGAAGGCGCAAGTATTGTGTCTACGAAGAAATGCTTCGTTAGCTTTGCAGGCGATGGTGTAACTATAGCTGGTAAATATGTAACGTGCATTTGGCAAATGGGCCACAAATGAGCCACGGGGCACGTTTCGTAATCGCTTCGGGTGGACTGTCCCTTCTTCGGAGGAGAAGTCTCGCGTGCGGCCTTTTCTCTCTTTGCTCGCACGTGCTCCCGTGTTTTCGATCGGTTCAGCCGTAAAGCATTCACGATAGCGTCGCGCTGGTTGCAGTGTCGCATTCCTATCGCAATTCTGCAGCGGCGCAATACGACCGGCAGCTTGTTTCCGTCCGCGGTATCCGCCGTCTTTCCAACGGGGCGTTTTTTTTTTCCCCTTTTCGTTCGTCTCGCCGCTTTTCGACCATTTTTAGCTGGCGACGGAGCGGTTCGCTGCGCCCATCTGCGTCACGCGCCGGCCTCGTCTCTCGCGGGGGTGGGCGCGTGGGCTGCGGCCGTTACAACACCACCTAGGTGGCACAAGGCCTGTTTACTCCGATCCACGATGTCACGCTACCTGGCCCGAAATTTCTATTGAGAATGCTGATATGATGAAAGCGGTGACGCCAAAATCGCTGTTGCCTATTCGGAAGCATCCCCATTAGATTCTATGGCAGTCGGGCCAGGTAACATGACGTCATGAATCGGAGCGCAGAGGCCTTGTGCTATCTAGGTGGCGTTGGCCGTGGTCGCCCACCCTTTCCTCTCCACGTCGCTGCTGTCGGAGAGATGGCGCGCGCGGCGACCGTTGTACAGCGATGAGGCGGCGGACTGGCCTCACTTTGATGACGGATAATTCGATATGCCTCCTAACTCGAGAGCATCCTTTTACGGCGTGAGCCATATATGTATAGCAAGGTCTCTTTCGAAATTTTATTCGTTAAGTAATTCGGAGCTTGGACAGCGCACTACTGCCCGCAATGATTCAATGGTTGGGAATATCAATCAATCAATCGATGAGTAAATCAATCAATTAATGGAATAATTATAAGTTGTATTTTTGATGCGCGAAATAGAGTATTTACCATCGATTCACGGCCTGAAGGCGGAAAGCGAAAGCGCCCGCTTATGTATAGTCTATAGGTTGCACTTTAAAGAACCCCAGGTTGTATCAATTATTCCGGAGGCCCTCTATATTATACGGCGCCTCCCGCATAACCCGCGTCTTCTTGCTTTGTGGCGCCATATAAAACCGGTCACACTCAGTTCGACAAAGGCCGAATCGACCAGTCGGGCGACTTCGTAGGCAAGACGACTTGCGCAAACGTGAAAGCAAGCTTTGCGCGAACGTCAACCAATGTGGTATGTAGGCAGAAATCACTTCAACGTGTGCACTGAAGGTAAGAAACGGAAAAACGCATAAACCGCTCCGAGTCGGTCGCTTGTAGCGGGGATATAACTTTCTGCACTGGTGACACATACCGCGTAAGAATGCTGTTCGTTGTCTTCAAAACCGCACCGATCCTCCGAGCCCCTCGTTATCATACACCTCTTGTGCATATACCGCGATGAATGACGCGCTCGTGTGGGAGGAGGACTTTCGAGCGGCCCTCTATATGGATGCCGTGTTCGCGTTTCTTTCTTTTTTTTTTTCGTAACGCATCGCTCGTGCGCGACGCCCTTGGAGCCGGAACGGGATCGCCGGCCCACATCTGTGTGTTTGTGCCCGTATAGCTACGCACGCACACACACAGGCGGGCAGCGCCATTCCAGAAGCGAGGGGGGAGAGATGCGCGCGCTCGTCGATCGTTGTGCACGAACGACGGCCGCCACCGATCCCCCTCCTCGAGGTGCCCTTTAGCTGCGTACGTGCCCCGGATTGTACACACTGGCGCGCCGGGGATTATGAACGCGTAATGGGGAATGTCTGGCACACTTGGGGCAAAACGTACGCTGAATTGCCCAACAAGACGTTGGATTAGCCGAGACGTATACACAGCCCGTCCGAAGTCTGGCAAACGGCTTATATGCGTTTTTTTTTTTTTACGCTGCATTCGCTTTTTAAGGACTATTATGCGAACACCTTCGGTGTTCTTGCTCACAAGGATCGCGAGCTACGTGAAATGTATACGCGTTACCTCTGCTAGTACATATTAACGATGTTATTCTCGTGTGAACTAGTATACTTTGCCCGTTCTTTTACTTGCTTTGCTTCTGTTGTATTATTTTCTTTCCTTTATTTTCTTTTTTTTCCCCGGTGTTTCACCTTGTTTTTACGCAGTTGGCACTAGCTGCCTGTAGAGGCAACAGGGATCCCGTCAACCTAGCATATGACCAGCATTCTATCCCTGTTTCCCGCATACCTGGGAATCCGCAAAGAAATACTGATAGACACACAAACGTAACTTAGCCATAGTCAGTAGAAACTTACATGACGCTGCAGTGTCTCGGCCTCCGTACACGTTTCTCGCGCGTGCGCTGTTTGTCCTTCGTTCTTAGGCCCGTATTCACAAATAAACGTTATCTTAACGCTGTAAGGCGCCCCTTTATAAGGCTAACGAAAGCGTAACGTCGACAAAAGCCCGACGTGTGTTTCAGAAACCCGCTTTATTGCGTGAAGAAAATGCGGCCTTATCAAAGGCGTCGTTGTCGTCCTAAGAGGATGGTAGCGAGGCCATGTATTTTTGTTCGCTTCAGTCGTTGGTTTCTTCAAACGAAAGCACTTGCTTGCTGCTTCAAACAACAAATGTAAAAAGTGGCATGCAGGTTTGCGAGCTTTAGAAGCTGCGGCGTCTCTCGTCTGGCAATGCGTGTCGCTTTTTTCTTTGTTTCGCTGTCTCTTCGTGTTGCTGCAGTGCGGTAAGTTCTGCTGCAGCTGACAAGCGCGAATTAAAGGGACAGGTTGTGTTAGACTGATAAAGTTCCCTTTCGAAACTGTGTTCTCGTTAATTTCGCGGTAAGAGTGTATGCTAGCAAAAAATAAAATAAATTAAGACAATACTTATTCATTTGCCTCTCTCTCTCTCTCTCTCTCTCTCTCTCTCTCTCTCTCTCTCTCATTTTATTTTGTACCGCAATCCCGGCACCTATACGTCAGTACAACACACCAGTAGATGAAGAGTGGGTGACACAATGGGGGGACTACTGTATTAAAACCGAGCAAAGAGTTCCAAGCAACTCAACCCCAAAGAAATGAAAAAAAAAAAGAGAACCTGACCGTATACTGTTGGCTCACAGGTATCTCAACATCACAGCGGTCTCTTTATGGAATAGCGCATTGTACTTCACGGATTGATACACTTGATTTTCTTTGATTTAGGCATTCGGTATGTGCCAGTGTATGTACGTGTGCCCATTGTTGGCCGTAGTGGAGTGCTCCGGATTAACTTTGACCAGCTGGGTACCTTTAACGTGCACGCTATGCACGGCACCCGTGCGTTTTTGCATTACGACCTGCGGCTGGTCAATGAATGTAAACACACTCGTTTGATGATTTAGTTCACGGCGTTTCACTGAAGCTTCCCATGGATTCGAACGTGTGCCCTGAAGTTGCATAATATTTTTTTTAAATGTGATTAGCATTCTTTGCCTACTTCAGGCGTTTTGAGCCTCTCCATCCGTCCGTCCGTGCGCTTACGCCGACGCCACGGCCCAAGCTGTCTTCCAGCTTGAGCCTAGCTTCTGGTCGTGATGCCGGGATAGTCCGTCGATCCATCGCCGTCATTCCACATTCGTCATCTGACTCTCGGCATGGCATCGTCGTTACGCCCCCTACGACGACTCAGTGGTCCAAGTTGTCTAATAGTTCTTGGCACTGTAGGCATGTGCTCGTGGTCGTGATCCCGTCGTTGTCATTGTACCGTCGTCATTCAGTTTGTCATCCGACTCTCGTTATGCTGTCGTCGTCACCCCTTCGTCGTATCACGTACGGTTGTCGTGTATCAGTTATCGTACCGACGTGGTTCCATCGTTGTCACTTCAGGCTTGTCATTCAACTCTTTTCATGCCGTCGTCGTCACTGCAGAAGCTTCATACTATCCTCGTCGTGCCGCCGTCGTCCTGCTGCATCCGCCATTCCATCGACGCCATTCCTCATTTGCCATTCCATCGTAATTATACTGTCGTCGTTCGATCGATGGCCGCCGTCGTCAACGTACCGTCGTCGTTGTGTTCTCGTCCTGCCGCCGTGGTTCTGCCATCGCCACCATTCCACCTTCGTTATCCGTCTCTCGTCATACCGCTGTCGTCGCGCCATCGTCGCAATACCGTCGTCGTTGCCGTCATTCGCCCTCCGGCACTCTCCTTTCCGACGTCGTTGGGCCATCGTCGTCGAGCAGGTTGTCATACTGTTGTTTTCATGCCTTCATGGTCACACAGTCGTTTTACCATCGTCATCAGCTCAGTAATATCATATCTTAGTCGTCATTCCGCTGTCGTCTTACAGCCTTCGTCGTTGCATTGACGTCAATCTGTGGTAGTCATGCTATCATCCTTCAATCGTGGTTATGCTACCATTGTAATGCGATCGTCGTCATTACGTCGTCGTCAAATAAATAGTCGCTGTCGTGCATCCGTTCTCATACCGTCGTCTTCGTGCCGTCGTGCTCGCGTCATTGTCGTCGTCAGTCCAGCTTCGTCATCGGGTTGCCACCGTACCGTCGTCGTCATCTTCCTGATGCCGTCGTCGTCGTTCACCAGCGTCATCATTTCAGAAACGTCGTCTCATTATTGTCGCGCCTTCATCGTCGTTCCGCCTTTGTCGTTCCACCGATGTCATTTGTTCATCCCGATTCCATCGTGGTCTTGCAGTCGTCGCCATGCCGTCATGCTCACGAGTGACCTTCGAAAGCCAGCGCCATATGGCAGAGTGGCCCGACTGCGTATGTCAGCTGAATGGTAGCCTCAGAAGAACCACTACAGATTGAAAATAACATGACTTCAGCAACAGGGTGTGTCGCTTCATTGCTTCAATGCTAATCGCTTTCACCGTCGACAGTCATCGTCGGTTACGTTCTGGCGTAAATTTTTCGAGTGAGCTCGTTTCATCAAACTGATCGCGAGATATGCGCCTCGCTTCAACGTGACGTGCAGTCGTTCCATCGCATCGTCGCTCCTTCGTGCGTGCGCTATAGAGTGTCGACTTTCAGGACCAGCAGCGTAACGTCGCGTCTTCGTTTGCCCGAGCGTAAAGGGAAACGGGGATTTGCATACTCCAATATAATTTCGGCGGCGCCTGTGGCGTACTTTCGACGCTGTCGCGGTGTAGCGTTCGCTCACGGGCACATAGTTGCTGCGGGGGGCGGCGCCGCGCGTGGGCCTGAATGACGTCTTCGCATTAAGCGTGGGGATCGATGCGGCGGCACTTCTCTGGTAGCAACGACACTGTGCGTGCACGCCTTTTCCGAGTTTGTGAACCGGGCGGGGCTCGGAACTGGTTTTCATTCTGGGAGTGCGCATGGCTCATTCGGCAACTCTAACTGCGACTGTCGAGGCTGACGACGGGGGGGCGCACGTTCACATGGTTGCAAGACCAATTGTGCTCGAGCAAAATAAAGTGCATCCACACCGTCGTCGCTGACCCAGCCAGGAGAGAGAGAGAGAGAGAGAGATTTACCGAAAGGCAGAGAGGTCGACCTGAGCTATAACTTGATCTGGCCTGCTACTCTACACTGGGGAAAAGGACGGGGAGGAAAACTGCTGGTAAATGATGATGATTATGATATGAGGAGGAGGTGCGTATATAGGCAATAATATTATACTGTTAGGTGATTTTAGCTTGGCCGGCATTGATTGGCCGACACTTTCACCAGGACAGATGGAGGCTTCGAGTTGTGACCAGCTTTTGGAGCTCGCTTTCTGTTTAGGCCTAACTCAGGTAGTGACAGATTATACAAGATTCTGTGAGACGAAGTCAGCGATATTCGATTTCATTTTTCTGTCAAATTCTTTGATACCATATCTAAAGATATGTAAAATTGAAGATGGTCGTTCGGACCATGAAATGGTGCAAGTATTTCTAAGCTTAGGACCTGAACCATATCCATGTGCCCTTCATAAAAATGTTTTTGAAGTTTTCCCCTGCTAATGATATTGGTGTGTTAGACTTTTTAGAGCGTTCATTCGACCATGTTGTTCATCTCTTTGAATCGATTGCTAGTACAGATGATTTATGGGACTACTATTTTGCAACGGTCATAGATTGTATTAAAAATTACACACCAAAGTGCTATAAAAGAATTAAAAGGAAAAATCCTTGGATTACAAGGTAAGTTATACATCTAAAAAGAAGATTAAGGTGAAAACGTGGGGACTGTTCGAGGTATCCAACTCCCGATAAGAAGATCTCAATTCAACGCATGAGCCAAGACCTGAAATGCCTTATGAAAGAATGTAAAGACAAGTTTTATAATGTGACACTTAAGAAGTTCCTTGAAGAGGCGCCGCAGAAGTTGTGGCGTTATATCAACCCATCCACAACGATGTTATCCTCAGAATCCAGCAGTACTGCTACAATGCGAGCTGATAATTTTAATGCTTGCTTTACATCCGTTTTTACTAAAGATAATGGTCATACATCTCATGTAGCCAACACACCTGCTAGACCATCTATTGCAGACATTGAAATCAAGGAACAAGGTGTTTTAAATCTCTTGCTGAATATCGATGTTAAGAAGAGCCCTGGTCCTGACGGCGTTCCGAATGAGTTTTTGCGTAGATATGCAGAATGGAACACCCAATACCTAACTAAAATTTTTCAGTCCTCTGTTGTTGTTGGTTGCTTCCCGGTAGCGTGGAAACGCGCAAAAATCATACCTATACACAAAAGTAGCAGTACTGCGGAAGTGGCAAACTATAGACCAATTTCTATTACAAGCGCCTGTTCTAAACTCCTCGAGCACATTATTTATAAACAATTAGTTTCTTACTTGGACAAATCCAACTTGTTTTTTCCTGGACAGCATGGTTTCCGAAAAAAGCTCTCAACAACCACCACTCATTCAAATTATGCATGACCTCTCTGAAACGTTAACCTCCCGTGGTCAAACAGACATAATCTTTCTAGACTTTGCGAAAGCATTTGACAAAGTGTCCCATCCGATGTTAATCATGAAAATTAATTCCGTATTTCAAAGCCCCGCAATGACTTAGTGGTTTTCGTCTTACCTTTCTTCTAGAGAACAATACGTTGATTGCGGGGTGCTCATCACGCCCTTCCCGTGTTGTGTCGGGTGTTCCGCAAGGAAGTGTGCTAGGTCCTGTTTTATTTCTGATCTTTATAAATGACTTGACCAGTAATATTAGTGTCCGTGTCAGATTTTTTGCGGATGATTGTGTGATGTATAATAACATTCGAAATAGTAATGGTCAGGCTGTCAGGATTGGGGGCTCAATCCCTTCGTCCGTGGTCCTTTGCCAAGATTGGAGTACGGCATGAATTCGAAGGTAGCTGGCCCATGCCGTCGTCCAACTTATTTACGCTGAGATCGTTGATGAAGTGAAGAACTGCTTCTCATCGAGAACGAGGAAAAAGGGTTTTATTTACAGAAAATTAACTCAGTCTAACATGACTGTTTGAGAAAAATAGTATTAGTCCAACAGGACTGCATGAGAGAAGTGAACCAGTCTAACATGACTGCTCAAGAGAAGTGTGTCCAACAATCGCACAACCACAGTTTTTATACACTCGATCCGCTGGTCCTACGACGCGGCGGCTGTTCGTTTACACACCACCAACTCGCAGCTGCTCTGAAGACCAGTTTACAGACACAAAGGCACACACATTCCGAAGCCCAAGCGACGGCGTTGAAGGTGGTGCCGTTCCGGAAAATCGACGCCGCTCGAGGGACGCTCGTTGTTTTGCAACATGCGGAACCGTGAGAGCGCAAAAATAAGACGTTCCCGCGGTAGCTTCTTCAGGCGTGTCGGATCAGCGCCGCGTTGAGGAACTCTGGAATCATTGTCCACACACCAAACTCGTCTTGTCACAATGTCGAAGCGGGCTGGAGGAAGGCGGCGGATTCCAGCGCAAAGGTCGCTTCTTTGAACGCCTCGCAGCTGCAGCGGCGGAGAGCGGGAGGTGCGCGTCTTGCACCCCTTGTCGTAATCGGGTGGCAAGGTGACAATCTTGTTGTGCAACCCGCCGTTCTTTACAGCGCCTCCATGGCCCCAAAAGTCTCGACTGTCTAGCGCTGACAACCGCTAGGCAGGAAGAGAACGGCTGCTGGTCAGGGGGGGATTGATGTCTTGGCTCGCAGCGACCACTTGTGCATTGATGTCACCGCCCCAAAACATCCAACAAGGACAGGCAACTGCAAAATGAACCCCACAACACGGCTCTGCGCCGAGATGACGTGCATTGGCTCTCACTTTAGACTCGCTAGGCTTCAAAAAAAACAACAACAACATAAGTGCAGAAACAAAAAAAATGCTGCATTTCACTATGCCAATTTCTGAAGCAAATTCCTGCTGACAAATTCAGCAATCATGGAGGGAATCCTGCTAAATGAGAGGGGATCTTCTTCGCTTAATAAATTTAACACTAGTAACCCTAAAATTTAGGCGGGACCCTCAAACGCAGAATTCAAATTAGCCTGCTCAAACCATCCGCATTGCTATGCAACTTTCCCTTCTTATATCTAACGGAGAAGTTGTACTCTTGGAGAGTGAGGCTCCATCGGAGCAAGCGGCCGTTTTTGTGTGACATTTGATTGAGCCACGTCAGAGGACAGTGGTCGGTCTCGAAGATGAACTTCGCTCCGTACAAATAACACGACAACTTCTGGGCGGCCCAAACCAAACAAGCGCATTCCTTCTCTGAAGCGCTGTAGGCTTCCTCTCTTACATTTAGTTTACGGCTGGCGTAGAGGATAGGATGCTCCTCGTTATCGTCGCCGACTTGACTAAGTACCACGCCCATACCTCTGTCGCTTGCGTCGCATTGAACTATGAATTCCTTTGTGTAGTCTGGCGCGCGAAGCACAGGGCGAGAAACCAATAGCGTTTTCAAACTTTGAAAAGCGTTCTCTTTGTCCTTATCCCAGTGTACGTTACTCGGTGCTCCCTTTCGGAGGGCGTCTGTTAATGGACTTGCCAATTGTGAGTAATTCGGAATGTACCGTTGATAGTACCCCACAAGTCCCAAAAATGAACGAACGTCCGTTTTCGTGCGCGGCTGAGAAAAATCTCCAATCGTAGCTATTTTCAGCTCAGCCGGCCGTCTCATGCCCTGACCAACAACATGGCCCAGATAAGTAACCTGCGAACAACCAAACCTACACTTTTCCGCTTTCATCGTTAAGCCGGCTTCCCTCAACCGTGAGAACACCTGTTTGAGGTGCGATACGTGTTGTTCCCAGCTGTCCGAAAAAATGGCTACATCATCAAGATAAGGTAAGGCGAACTCCTGCAAGTCCTTTAGGACAATATCCATTAACTTAGAGAAGCTAAACGGCGCGTTCTTCAGCCCGAAGCTGAGTGCGAGAGGGCGAAAAGTGCCTACAGGCGAGATGAATGCGGCATAGCGGCTGGCACTTTCGGAAAGGGGAACTTGCCAGTACCCCCGCACGAGATCTATAGTTGAAATGTATTTAGCAGCGCTAACTCTTTCAATTCGTTCCTCAATGTTGGGTATCGGGTACAGCTGATCCCTAGTGATCGCATTTAACTTCCTGTAGTCAACACACGGACGAGGGTCCTTGTTAGGGGTTTCTACGAGTATTAGCGGTGACGTGTAGTCACTCTCAGCGGGCTCAATAACTCCCAACTCTAGCATGCGCTGTATCTCTGCCTCCATAATCTCTCTCTGTCTTGGAGACACCCTGTAAGGTTTTGATCTTACTGGTTCGGCAGAGGTCAGCTCAATTTCATGCGTTATCAGTTCGGTTCTACCCGGCCGATCGCTGAATCTGTCGAGATATTCCCCTAACACCCCTTTTAGCTCATCTAGCTGCTCGGGTCTTAGAGCATGCGAGCTTACCGAGTGTTCTACTACTTCTTCTAGGCCGATTTCAGAGTTGGAGGTTGCCCTATCCTCCTTAAACTTGGTACCAATGCCATCCGGCTCTTTGACAGTATAGTTAACGACTCCGCTCCGCTCTACATACGGCTTCATCAAATTACAGTGATATATCCTCACTTCCTTCCTGCGACCGGGCATTCTCAAAGCATAGTTAGTTTCTGAAAGTTTGTGCAACACTTTAACGGGCCCGTCCCAGTGAACTTCAAGCTTGTTCTTTCTTGAAGGTTTGAGGATCATTACCTGGTCTCCGGCGTTAAACGTACGAAGCCTCGCATTCCTGTCGTAATAGAATTTGGCGTTCTTTTGAGCTAGTGCCATGTTCTTTCCGACTAGTTCTTGGGTTGCGCTTAGCCGTTCCAGTAAATTTAGCACGTATTCAACCACGGTTGGACTCTCCCCTCTTTCCTCCCACATCTCTCTTAACATTCTCAGTGGAGAACGGAGTGTCCTCCCATACACTAGTTCTGCTGGTGAGAACCCTGTCGCTTCATGTGGAACCGTTCGCAAAGCAAACAAAGTTGCCGGCAGACAGTTCTCCCAGTCCTCCTTGTGCTCGTAACAGAGCGCACGCAAAACTCGCTTAAGCACCGAATGCCACCTCTCTACACTGTTTGACTGAGGGTGATAGACAGAACTGTGTATTAACTTTACCCCGCACTTTTGCAAGAATGTGGAAGTCAGTGCGCTCGTGAATACTGACCCTTGATCTGCCTGAATTTCGGCTGGAAACCCAACTCGTGCAAACACTGTCAAAAGCGCGTCTACTACTTCAGTGGAGCTGAGCTCTTTCAAAGGGATTGCTTCTGGAAACTTGGTAGCCGGACACAGCATGGTAAACAAGTACCTGTAGCCTGATTTTGTTTTTGGAAGAGGCCCTACCGTGTCTATTACAAGCCGTCTGAAAGGCTCTGTTATTAAGGGCACTACCTTCAGTGGAGCTTTCCAAGTCTCTCCTGGTTTACCAGAACGCTGGCAGGCGTCGCATGATCTTACAAAGTTTTCTACATCTTTGAAACAGCCAGGCCAGTAGTATTCCATAAGCAATCTTTCCTTTGATTTGTTTATGCCTAGGTGGCCGGACCACCCATTTCCATGACAAAGACTCAAAAGGTCCTCCCTATACTTAGTAGGTATGACTAACTGATCTAAAATCCTACCCTTTCGATCTCTGTAATGCCGATACAACAATCCTCCTTTCTCATGTATCGTTACGTTGCGCCTAGGAATGCCTTCTTTAGCTGTGTCCCGTAATTTAGCTAAGCTCTCATCATTCTTTTGCTCAGCTGCCAGTGACTCTCTATCCACGCGTAAGAGTTGATCAAAGTTCTTTGAGGCCGGTGATAATAACGACCCTGTCTCGCTTGGGAGCGCGTCTGCATGCTCTTCCTGCAGGCTAGAACTCTGACACTCTAGTGCTACGCTCTCATTGAGCTGGTCAACTGGCAGGCTCTCCTCAACTGTTCTTTTGTCCGTCGGGCCTAGCTCGGATTCGGGTATTGAAGCTATCCCCTTTTCTGCTTCAGCTGGAGGAGCTTGAGCATTTTCAGCCGAAAGCGCCGCGATCTTACGAGCTTGGCCTCTGGTCAATGCCTGTACTATGCCCTCTCCCAGTTTGAGCCCTCTGTCACGCAGTAACTGATTCGAACGATTCGAAAAGATGTAGGGATACTGCAGTGACAAAAATTTGGAAACTGCAGCCTCAGTCTCTAGCTCCCCGAATGGTCCACTGATTTTGACTTTGGCCATGGGCAGACACACGCTGTGTTCTTCTACAACCTGTTTTATCCATGCTACTTCTCCGGTGAAGTCCTCTACCATCACGTAAGACGGATGGACAATGTCCAGCGTGGCGGCACTGTCTCTTAGCACTCGGCATGGTTTTCCATTAACTTGCAGGTCGTGGAGATATGGACTTAAAAGTTCCATATTCTCATCTTTTTCCTCCACGTAGGAAAAAACTACGCTAGGCTTCTCGCAGTTTACAGCTATATGTCCCAGTTTGTGGCATTTGTAACAGCGAATTGGTCTAACAGATTCGAATTTTCTTTTCTGTTCTTTTTGTGTGGTTTCTCCGTTAACTTTCTCCTCGCTCTTTTCTGCGGGCTTTTCCGCCATGTCTACAGGCTCGGATCGTCTAGCTTGCGCACCCTTTTTGAACGGAAATGGCTTCCGCGGTCCATTTCGACCGTCCCAGTTTCCCTCCTCGGCGTTCAACTTTCTACGGGTTGCGTACTCTTCGGCTAATTCAGCCGCCCTTTCCACAGTGTTTACATTACCTCTATCTTGCACCCACAGTTTCACAGCTTGGGGAATGGTTTTGTAAAACTGCTCTAGACACATGCATTCAATGATCATGTCTCTGCTGTCGTACGCTTCCGCGCTTTTAAGCCACTCGACTAGGTTGGCCTTTAAGCTATATGCAAACTCCGGATAGCCCTCGCTATCTTTCTTGCCTGTGCTCCTAAACCTTTGCCGAAAAGCTTCGGCTGAAAGGCGGTATTTCTTCAGGAGACTAGCCTTAACTTTCGCATAATCATATGCATCCTGCACACTCAATCTGGCGATTACTTCCGCCGCCTCACACGGCAACATAGACAGCAACCGCTGTGGCCATGTACTCGGACCGAAGTTCATCTTTTCGCAAGTCCTTTCAAAATTGCTTAGGAACAAGCCTATGTCGGTCCCGACCTCATATGGCTTTAATAGCCTGTCCATGCGGTACGATTCTGCCTCACTTGATCGACCCAGAGCTCCTTCACTTCCTTGAGACAACTCCAAACGTCTGTTTTCAAGTTCAAGTTGCATTTTTGTTATCTCGCGATCTTTATCGCGTTCCTCTCTCTCTCGTTTTTCTCTGTCTCGTTCTTCTCTTTCTTTTTCCCGTTTCTCTCTCTTTTTGAGAAGTTCCAATCCCATTTCAATATCTTGCTCACTGGCCTGATTGGAAATTAGCTCCAATAGTTCCGATTTGAGCATTTCCTTGCGTACATCTAGGCCCAGTTCCTCACCAACAATCAACAACTCGTCTCTCAGCAGTGTCCTTAACTCCATGACTGCTGCTTTACTGCCTTGATTCTGCTCTCTAAATCTAGCTAGGAAAACACAACCTAGCTAACACACAACAATCTAGCTTCCCTACTGTTCTAAACAGAACAACCACAAAATGAAGCCTAGAGAGTCAAAGCAAAAACCAAGCACTCACCACAGATACAGCACCATGTCGCAAAGTCCATCCCACCGCTGTCAGCCAGTTGTCAGGATTGGGGGCTCAATCCCTTCGTCCGTGGTCCTTTGCCAAGATTGGAGTACGGCATGAATTCGAAGGTAGCTGGCCCATGCCGTCGTCCAACTTATTTACGCTGAGATCGTTGATGAAGTGAAGAACTGCTTCTCATCGAGAACGAGGAAAAAGGGTTTTATTTACAGAAAATTAACTCAGTCTAACATGACTGTTTGAGAAAAATAGTATTAGTCCAACAGGACTGCATGAGAGAAGTGAACCAGTCTAACATGACTGCTCAAGAGAAGTGTGTCCAACAATCGCACAACCACAGTTTTTATACACTCGATCCGCTGGTCCTACGACGCGGCGGCTGTTCGTTTACACACTACCAACTCGCAGCTGCTCTGAAGACCAGTTTACAGACACAAAGGCACACACATTCCGAAGCCCAAGCGACGGCGTTGAAGGTGGTGCCGTTCCGGAAAATCGACGCCGCTCGAGGGACGCTCGTTGTTTTGCAACATGCGGAACCGTGAGAGCGCAAAAATAAGACGTTCCCGCGGTAGCTTCTTCAGGCGTGTCGGATCAGCGCCGCGTTGAGGAACTCTGGAATCATTGTCCACACACCAAACTCGTCTTGTCACAATGTCGAAGCGGGCTGGAGGAAGGCGGCGGATTCCAGCGCAAAGGTCGCTTCTTTGAACGCCTCGCAGCTGCAGCGGCGGAGAGCGGGAGGTGCGCGTCTTGCACCCCTTGTCGTAATCGGGTGGCAAGGTGACAATCTTGTTGTGCAACCCGCCGTTCTTTACAAGGCCAATTTACAGTCCAGTCTGCAAAAAAATTAAAAATGGTGTGACGGAACTGAACGCAACTAAGTCTGTTATGTCCATAACGAGAAAAAAATTGCATTACCCTTACAATATAAGTAGTATAATCTATTAGTAGAGTCGAGAAACATAAGTATCTAAGAATAACGTTCACTTCTCACCTCAGGTGGAGTCAACACATTGATGCTGTATGTAGTAAGGCTAGCAAAGCGCTCGGGAGCCTAAGGCGGAATATAAGTGCGTCGACACCTGAGGTAAAAATTTTAGCCTATAAATCCTTAATACGTCCTGTAAAGGAGTATGCTAAAACTGTATGGGATACCTACACTAAATCCAACCAACAAAAAATTAATAGAATCCACAGGTTAGCATCAAGGTTCATATTTAACAACTATCGCTACTGCCAAACCCCCACTGAACATTGTAAACTTGCCGACTTACCTCCGCTAGATTAGTGTACCAGGTATGGGCGACCGAAACATATTTACCTTATCATTAATGGTCACTTGCTTGTCGACAAACACAAGTACTTCAAGATCTCGACAAGTGAAATATCCAGACATCGTCATAGCCAGTACATCACACCCCCTCAAGTCAGAAAGGACTGTTTTAAGTACAGCTTTATCCCGACAGGTATTACGGAATGGAATGCGCTCCCCGACTCTGTCATGTCAGCCTCATGCGTTGAAGAATGTTTACAATGTGTACACGTTGTTCTTTTTGCCGCTAACTAATATGCATGTCATAACTTTGCCAAAGGTGTATCTGTTCATTTTTTTTCTTATTTGGGGGGGGGGGGATTTGTACGGTGCATATAATTTAAACTGTTTCGCATCCCTGCTGAGACGTCTGCAGTTGTTCATTTAGTTGCTTTTGTTGTCATACTGTATTATTGTATGTGTTCGTATTTTCTACTCCTGTAATGGCCCTTCATTGGCTGACAGTATTATAAAAAAAATAATAATCATACAAGTTCACAACGTTGTGGCATACCTAAAGACGTGCGTGCAGCCCAATGGCTTGGAGAAAGGCTATTATAGCAGCACTTGTTATCAGCGCTGCGCTGTTTACACTATGCCTATAGACCTAAAGGAAACTCGTCTGATAGCGGCCTCTTATCGACGTTTGCAATGGAAGAGACCAGTTGCTGTCGTTCTTTCGCGTACGCGGGACACACGCAAAATATATGGTCAAGTGTTTCTGGTACCTTACACTATTCACAGTGTCGTCGATCTGGTTGGGTCCATTGTTCCAGCGTACGGTTGCGTATCACGCGACGAAGTAGGGCGTCTGTGTCTGTTCGTGAGAACGGAGTGCGTGCTTCAGAAGCACTGTTTAAAGTAGTTTTCGCTTCAGCGTCTGTTTGTTCGTTCCCTATCACGCCACAGTGTGCAGGTATCAACTGAAACGTGACATTGTGGTCTTTCTATTTGAGTGGTCGAGATGCTCTGTAATTTCGATTGCCATTGAATAGTACGGGCCTCGTCTGAGGACAGAATGGCTTGGAATCGCAGAATAGCGTCCGTGTGTGAAGCGATTCCTCGGTGAGAAATTGAAGTGTTTCCCGGATAGCAACAACTTCTGCGGTGGTTGATGTTGACCTGTGGTCTAGTTTAAACCGCCGAGCGATGATCATATGTGGGATGATGAAGGCTGCAGGGGTGGCATAGGGTGTGACAGACCCATCGATATACACGTGTACAGTATCTCCGTACTTTGAATAAATGTGACACAGGGTAAGTTGCGTGAGGCCTATGGATGCAACGAAGGACTTTTTTAACTCCAGGGATCTGCAATGTAAGGAATGGTTTAGGCAGAACCCACGAGGGTATTCTCGGTATACAAGCGAGAGAAAATCTTGACGGCAGAACACTCTGATGAGGCGATAAAGTCCTTGAAAAGCTGTAACCTGGCTGGGTGGCAGGGAGCAATGATAGAGGATGGTGCCTGTGCCGGGTCAGCACGCGAAGCTACATTCGAAGAGGCTCTCAGAGTAAGTATGCACCAATAGGACAAGCACGAGCTTCCGCTATTGTTCTTTTGGTTGACGCGCATCGTGGGAGGCCCAAACATGTGCGCAATGCTTGAGCTTGAATGCTCTCGAGCGCGCGCACACAGCTAAGTCCCATGCTTGAGAGCGCCGGCATGCTGTACCGTATATACCCTACACATAGTGCTTGGTACAGTTGGAGTAATGACTACTCAGAGGGGCCCCGGCATCTTGTTCCTGCAACGACGTGAAGGACGTGAACAAAACTTTTCAGCTTTTACTTCAGTGCGACGGTGTGTCTTGACCAAGATAATCCCCGGTCTATGAATAAGCCATTAAATATGTGGTGTGTTACTGCAGGTATCGCTACTCCGCTAACGATTACCGGATACCTGGTCATTCGTTTTTGCTCGAACGCAATCACGGAACATTTTTCTGTTGAGATCTGGACGCCTTGACGCCGCAGATTTATAGCTGTGATTGTCACTGCACGTTGAAGCCTAGCACGCATTTGGGTACGGGTGGCTCCATGCCCATGTGCATATGTCGTCCGCATGTGTGCTAATCTTCAGCGTGTTAGGAAGTTCACATGCAAGGCCAATCAATGTAATATTAAAAGGAGTAGGACATAGAACTCCTCCTTGTGGAACACCTCCATGGATATTGTACTGGCCGGTGTCGCTATAACTTGTCGACATATACACCGTGCGGCCACTGAGGTAGCTAACAATCCATTCATGTAGCCGGCCACTGACGTCTAAATCTTCCAGTGCATCTTGTATTACGTAATCGAGTATATTGTCGCATGCACCCTTAATGTCTAGAAAAACAGCGCCAACAGATGGCGACTTCTTTCCTGTTCAACAGTGGAGACCAAGTCGACAACACCGTCAGTGGAAGAACGGCCTCTTCTGAATCCATGTATAAAATAAGAAAAGCAGTTATTGCTCTCTATGAACCATTCCATCCTTGACAAGACCATTATTTCCATTACTTTGCCGACGCAACTGGCTAAGCCGATCGGTCTGTAGGAGGTAAGCTCGTTAGGGCATTTCCCCGGTTTAAACAGCGCTACAGTGCGACTGCATATTCAACTATCTGGAATATTTCCTGACTCGCACGTCTGATTATAAAAGAATAGAATGATACGTCGTGATTTTGTGCCAAGATGGCAGAGTGCAGCGTACGTGATTCCGTCAGGTCATGCTGCCGATGAGCGTTGGGAAAAGCGTAATTGCAGCGTCAAGCTCTTGCATCGTAAAAGGTACTTCGAGTCGCTCATCAGATGACGGGGGCGCGATGGTGACAAGGGATTAAGTCAGTGCATTAGACGTGTCCACAATAAGTTTACAGTAGTCCTCTGCTACCTCCAATTCGGTCCGGCGTTGATGTAGAGTCACGGAACGGAATGACCTGTGCCGTCTGACCCGCCAGATCTTAGACAGAGGCTGTCTTGGATCTAGGGACCTACAGAATGTCCTCCAACGCTGTCTGTCAAGCTTGTACAGATGTCAAAGAACGTGTCGTTGAGCTCGGCGACTGTTCGAAAGATCTGACGGTGACTTCGTTCTGTATCGCCGTTCCGCGCGGCGACGGATTGCACGAAGGGCCTCATATTGTATGTCGACCGATGATCTCAGCCTCGGTACGCTAACTTCTCTGGTTTTGCCCGCAGGGTAGGCGCAATGATGCCCTCTATTTCGGATGGAGATGTTATATTCTGACAGGCGGTGTCGACAGAGGTCTTAAATGAAATCCAGTCTGTTTGACGAATGCAACGTGAGGCTGAACGGCGAAACCAGCTAAACTGAATGTAAGTTGGGAGGTGGTCACTATCATGAGTCTCTACGTCCGTCGACTAGCATGCCGAAGACAGACGGCTCCTTGATGCAAGCGTTAGCTCATGACAACTGCTGTAGGTCGTACCACGAATAAATGTAGGTGATCCATCATTGAGCGCATTTAGTCCCTGACTACACGTGAAGTTGGCCAAATGTTTGCCACGAAAATTCAACAAAGTGCTACCCCTGTCAGGATTCGTCGTAGATGACGCCTGTCGTCGCTTCCTTGCCGTATGTGGGGAATGCGCGAACAGGGATGCTTCACAACTGAGTGACGTTTTTCAGTGTTTCCAGTAGTGTCGGTGTATTGACTTCCTCCGAGGGGATGTTCTTTCGAGCGTTTATACGTATTGCTTCAACTTGACCATGGGCAGTTCGTTCGAAATATGCCGACAGGCTGTGCCTATTCAGTGAGGTTGTCTGTTGTCGTTGTTGGTACGTATGCAATAGTGTATGACAGCTTGCCACTTACCTTTTTCGTCATCTGACGACTGGTCGGTGATGTTCTTATCTTTCTCTTCAGACGTCGGCTTGACACCAAGGTAAAATCGCTGTCCGAGCCCATATCTTCGGTGGAGGAGCCATCAAATGACTCAATCGGGACCCTGCTGGGGTCGAATCGGTCACTCACGTCGGTGGCATAACGAACTGCATGGTCGTTCAGGGCGCAATTGCTGGGCGGCATTTGGTTCACCATTGCGGCGGACGACGTCCCCCAGTTTTCTTGTCACTGATTGCAGAAATCGCAGCAAATAAAATAGAAAATGCAGAGAGCTCGAAGCTTCTCGCTTCAGGTTCAGAGAACACCGCCAAGCTTCAAGAAAACAACGCAGACGCGATTGAACAGTCGACCCGACGCTTTCCCTCTGCTCGCCTGTTCGCGTCTTCTTCGCTGTTCTCAAGTATGGAACCTAACCAAGTGTGGCAGAAGCCAACATCTTATACAGTTTTCGTTCTCCACATGCTCGCCGTACTTTACACCTATACATAGTATGCACGTGATGTCACATCCGCTGCTGTCGTCTGCTTTCGCTACCTTCTGCCATCTTGGGGTACCTTATCAACAGGCGCGCGCATATAGGCCTATAGGTTCCCCAACATGGCGCTGCCGTAAACCAGAAGTCGCGGAGTATCGTTGAATGACGTACGTGCATACTATGTATAGGACTTCGCACTCAAGTATCAGTAATGAGTAGGAATACTGCAGCTGTATTCCGGGCAGCCTGGCGGCTATCCGCGCTGTTACGTTTCGCCTACGACGCGCGGTATAGCCGGCGCGGATGCAACGGACGCCGGGGCTTCATTCAAAGCGGCGGACATTTTGGCCCGTTCAGCGCTGCCGTAACGCTTCCTGCCAAGCGCGTCCAGGCATGTTTCAATGCCACGTGTCTTCGTGTGTGTGTGTGTGTGAGTGTGTGAGTGTGTGTGCATGTTGGTGCCCACGCTTGTCAAAGCGCGGCAGCCGGGGAGAGGAGCTGCCCAACTGTGAAGCGAGGAGGTCTGACCGGCGCCGGCCCGGCGGATGCGTCACTTCTTGTCTCAACGTGTCTCTCAGCGTGTCCGTGCCCCGCCGTCACGTGCGCCTCTGACGAGGCGTTCCTTCTTGCCCTCGACTCCGAGAGTATAAAAGCAGCTGCCCCCGGACGCCAAGAGAGAGGCTCCGAATTCTTCCGTCGAGTAGCGTGCTCTCCCGTCTCTCCACTTCGGTCGACCTGACCGGCCGCTCTTTTGCGATGCTTGAATAAAGAAGTTGTTCTGTTAGCAGTCGACTCATCCTTTGCCAGCACCTTCGGATGCATCCAGCTGTGCCCCAGGCCGCCAGGCCAACGCTACCTTTGGGGCTTGCGACCCAGGTACAACAGTGCCGACTTGGTGGCCGCTTTTGAAATATCAGAGCATGAAAGAATTAAACGCACGTTTCTATTCTCATTCTGTAGTCCGTAACACATTGAAAGTGCGCGTGCCACTTAGACCATATATGAGTAACGTCATGAATATGACCATACGGCATCCTATACAAAAGTTCGTATGCTCCCATTAATCAATGATGCGGGACAATTTCATATGGGAGTTATTGTGGCATTTTTTTATTCTTTATTAATAGAGGTCGCGCTTCTCAGACAACTGAGCTCTCCATATCGCAGCAGTATTAATGTGCGGGCTTACGTACGTGTCATCTAGCCTGTTGTTCTAGGTAGCTTTGAACAGACGCGTGCTATGCAATAACGTACGTTCTAGGCCGCGTCCCCTCAGGGAAACGGGTAATTGGCATTCATAGCGCTCATAGCAGCTTAAACTGACAGTAAGGCGTGCAAGTCGGACACTCCCTTATTAAATATGTGCTTAGCATGTTTTATACACGACGTCGGTTCCCATAAAATGTAATCAATTGCTGAATTCATATTGTGCTGAATAGTGATTAATGAGGTGCTTATAGAGTGTTAAAACCATCCCACGCCCGTCCGCTCTCTCCCTCCAATCCCTGCCTCCGCTGTTGATCGTGAATTAATAGGTCTACTGGACGTTGTCTCCTATCTGCCGGTTTCTGCGACTTCCTTCGCGAACTGTGTTCCGTGACATCTGTTTGCTTTGTTAAGGGTCTTATACGTAAAGCGAGGGGTGGATAGACTCGGCGTCGCCACGTGAATTTTCGTTCACCTGTTCATAATTGAGCTCGTAGCTTGTGCTATTCGCGTTTGCCGCGTTGCGAAAGCCATTTCCTACATGGTATCCCGCGTTCCCTGCTCTTCTAGCGTTCACGCGCTGTCGTTGGGAGACCTCGCAACAAAAGGGCTGAGGGCACCTTTGTATACGTGAAGAAGGCGAACCCCGGCCATGAGATGCGCGCACAATATATATATATGCGAAGCCATGCTTTGCAGTTGTTGCTGGTGGTAATTATCACACTAACAATGCGTTAAATAATAGAACGAGTTTTTTTAAGCGTGTTTGTTGTAGCTTTTCTTAGCCTTGTAATCCTACGTTTCATGTGTATTGTTTCACGGGTTATCCACGGGTTCTTTTTATGCACTCTCTTTATATACATATAACTGCGCTGGAAGGGCGACTTATCGCGCGTCGCAGGATCTTGAGTCTCGCGTTACCTCTTTGCGCCGCCGTCGACTGCTTCGCGACGATGCCGCCGGAGGGAAGTACGCACTGGATATACACGCATGCACGCACGCACACACGGAAGCCGTGGCGGATGGCGGCGCGTGCAGGTTCTGCGACATCCGGGCGCTTACGTGCCCAGCTGCATGCGCCGCGCTTCTTCGAGCAGTGATGCAGTGTATCGTGTGCATGTATACATGTGCTGGCCCTGTCTGAGCCACATTTTTCACGCGGCTGCGAATCCGCGGAGGCGGATCCGGCGCTGCAGGAAACACTGCATCATTCGCTGGGGCACTTTGAGCTGCGCTGGAAAAGGAAAAAAAAAAATGAATGCTGCGGAAACTGTTGAAGGTGATCGCCAAAGTAAACGAATAGCTTGCGCGGATCACAGCTAAGTGAAACGGAAGCTTTAGCAATCACTTCCGCAGTATACACTGCCGACGTCGACACCGGTGCCTGCACGATGGCTTCCGGTGTGCATATCTTGATACACGGCGCCACAGCGAGACGACGATGTGACGATGACGGAATGACGACCACTGAGGTGATGGCAGTCGCGATGGCGGCTGCAGCGTGCACGGCGATGGCATGACAAGTGCCGCGCACTCGCGCTATCTTCTCAGCCCGTTGACACCGCGGAGGCCGTACACCCCTACGATCATTCACTGTGAAATGGTGAAGATCCCGAGCGCCGACTGTTGAGTGGGTCTAGCGAAGCTGTGGGTCTCCGAGCGGTTTTCCCATTAGCGCAGTAGTGTATAACCTCTTGTCAGAAATGAAAGACGCACCGACGATGGCCTACGCTACGCCAGAAATGCGTCGACCGTACGTTCCATGTGTTTCCGATCAATGGGAGACGAGACGCGTAAGAAATTGCGGCACCTTCGGTAGCCCCGTTGTGGCTCGTATATCGAGGGTTGGTCGCGCGCGTCTTGGTCCCGTCTGCGCTTCCATCGTCGTGCGTATGGGATCTCAGCCACCGCGAGCAAGGAGCTCGGAGGCCTGCCGCGGACATCGGGCGTGTCATCCCCAGCTCTTGAGGAGGAGGCCCCAGAGGTTCCGCAGTGGGCCCACACGAACGGCAGCCGAGCGCGATGGCGAAGGGAGGGGGGAGGGGGGGTCGTTACGTATCGCCCCGAAATGAAACAGGCCGCGCTCGTGTTACGTCGTTCGGGCGCCAGTTAGCGGAGCTCGCTGATAGCGCCCTCCTCCGCCGGTGCGCGGACTCCGCGTCGTCGTCGTCTTTCATCTCCTCGCGGCTGTCCCACTGCTGCCGGCCGAGTAATTGCCCTCTTCTGCGCTGGCCGCGCTTCTGCCGTGGTGCAGCCTTTTCTGCTCTCTCTCTCTCTTCCGCGACAGATGAGCAATGGCGCACGTCAACGCAACGAGCGTCGGGGGCCCGAGAAAAAATGCGCCGCTCTGGGGGAGCGTCGCATTTCTCTCCGCCCCGACATCCCTCGCCTGTGCTCTTCACCTTAGCCCTCCGCCCATTTGTTGGCGTGCTGGTTACTGTTGGCCCGCTCGTGTGTCTGCTCTCGGGCTGTTTCCTTCCGCGCACTCAGTTTGTGTCCTTCGTTATATAAGATCGAAGGGCCACCACGAGATTAAGCATAGCGTTTCGCGTGCTTTATGCGATTTAACTGATCCTCGTTGACACTCTTGTAGCCGAGCTTGGTGTGACATACATGTTCGCTTTGGCGGTGTGTCGGGAACCATGACGAGGTCAAGTGGCTATTCTGCGACGTAAACCGTTTGCAGACAGTGCACGCGTATACCCCTTCACGCTGTGCCACGCAACGGTTCACACGGGAGCAGCAAAACAACGCGGCAGTGTTCCTCCTTGCAGCAACCGAAAACGTGGACGTTGTGGTATAACTCTACGTCCCTTCTATTTGAGCTTACGGGAAAACTAAGCATTAACGACGAATTATTATTTCGGGGGTCGCCCACCGGGAAAGCGACGGTCACAGCCGGGGTTCGATCCCGCAACCTCGGGCGTAGCAGCAGCGTGTACACCGAGCCACCGCTGCGGGTGGAGAGAATGAAGGAGCCCAGTTAGCCTGGAAGAGGAAGGTTGAAGGAATAAAACGAAGGACACCGACCAACATAGAAGTGCTAAAAAATGAAAAGTCTAAAAGACGTTTCGGCTTCGCTACGGAAGCCTTGTTCACAATGGGATGACGGAAGGTTCATGGAAGCTTATGTATGCTTTAGAACGTGACGTAAGCAGCGCATGTATGACGGGGGGAGGGTTCCCTCATTTCGATTGAGCGTGTGACGTGTTTTTTGTATCTCCAGTGACTCCAGATACAGACGCGATTTTTGGTTTCTTTCCTGGCCGAGAATTCTCGAGCGAAGAGGAAGGTTGGACATATATGTGTGGAGTGTGACGAGTTGAGAGAGATGCACTGGACGTCTGGCGTGAGGAGCCATGTGCGTACTGCGTATGGGTCGGTATACTCACTCGCACCTGACTCGCTACGCGCTCATTTCGCAGCCGAGACATAAAACGCTACCGAGTGACGAAGGGTGTCAGTATACGCGAGTACATGAACAACAGACCTGAGTGGTTGGGGGGTGGGTGGGTGGGTGGGGTGGGGGGGGTATTCTGTTGGTGTCCACCTAGTGGACATGTGTGTTTCGTCTGCTGCTGAAGTGCCGATTGGCTGGACGCCTGTCTCCTTCTGGCGCATACCGTTGCGTAGCCAATCCGAACTTCAGCAGCAGGCTCAATGGACATGTCAACTAGGTGGAGACTTGCATAGTAGCCCCGCTGGTTAATGTGTAAGTTCAAACGCTGGTCTTGGGCGGTGATTCCGGGTGGACGTGAATGGGAACGTCACTGACTGTCGGCGAGTGTGCCGGTCAGTGTGAATGGAAGCGGCTGTTGACGCGAGGGTCTGCTTGCGAGCATCAGTAAGTGCGGCTGTAGGGACACGAGGGGGGGGGGGGGGGGGGTATGGCCGCGGCGATTGTGAGTACACACACCAGGGTGGGCGAGTACGCAGTACGTGTCGACAGGCTCCAGAAGGTTGAGCACGTTTTATTTGTTATTATTATTATTATTATTATTATTATTATTATTATTATTATTATTATTATTATTATTATTATTATTATTATTATTATTATTATTATTATTGATGGGGTGACCGTGCAGCAAAGGTCGGCTGAGTAGAGGATGTCATTAAGAGGAAGCATTAGCTCGGGCCCAACTCCGACGTGGCCTATTCAAATACATGTAAAACGCAAAAACGTTTTTCTGACATAGCCTCTGGACCGTTTTTAATGAAATTTGTTGAATTTGAGAGCGAAAGTTAAATTCTAGTGACTGTTGGAAGCGGAATTACGATTTAGGGCCTGAATCTTGTTAAAGATATTTTCAAACATTTGGAGGTTTGAAAAACATAGAAGCAGAAAGTTTACAAATTAATAGCTCTGCATCGAAAACAGATGTCGCGATTCTGTAAACGGCATCCGCTAGATAATTCAAAGCCGAAAATTTTGATATGTTGTTTTATATCTTACGTGAATTTCTTACGTTGTGTAGAATAGAAGGGTTCTAAAAAACCTGTATTTCCATATTGGTACTTTTTTATTTATTTGTTACATTTCAATTTTGTGCGCTTTAGATGTACTATTAGATGCAATTCACAGAATTGCGATATCATTTTTCATTGCTGAGTTACAGAGTTGTAAACTGGATAGTTTCGTTTTCTGGAAATTTTCGATATCTGCCAATTTTTTATAAAAAATTTACGACCTAGATAAAAAATCGAAGATTTTTACTAGATTCACTACTGAAAATTAAAAAAATTCACTAGATTTTAAGTTTTTCTTTTAAATGCAACAAACCTCGCCAAATTTGGTGCCGCGGTTGCCGAGAAAAACTCATTCTCCTTTTACGTGTACATAGATAGGAGCGTCCGAGCTAAAGCTTCCTCTTTAGGGATGTCGATGCACGCGCGCTCTAACGGTGCATTCATCTGGGGAGGTATTCTGTAAGAGTCCACCCTGTGGACTGTCCATTTCGGCCGGTCCTGATTGGCTAGGGCCGCTCGTATACTCCTCGCTCGTACAGCTCCATCCAATCAGCAGCGGCCATAAGACTCCTACAGAATACCCCCCTGTGGTGTGTGTGCCTCGTGTGCTCTCGCGGCAAGGAGTGAAGTTCCATGGTTTCTGCACGGCTTGAGTTCGGCCATGGTGCGTAGTGCTTAAGTATAGTTCATACGATGTCACAGAAGAAATGGCCATCACTTTAAAGGGACACTAAAGCGAAACAGTAAATCAGTTTAGACTAATGAAGCATCGTTTGAGAACCTTGCAGGCATTAATTTCAAAAAATAGTTTGATTATTAGATGAGAAAATGAAGGTCCAAGTATCACTATTTGAATTTCGCGCCGAAACCCCAGCGCCGGTACGTCAGCGTGACGTCAGGCATTCCAAATATGTTTTCGCATTTGGCCCGCGTTGGCTGTATAAAGGTTCCCGAAACTTGCCATGTTTAATATTTGGTTCCTTTAGAACACAATGTGGTCAATCTGTACCGCTATATAGAATTAGTAGGCCCTAGAATATGACATCAAAATCGAAGACGTCACAGCCCCCAGGTGCGGGAACTTAAGTAGGCGTCGCCACCCGTATTCGGTGTTTTTATGTGGTGTTTTTGGTGTTGTAGAATGGTAATTTACTGATGCAGAAGAAATTATTTTTCACTTTAGTGTCCCTTGTTAAGAACGGCCAGCTGCAGTGGAAGTTTGCCAGCCAGTTACGCCAGCGGTGGCAACCTCATCTTAGTATGCCGCCGCCAACCTCTAGCCACGGCGTGGCTGAGTCGACTTTGTGTCGGTGTCAATACGCGCATCCTCCACTCTCCGTCGCTTCAGCTAGGATGCGTTGTGACTGAAGGAGTTCGACGAAGCAGACTTTGTGCGCAACACGACAAAGCGGACCTGATCTCCTACGGGCGGGGGAGCTGCCGCGGGAACGCCGACGGAGGCTCCTTCCCAGGCACCGACCAAGACTCAAGACAACGCGCTACCCGGAACGGCTCCGAGTTCTGCGAAATTCGTGTGGTGTCAGTTTCGGATCGTGAACACGTGTGTGTGTGTAAACCGTCCTGCGGAGAGGCGGCTAGTTTGCGATGACTATACGAACGTTCGCGTCACCTTGTATCGCGGGAGGACCGAGTGCTTAAAAACTGCTCTTGTGCGGATGCTCGACACACTTTTCTTAAGCAGTCATGTTGGACTGAGACACTCTCTCTCAAGCAGTCATGTTGGACTGATGTACTTTCTCAGACAGTCATGTTAGACTGATATAAATACTGTAAATAAACCCATATTCCTCGTTCTCGATGAGAAGCAGTCCTTCCCTTCATCAACGTCCTCAGCGTGGACAAGTTGGACGACGGCATGGGCCAGCTACCTTCGAATTCATGCCGGACTCCAACCTTGACAACGGATCACGAGCGATGGGATTGAGCCCCCAATCCTGAGACCTTTTAACATCGTTTCTCGTGGCTTTGCGAGTATTCGAAAATAACGAATCGAATAGTGTCTTATTCGATTCGGTCTTCGGATCTAATAATCCGTGTTCGTAAATGCGAATATTTTTCGAATATTTTTCGGATATTTCGAAACGTCAACGGCGCCCAAGTAAACATGAGATCGGAGCGAAAGTAGGGTAAATCTCTCGGGCGTAGTGTAGACATAAAGCACGAGAATTAGCATAGCGGAGCAGCGTATGTCACTAAGGAAAGTCTATAGCCATACTTTACAGGCTGTACAGAGAGCATTCGCACTCGCCGAAGAGCCCTCTCCTTGCGAAGAAACGTGCTCCTAATGCTGTGTTTGTGCTTTTAACGAGCAAGACGTGACGATAAAGTGTGTAACGACAGAAACTTGCTAACATTTTAGAAAACTGGGTGCGAACATCGATTTATATTAATTGTGTTAACGGCTATTTATTTTCCCAAAACTATTCGAAAAGTATTCCATTCGATTGGCTTGTGGCGCTATATTAGAGTGTTATTCGAATCGGCCTATAAACATCGCTTTTTACACGTCCCTAACGGTCTGTAAAGGCCACCGCCTGTGGCCTTTGAAGTACGAACAGTGTGGCAGAGGCGTACAGCTCAAATCCCCCGTCGCGCAGTCTCACGCGACCACGTTGCGTAAACATGCGCTGTCGGCTATGTCGTGGACATTGACGATTCGCTTGCCACCGTGGGCGAGGAGGGTGAAGTGCGTGCGTTCACAAGACGCGCCGCGAAAACTCTGTGCCACGCATCGACGCCCCGGTGCAAACGAAGCCTGCTGGCGACGGCGGGGTCCGATTGCCAGAGCGCGCGCGCGACGCCGGCTGCTGATAAAACCGCGAGCTATTACGAGAACCGCGAGCGAGCATGGACGCGTGGTGTGACTCCATGTGTGACGCGCGCGGATCCAGGCTTGAGTGAACAGCCGGGGTTTGTCGCCACAGACATGCCTGTAACCCGCCCATCCGTGAGCGCTGCACCGGAAATAGGCCGCGTTAGCCGGGTCATTGATTGATTGATTGATTGATTGATTGATTGATTGATTGATTGATTGATTGATTGATTGATGGCGTTGCGAGGAAGGGCGCAGTGCCGGGCCCTCGCTGTACCCTCGCCGAGTTGGTGTGTGCTCATCGCGTGCCGAAGTTTCAGCTCGCCGCGATCCGCGCATTCTTCCCCCGTCGCAATGTGCCCGCCACGGCCGCTTGGGACGGAACCGACAACCGCATATATGCGTGCGCAGTTGCATCTCGCCGGCGGCGCCGTAGTTGTTTTCACCTCTGGCACGGCAGGTGCTGCGAAATGCATCCCGGACCCGCTCCCCGTTATGCGCGGCGGGCCTCCGTTTCTCTCCCCATCTCTTTCCTCGTCGCCGTCGTGCCTCCGGCATTGCGGAGTTCCCGGCGGGGCCAGTTATCCGCTCTCGCTTTCTGTCCGCGCCACGATTCCGCCTGAGGACGGCAGCGCGCGCTGCTGCTGTAGCCCAGTCCGCGTGCAGAAAGCGAGAGGCTTTGTGCCCGCGCTGACGCGACGCCACCGCGTCGGTGCACGCGCGCGCAGCCACTTTGTCGACTGCGGTCGAGTTGGCAGCCCGTTATACTTTCCTGGGCGACTGTCTCGCGAGCTCCCGCTTTCCCCCCCGTCGCTGTACGGAGCTCTGCGACAGCGTGCGATCGAGGAATCCGTGCACCGGCGCATGCGAGCAGTCTTGTGGCGTGCCGTCAAGCGTCGCCGTCGAGCCTGCGCCGGAACGCCCCAGTCGTCGCGCGTGCCCGTCGGGGCCGTACGGCTGTCTCCCGCGAGGAAGTGCACCGTCGATCCTGGGCAGTGCAGTATACTCTGACGAACGCAGTACTTTGGTGCGCGCTGGCAGATATAGATCGCGTGTAGGCTCGGTCGTGTCCTGGCGACCAGGGGTGTGTATACACGTCCCACCCCCCTATCTAATACACATGCGCACGCACCTTTCTCCTGCGCAGGAGGTACTGCCAAACGCCGGGTGGGCGGAAGAACAGACAAAACGATTTGGCAGACACAACTGTAGGTAACGTGTACGTAATGTGAAGCACAGGAAAATGCAACTGTTGTGAAGCGTGCGATTATGGAAATATTATTTACCTTAGTGGGAGGGTGTGTCCACTCCCACATAAGGAAATGACCAAAAGTCAGGCAATCACACTCAGACTTTTGCAGACGGGGATATACCCCAACCCATTTTTATTACACTCGGTCTATGCAGCACGTATGCTAACAATACCTACCCTGAGTGCGGCGATTCAGCTAACTTAAAACATATGCTCTGGCGACGCCCCTCGTTACGAGGCACAGATCACAGCAGACCAGTCAAGACGGAATACCTCACTGCGAAGCTCCGACTATACGGGGACCAAATCTGGGCCGTCCAGAGAGCCCACGATGCGGCGGCCAAGCTCGGCCTGCCCGTCCCAACGTGGTAGCCGCCCGCTGCGCGATAATCGCGTATCTCAGGACTCGCAATAAAGATTTTCCGTCCATCAATCCATGTGCTGTGGTACTTATATTAATAGTAACGGACAATTAAGATAGAATGTTTCTAACCACAATAGCCCCGCTCCGAACCCAGCGGGAGATTCCGCGCTGGTTTAACAACCGAATAAGACTAAGCGGCGAGTGAAAGGCGCCTCACATTGTCCTTCCCGTCTATATAATATCAGCTGCATCGCATGGTTATAAGAAGACAATGCAAAGAGAGAGACAGACACGAAGGAGTTTCAGTGGTTGCACTGATTGCTTTCGCCTTTCTGGTCAGATTTCCGATAGTGTTCCGCGCGCGACGCAAATTGTCTAGGTCCTTTTACGTGCTAGCAATTCGTACGCTGCTATCTTGAATACAAAGAGCGCACGGGATCAATACGTGTATTGTTTGTTCGAAAATGGCGCCTGCAATAGCTTTTATCTCAGAATGTATTCTGTAATTCACATTTTCCTTGTTTTTTTTTTAACGTTACCGTTTAACGTTTTTTAACGTTTTTTTTTTAATGCGTTGAAATCGTTTTATAGCCTGCACGATATAGCTCCCGGAGACATGTGCTCTTTTCTTTCCTCTACGTTCACTGTGCTCTTGTTACGATGATCGTTAGGCTTTTTTCGCTAAGGATCGCTCATTGGTCTCAACTGCTGTCATAAATTGCCTTCGTACACTTGCAAACTGTTTGCAACGGTCTTTGTAGGAGGCCCAACAAATCGTTGGAGCTGAACTTGCGAACCTGAACGTGGATGAAACCCGCCGTGGTTGCTCAGTGGCTAGGGTGTTGGGCTGCAGAGCACGAGGTCGCGGGATCGAATCCCGGCCACGGCGGCCGCATTTTGATGGGGGCGAAATGTGAGAACACCCGCGTACTTAGATTTAGGTGCACGTTAAGGAACCCCAGGTGGTCGAACCCCAGGTGGACGAACCCCAGGTGGACGGCGTGCCTAACAATCAGAATGGGGTTTTGGCACGTAAAACCCCAATAATTAAATTAATTAACAGAACGCGGATGCCTTAAGGACGGGTGACAGGTCTTCGAGTCGTGCTGTCCTGTTCTCCATTTTCGTGTGCTGTTCGTACTCGACTCAATGAGAACGCCAAGGTAGGCTGTTTTATTAAGTTACGCTTCTGCAACGCCAAAGTGGCGCAGTCTTGCAGTGGGTGAAGGTTTGGCGAGTCCGGAAAGGCGGAAGAACGTAAGACTCGCGGCCACGCCGCCCTCATGCATCACCACAGGCTTCTGTCGCCGACATGCACCGTGGATTCTGGCGGCGCGTCGACTCGGAAACAGAAGAGTCGGGCGAGTCGGGAGAACGTTTTCTGCTTCGAAGCGGCTAAACTATGAGAAAGGAAAGAAAAATGGCTGTGGCTTAGCTAAGGTTAAGCCCAGGATGCGAAGCATACTAGCCTTTATTTTAGTTGTTGAACCACTGTTTAGCCTGGTGAACTGCTGTTGCTTGGCTATATTTGGTTCGGCTAGACGAAGAAACAACTCATGCGTTACTCTGCTTCGACTTCAAGAGTGGAACGCGACAGCGTTCCCGTCGACCAGCCAAGGGGTGTAAGAGAATGGGCTACGGCGCAGCGACTACGCGCCCCGCACTGGACGCGGTGAGCGTCGAACAACGCAGCGTTCGGCGTGGCAACGAAATGTGCGCCTGAGCAAGCGACGCACGCCTGAGCCTAAGAAACAGCTCGTTTCCTAGGCAACACCGCATTCACTAGAGGCGCTTTTGTACCGCTTTGAAGCATCGTACTCGTGGCTCAGTGGTAGCGTCTCCGTCTCACACTCCGGAGACCCTGGTTCGATTCCCACCCAGCCCATCTTGCAAGAGTTGAGCCAAAGCCACTTCTCCTCTGTCGTGACGTCACGGTGTCACGTGGTATTGAAGGCGACACCGCCGCGCCTGAGGAGCTGGGTTGAGCTCTCGTAATATGCTTCGCATAAAAAAAAAGGAACACTTTCCAATCCGTGACGTCAAACTGACTTATCGGCGCTGATGTTACGGCGCGAAATTAAAAAGAAAGTTGGTGGAAGTATGGTGTTTCAGATTTAGATTCAGAACTTACACATTTGGATGGGTGCTGCATATAAGACGAGGTGCCGTAGTGGGACACTGTACAGGGACTTCCTTCTGTATGTGAGCGTTTTCTCTAACTCTTTGGACAAATTAAAATAGCACTTTAAATAGGATTTCTTTGCAGTCTAAACTGATGTAGTATTTCATTTTAGCGTCTCTTTAATGAGCGTGCACGTGTTACGCTGTGCCGCCAGCGAAACGGGCGCTGTTAGATATGGAGCTGTTTCCTGCGATTACTTCGAGTTCCCCAAACCACTTCGAGTCGCAGCACAGCTAATTGAGGAATGCCGAAGCAGGAAAGCACATTCCAGAGGAGCGGCCGAGCAAACAAGTTTAAGGCAACAAGTTCACGTGCCAACCAGTTCGTGCGCCGCCGGGATTAGCAGGTGGGCCTCGGACAATGGAGCATGAGCAGCCCTCCCCTTCTCCTCGTTAGAAGTGCATTGCCAGTCTGCGAGGCAAGACCGCAGAGAGCCGCCAGGTGTGACACCGTGACACGGCCGCCTACTATTGGCTGAAAGTGGCGTCATCGGAGCGGACTCTCCCATTGGTCGAACATGACGTGACTTACAGTGCTCGAAGGGTTTATAAGAAGCCTTCCAGAGAGACCTGAGCATTCTGGGACAGTCCCTGCTTCCCTGACTCCCTGATTCTGCTCTCTCGAACTTCTTGCCGCGGGCCGCAGCGTCCGAGTTGCTGCCGGCCCGTAATGACTGTACGAATGTTACTGGACGCTCACCTCCTTGTAAATAATGCAGAATAAATCCCTCCCAAGTTTGGGTTTTCATCCCGGAGTCCGTCCTCCAACCCCTACATCTGGTTGGCAGCGGTAGGATCGCCTCCGAATGCATCAGCTGGTGGCAGCGCTACGGATCAACCTTCGTCGAGAAAGATCATAAGGAACCGGGAAGAGCGAAGAAGAGAGAGCCTTCGTCGAAAGAGGTCCGAAGAAACTGGGAGTAGCGAAGAAGGAGCGAGCCTTCGACCCAGGGAGTCCGGAGGAACCGGAGACAGCGGACGAATGAACCGGATGGCAGGGTGCTGTAACCGTGAGTGAGCGCGTGGTTTTTTTCCTTATGATTCGCCAGACTCAAAGGTTGTGTGTTCAATTTTGATAGTTCTGGGAATCGGGAATTTGTTGCATTGTGTGTTTCCACAAATTAATTACGGAAAACAGTTTTAACCACCTGTCGGGGCAGCTGCCATGGATCTTAGAAGGTTGACGAGGTTAGGCTTGTTGTTGGTGTGCGACGATTTGGGAGTTGAGGCGGACGAACGGATGAAAACGCCAGCTATCATAAAGGCGATTAATGATAGTGGCAATGATGATAAAAGCATTGAGCTTGCTTGGGAAGTGATACAGGAGCCACGGCAGCGTGAGCGTCGTGTACGTTTGCGAGAGCGTCGTGAACTTAGGAGTGAGCGTCAGCGTGAAGAACGCGAGAATGAACGGAAGCATGAGCTTCAAGAATTTGCTCTTAGGTGTCAGCGTCACGAACGTGAGAAGGAACGCGAACGTGAGTATCGGGAACGTAAGCTTGAGCGTGAGCAAAAGTATGAGAGAGAGAAGGCAGCACTGATCAAAGAGATACAGTATTGTGATCAGTTATTGGCACAGAGACAACGGCTGTCTGAGAATTCTGTAGGTAATACAGAGCGAAAGAATGAGGCAGCATCGAGCGGATTTTCGCCAGAAGCCGACGAGAAGAGTAGTGCCTGTGAGATTAGCTGCAGTATCATAAGTAAAGGGAAAAGGCTAGCTGCTAACGATGCCTTAGTGGCAACAGAGGCCGTTAAAGGCCGTCGTGAGAGCGACAAGGTGCTGTGCCAACAGATGACTGTGGAGACAGCTAGGCCAGCTGCGAAGAAATTGGCACAGTTACCAAGCGTGTGCGTCGCTGGTAATGTTAGCGAGGTTGCTAGCGAAGAAAAGGGTACTTCTGACCCGACAGAAGCGAGCACCCATGTAGAGCCAGATGTGCGTGCAGAGGTGAAGTGCGAGCTGGACGATGCAGTTGAGAATAGCTCTCGGGGTGGCGAGCTCCGTAGCTCACGAGAGAACAACTGCATTGTTCAGGGATCGGTGCGGCTCTCCGCCAGTCTAGATAGCCTAGATAGGGATGATTCAGTTGTTAATCATTCGGACTGTGCGCGTGAGACAGCGATCGATACCGACGGGCTGTGTGCCGATGCACAGCGTGAGCTGGGCAATGTAGTAGAGGGCAGTTCGCAAGAGTGCGAGTTGTCTAACTTGAGTAAAGCCTGCTGCATTGTGCCAGAGTCGGTTGAGCTGTCCGCCAGTCGAGGCAGAGCGAGTGTTGATTTAAGTGAGAATCACTCAGACTGTGCGGGTAAGAGACCGATCCGGGCCGACGAAATGTGTACCGGCCAGCACGAGGCACGAGAAGGCGACATGAAGGCGAGTGCAAAGAGAAAGCGCCGTAAAAAGAAGCGCAGTAAAGAACGAAAGACGGTAATTAATGTAGCGCCGCCAAAGATGGCAAGAACCCCAAATGGGCAGGGCGCGAGGAGAAAAAAGATGCGGTCGTCTCGGACGATGTTGACGCATCGAAAACGTTCAAGCCACCGGTCAAAGGGGGACCGCGAAGAATGTTCTGCACGGACGCGGAAAAAGGGCACGAGGCAGTTAAACTCCTCGTCGGTCCGTAGTTCTTTTCACAGCTCAGCGTGCAGTTCGAAGAAACGCAAGGTGGCAGGACGAGACCAGGTGGGGAGTAGCGACGCGGTCAGTCGAGGTCCTGTTGAAAGCGGGGCGGGAGGACGCAAATTGGCAGGAGACTGTAACGTCTTGAAGGAGCTGATAGTGAGTCAGCCCTTTTGTTGTCTCTCGGCAGCCAGAGTAGCTTTGAGACCACGCCCACCTCGGGTACGACTCAAAAGTGAGTCAGACATAAGCGTTTGGAAAGGGAGGCCAAGAGAGCTTCCGTAGTAAAACGGGTTATTTTGTTTTATTTTTGAGCATCGGATAATGTTCGCAATTTGAGACTAGGATTTCTTTCAATGTGTAAGGTTTGAGCTTTGTTTGTCTTTTCGTTCGAGAAGCTCGAGATTTGAAAGACGCGTTTGTGTAAACATGTAGTCTCGCGAGATGCTCATTAATAAGTAGATAGGCTTTTTTTTGTGTGTGTAAGTAACCTGAGGGTCAAGGTTATTGTTGAGAGGCCTATCGTAACGCGCGTGTGTTTTATTTAACCTTCTTTCTTTTTAAGTGTTGAATTTTCTAAGGTTAAGCGCGTAGATTTTCAGTGAGTGCATGTTTTGCACGGAGAAGCGTTCTTAGTTCCATTAGCGCGTGTCCTGTGTGGACGGAAGGAAGCAGACTTTATGACTGGGTTGCTAGTGTGTGTGGAGGGCAGCCGTATTCTGACTTCTCTGATAAGTACGCGTGGAACGAGTTATTAAAAGACGCATTATTTTAAGGGTTCTGCGGAGTGTGTAAGTCCCGCAAGTTTAATTGTTCGTTTAAGTCACGTGTCCTGTAGGACTTTCAGGGAAGAAACGTGAGTAAGCGTGAATGCAAAGTTTGCCTACAACGCAAGTACGCGTTTTGTTTAGTGACCACAAGGCTAGTGCGCTTGTGATTTCGTACTTGTGAGGTTGACCAGATTGTTCAGTGGCACCAATACGTGCGAAAAGTACGCCACTGCGATAGATTGGAAACATGCTGTTCGTGTAGTTAGGCCACTTAAGTTATGTTCGGCTGTTTTCATTTGTTGTTTGCATCGTCAACGACCCTTTTGTTTTGCAACAACAGTAGTACTCTGGTCTTGTCGGCAATCGAGGAGAAATGGATAGCTGTTTGGAAGGGTGGTTACAACTGTTTTGTCAAAATTGGGGAACTAAAAGATCAGGGTTGATTTTGACTCAGTAATAGCCTGGCGAGTCAGGGGTGAAGAGCCTGCGCTTACGCGTGGTGCAGCGCTGTGTTGTTTGGTTTGTTTGACGTATGTTCTCCAGGGCCCAGGATCCCGAGGGTTGTCAAACGAGGCTCAACCCCAGTACCCTGCAGCTTCTTTCAGCGTTCCTCATGGCCAGCGAATTGAGTTCACCGGCCATTCAGAACAACCGGGGCGAGGACGAGCTGTTAGATATGGAGCTGTTTCCTGCGATTACTTCGAGTTCCCCAAACCACTTCGAGTCGCAGCACAGCTAATTGAGGAATGCCGAAGCAGGAAAGCACATTCCAGAGGAGCGGCCGAGCAAACAAGTTTAAGGCAACAAGTTCACGTGCCAACCAGTTCGTGCGCCGCCGGGATTAGCAGGTGGGCCTCGGACAATGGAGCATGAGCAGCCCTCCCCTTCTCCTCGTTAGAAGTGCATTGCCAGTCTGCGAGGCAAGACCGCAGAGAGCCGCTAGGTGTGACACCGTGACACGGCCGCCTACTATTGGCTGAAAGTGGCGTCATCGGAGCGGACTCTCCCATTGGTCGAACATGACGTGACTTACAGTGCTCGAAGGGTTTTTAAGAAGCCTTCCAGAGAGACCTGAGCATTCTGGGACAGTCCCTGCTTCCCTGACTCCCTGATTCTGCTCTCTCGAACTTCTTGCCGCGGGCCGCAGCGTCCGAGTTGCTGCCGGCCCGTAATGACTGTACGAATGTTACTGGACGCTCACCTCCTTGTAAATAATGCAGAATAAATCCCTCCCAAGTTTGGGTTTTCATCCCGAAGTCCGTCCCTCAACCCCTACAGCGCCCACCAGGCCTCGGAGCCCCGACTCGGGACGCATAATATTCTGGCGTATATAACAGCACGCCCAACTTTGGTCCATGTAGTCTATAGCGTCAGAGCTTGTTTGTGTTTGTCGCGCCTGTCATCCGTTGGCGTCCGCTGTCACGGGACGCCGTGCACGATGCGATGCGCCGCTCAGGCAGCCGCACTCGGCGCGCACGTTCTGCGCCCTCCTCCCTGTTTGACGGGAGGAGGCCGAACCCGTCCGCCCGGTCGATCTATCCGCGCACAACAGCCGCAGTCACGACGGGAACTGCTCGGGCACCGCTGTCACCGCGGCCGTGACGAGTGAACGACGCCTGCGGCTTCGGTTGCCGCGAGGGGCGATACACGGGGACCTGGGCTGCTGCTTTATTATTTTTTTTTGTCCCATTTGGGGCCAACGCGGCGTCTGAGGTCGACGCACCCGATCGCGCTGGCTCCAGATCGAACGTCGTCTTCGGTTGCGGTTCCATCGGGAGCCTCGGCGAGGGAAGGTCCACGCCTGTAATTTCCTACAGAAATCACTAAGCGGAACTCTGGCGCCAATGGGAGCTCCGAGAACCGTTACAGAAGCGCTTGTGTTAATTTAAATATTGTGTTTGCCTTCTGTCTGTTGAGCTACAATCTAATAATCGCGCACTCTTATTATCATTCTTGTTTTCTTCCCAGGGAGTGGTGTTCGACCAATACGGGAACGATGAGTACACAGGACACGTATTTGCCTCAGCTTAGTGGTTCTGGCTCCACAAGGCCTTGTGAGGACTTTGCAAATTGATGATTCATTTTGTTGATTGCACTTTGCAATCAACAAAATTGGAGTGTGCAAATTGATGATTCATTTTATGTTTATAAACACTTGGTCCTCCCTCGATCCCAAGGCCAGGGAAACGTTCGACCAGGCACCGTAGACGAGCCGCCTCTTTGCGCGATGGATTACACACGCACACACACGCACACACTTCCGCACAGGTTCACGGTCCCCAGCCGAGGTCAGACAGTCTTCGCAGAACTCGGGGCTGACGTCAGGAACGGTGCGTGGGAAGGGGCCTCGATCTACGTTCCCTCGGGGACTCCCTTGTTCACTGCAGACCGGGTCGGCGGTGTCGTGTTCAGGCACAAAGCCTGCTTCGTCGAACTCATCTCGGCATTCCCGCGACGCAGAGTGGCGGACGTGGCGCATTGTAATGCGGACACAGTAGACTTCGTGATGCCGTGACTAGAGGGTTGCGGTGGCGTTCCAGGAAAAGTTGACGCCGCTGTTGCAACTGGCTGGCAAAACTTGCGCCTCAGCGGGCCGTTCTTAACACCGCACTCGCCGAAATTTAGAATGTAACTGCTGCGTAGACGCTTAGCCGCACTGCACTTATGGCGTCCCGTTGTCCCGACTTTTTAGGAAAAGTGCCGAGTCCCAGCTTCTGCTCATTTACTTCTGAATAACAATTACTAAACCAGATTTGCTATTCACAATGCCTGACAGCTAGGTCGGTCGCCCAAGTTTCTCTTGTTTCGTTTTTGTCGTGCTTCTGGTTTCACTGATTGTAGGCCCTAACCGCGTTCACAGTACCTCTCTCTGCTCTGGTAGCCGTGTTATAGCCAGGCAATTAATGCATTTTTTTTCTTGTAAATCGTGACATAGTAGGACAAAAGAAAGTTTGTTCAACATACAGACTGGGTACCCAGTGTTACGTTTCGCCTACGACGCGCGGTATAGCCGGCGCGGATGCAACGGACGCCGGGGCTTCATTCAAAGCGGCGGACATTTTGGCCCGTTCAGCGCTGCCGCGACGCCTCCCCGCCAAGCCTGTCCAGGCATGTTTCGATGCCACGTGTATTCGTGTGTGCGTGTGCGTGTGTGTGCATGTTGGTGCCCACGCTTGTCAAAGCGCGGCAGCCGGAGAGAGGAGCTCCCCAAGTGTGAAGCGAGGAGGTCTGACCGGCGCCGGCCCGGCTGATGCGTCACTACACTCGTCTCAACATGTCTCTCAGCTTGTCCATGCCCCGCCGTCACGTGGCCTCATCCCGTGACGTTCCTTCTTGCCCTCAACTCCGAGAGTATAAAAGCAGCTGCCCCCGGACGCCAGGAGAGAGGCTCCGATTTCTTCCGTTGATTTACGTGCTCTCCCGTCTCTCCACTTCGGTCGACCTGACCGGCCGCTCTTTTGCAATGCTAGAATAAACAAGTTGTTCTGTTAGCAGTCGACTCATGCTTTGCCAGGACCTTCGGATGCTTCCAGTTGTGCCCCAGGCCGCCAGGCCAACGCTACCCTTGGGGCTTGCGACCCATTTGCAACAACTCGTGCCAGCGATGCGATTGCAATAACGGGTGTCAGCACTGAGATTCCAACAGCTGGCGCCAGCGGTGCGATTCCAATAACTGGCTGCTAGCGGTGAGATCGCGACAATGGAGGCCAGCAGCGAAGATATGTGGTTGACTGTATGCTGAGCCGCACAACGACCATCCGGGAGCAGTGCAACGAGCCCTGTGTGATGACTGGTTGCCTGCAGCGGAACGACTGCGCTGAATTCTTGGCTGCGAGGTTTGGTGAGTGCGGGACTTTCTTCTTCTGAGTTTTGCCAGGCTTTTGTTAATGTCAGAAACAGAGCTGGTAATTGTGGTTGTTGTTTAGCTGGGTTAGTTTGCGGCAAGACAATAATAGGCAGTAGAGAAAGCAGCATTCAGAGCAGCCATAGATTTGAAGTCGTTGCGCAAACCGATATTGCTGGAGCTTGCAAGAGAGTTGGGTCTGGATGTCTCAGACAAACTCAGAAAACCAAAACTGCTAAGGGCTATTCTTGAGTTAGAAGCTGAGGATGACGAGCTGTCGGAATGCCTTGAGACCATTGAGGCGAGGGCAAAAAGACAGGAGCGCGAACTTAAAGAGCAAAAAGAAAAAGAAGAGCGCGACCACGCTTTGGAAATGAAGCGTGTCGAGGTAGAGATGGAACGCGCTCGTAATAGAAGTCAGGCACACGGTGCAGGAGAACGAATATTGTTCAAAATAACTGACCTAATGCGGCCGTTTAAGCTTGGAGAGGACATTGGTTTGTTCCTGGTTAACTTTGAGCGAACGTGCGAGAAGCAGGGGTTCTCTCGGGAAACGTGGCCACAGCGCTTGCTCACTTTGTTACCCGGCGAGGCGGCCGACGTAGTCGCTCGCTTGAACAGAGAGGAGGCAGAAGATTTCGACAAAGTGAAATCGAGTCTGCTAAAAAAGTACAGGCTGTCAGCGGAGGCGTTCTGTCGGAAGTTTCGGGAAAATGAGAAAGGCAGAAGTGAGTCATATACAGAGTTTGCCTACAGGCTAACGTCAAACATGCAGGCAGGCACGTACCCAGGGGGGGGGCCCCGGGGGGGCCCGGGCCCCCCCCCGAAATCAAGTGGCATACCCCCCCCCCCCCACCTCACCACCCACGCCACCACTCCTCACACATTCCTAAAGCGCCACCAGATCAATGTTGAGACTTGGCAGCTGTTCATCGGTCGGCATTATGCTGCCTTTTTCACTCCGTTTAGATGGCGGTAGTTATCGGCATCTCTTGTAATGTGAAGGACAGTTTTCTCATAGATTCCACAGCCGCGCGATTAACTCGAGATGCGTTCAATTGTCACCATCTATTCAACCGTCACGCGCATAGCTGTTGCTTTTGTTAGTTCAACCTTCTTTGCTTAGGCTGGTCCTGGGACCAGGAGAGGGATGCGGCTGTTACTCAGCTGGTCTGTACTCTCATGGAACGAGTTGCGGCCGGAGAAAACGCCGATTGCGTTTAACTTATCCCTTTGCTTCATTATTTCCTTGAGTTACGGCTCGCCGCGACGCTGGCAGATGCCCGGAACCATATACACTTGATATGGGTTAGATGAGGAGGGAAATAAAATAATGTGAAAGAGCGTCCATCATGAAACCCTGCAATAACCCTTAAACCCATAAGTAAGATGACTGCCGCCCGTTACCTCGTCTGTTTTTCCCTAACTGTATAGCACTTTTCGTGCAAAATTGGCAACTGGAAACAAAAATCGCAAGGAGTTGAGAAATTAAGCGATCTAGTAAGCGAGAGAGCCAAGGCAACAACCAAACTGCAAGCAAAAGCGAATAATAAATAAGTTAACCGTTGTTAATGAGAATATTTATGGATCAACATCTTTTTATTTAAAAAGGAAGTAGAGAAAACGCCGCCGGAAGTGGAGAACAATTACTTGTTTGGAACCGCCTCACGTAGCCACTTCTCTGCTGTGCTTATGTGGGTGTTTTTCTAACCTTTCGCGGCGAGCGCAGTACGTCTATAGAATCGCAGAGTCCTGCGCTCTACGCGGTTGTATGGGACTGGCGGCCGCACAGCGTTACGCAATTCGCGGAGCTGTCAAAACTGATCAACAAGGCGAAACAAATAACTGATATTCGAAACTATAACATGAGAAAGACTGAAGAAGCCATAAAAAATGAACGCAGCCTGAAATCAGTAAAAAAGAAACCTGGCATAGGACAGACCATGATGTATGCACTAAAAGATAAAAAGGATAATATCATCAGCAATCTCGAAGATATAGTAAAAGCAGCGGAAAAATTTTAAGCTGACCTGTGTATAGCACCCAGAGGAGTCACGATAGCTCACTTAGAAACAGTAATGAACAGGATACAGAAACTCTCCTATAACTAGCGATGAGGTCAGAAGGGCCCTGCAAGACATGAAACGATGAAGAGCGGGAGGAGAAGGTGGAATAACAGTCGATTTAATCAAAGATGGAGGAGACAAAATGCTTGGAAAACTGGCGGCTCTTTATACGAAGTGTCTACCGACGGCAAGGGTTCCAGAAAACTGGAAGAATGCAGATATTATACTCATCCACAAAAAAGGAGACATTAAAGAATTGAAAAATTATGGGACCATTAGCTTGCTCCCAGTATTATATAAAATATTAACCAAAATAATCTCCAATAGAATAAGGGCAACACTGGATTTTGTCAACCAAGGGAACAGGCTGGCTTCAGGAAGAGATACTTTACACTGAATCACATCCATGTCATCAATCAGGTTATCGCGAAATCTGCAGAGTACAATAAGCCTCGCTATGTGGCTTATATAGATTACGAAAAGGCATTTGATTCAGTAGAGATAGCAGCAATCGTAGAGGCACTACGTAATCAAGGAGTACAGAACGCTTACGTAAAAAGCTTGGAAAATATTGCTACATGCGTGTGGTATTTGTTTGTTTGAACGAGGCGCGTAGGCGCCATAACTCCAGAAAAAAGGAGGAAGAACGAACTGGGCTCGCGCTGTGAATCTAACCGGTCAGCGCTGCAACCGTTGTTGTAAATATAATCTGTAAATAGTTTCTCGTCTTACTGACTCGTCCTTCCCGTAAGAATATCTATAGATGTTCTACAGCTGCCTTAATTCTACAAAAGAAAAGCAGGGAGATACCTATAGAGAAAGGGGTCAGACAGGGAGACACAATTTCTCCAAAGTTATTCATTGCGTGCTTAGAAGAATTCACGCTATTAAACTGGGAAGGCTTAGGAGTAAAGATCGACGGCAAATATTTCAGCGACCTTCGGTTTGCCGATGATATTGTTCTATTCAACAACAATGCAGACGAGTTACAACAAATGATTGGAGACCTTAACAGAGAGAGTGTAAGAGTGGGGTTGAATATTAATATGCAGAAGATGAAGATAATGATAAATAGCCGGGCAAAGGAACAAGAGATCAGGATCGCCAGTCGGCCACTAGAGACTGTGAAGGAGTATGTTTACCTATAGGTCAATTAATCACAGGGAACCATGATCATAGGAAGGAAATTCACAGAAGAATAAAAATAGGTTGGATCGCATACGGCAGACATTGCCAGCTCCAGACTGGAAGCTAAACATTATTATTGAAAAGTAAGGTGCGCATGCAATCAGTGCATTTTGCCAGTGCTGACATATGGGGCAGAGACTTGAGAGCAAGTTAAGGACCGCGCAAAGAGCGATCGAACGAAGATTGCTAGGCATTACGTTAAGAGAGAAAGAGAGTGGTTTGGATCAGAGAGCGAACGGGTATAGACGATCTTCTAATTGACATAAAGAGGAAAAAACTGTAGCTGGGCAGGTCATGTAATGCGCCGGTTAGATAACCGTTGGATCATTAGGGTTACAGAATGGGTACCAAGAGAAGGGAAACGCAATCGAGGACGACAAAACACTAGGTGGAGCCATGAAATTATGAAATTCGCGGGCGCTAGTTGGAATCGGTTGGCGCAGGACAGGGGTAATTGGAGATCGCAGGGAGAGGCCTTCGTCCTGCAGTGGACATAAAACAGGCTGATGATGATGATGATGATGACGACGACGACGACGACGACGATGATGATGATGATGATGATGATGAAGATGGAGGTGGTGGGCCCCCCCCCGGAAAAAAATCCTGGGTACGTGCCTGTGTCTATCGACTGCAAGGGTCCCAGAAAACTGGAAGAATGCACACATTATACTAATACACAAAAAAAGGAGACGTTGAAGAATCGAACAATTATGGGACCATTAGCTTGCTCCCAGTATTATATAAAATATTTACCAAAATAATCTCCAATAGAATGAGCTTAACACTGGATTTTGTCAACCAGGGGAACAGGCTGGCTTCAGGAAGAGATACATTACAATGGATCACATCCATGTCATCAATCAGGTTATCGCGAAATCTGCACAGTACAATAAGCCTCTCTATGTGGCTTATATAGATTACGAAAAGGCAGTTGATTCTGTAGAGATGCCAGCAATCGTAGAGGCACTACGTAATCAAGGAGTACAGAACGCTTACGTAAAAAGCTTGGAAAATATTGCTACATGCGTGAGGTATTTGTTTGTTTGAACGAGGCACGTAGGCGCCATCACTCCAGAAAAGAGGAGGAAGAACGAACTGGGCTCGCGCTGTGAATCTAACCGGTCAGCGCTGCAACCGTTGTTGTAAATATAATCTGTAAACAGTTTCTCGTCTTACTGACTCGTCTTTCGCGTTAGAATATCTACAGAGGTTCTACAGCTACCTTAATTCTACACAAGAAAAGCAGGGAGATACCTATAGAGAAAGGAGTCAGACAGGCAGACACAATTTCTCCAAAGCTATTTTCTGCGTGCTCAGAAGAATTCAAGCTATTAAACTGGGAAGGCTTAGGAGTAAAGATCGACGGCAAATATCTCAGCAACCCTCGGTGTGCCGATGACATTGTTCTATTGAGCAACAATGCAGACGAGTTACAACAAATGATTGGAGACCTTAACAGAGAGAGTGTAAGAGTGGGGTTGAATATTATTATGCAGAAGATGAAGATAACGATAAATAGCCGGGCGAAGGAACAAGAGATCAGGATGGCCAGTCGGCCACTAGAGACTGTGAAGGGGTACGTTTACCTAGGTCAATTAATCAGAGGGAACCATGATCATGAGAAGGAAATTCACAGAAGAATAAAAATAGGTTGGATCGCATAAGGCAGACATTGCCAGCTCCTGACTGGAAGCTTACCATTATTATTGAAAAGTAAGGTGTGCAATCAGTGCATTTTGCCAGTGCAATATGTCCAGTGCCAATGCATTTGCCAGTGCATTTCCCAGTGCATTTTGCCAGTGCATACGGGGCAGAGACTTGAGAGCAAGTTAAGGACCACGCAAAGAGCGATCGAACGAAGATTGCTAGGCATAACGTTAAGAGAGAAAGAGAGTGGTTTGGATCAGAGAGCGAACGGGTATAGACGTTATTCCAATTGACATCAAGAGGAAAAAATGTAGCTGGGAAGGTCATGTAATGCGCCGGTTAGATAACCGTTGGACCATTAAGGTTAGAGAATGGGTACCAAGAGAAGGGAAACGCAATCGAGGACGACAAAACACTAGGTGGAGCGATGAAATTAGGAAATTCGCGGGCGCTAGTTGGAATCAGTTGGCGCAAGACAGGGGTAATTGGAGATCGCAGGGAGAGGCCTTCGTGCTGCAGTGGACATAAAACAGGCTGATGATGATGATGATGATGATGATGATGATGATGATGATGGAGATGGTGGGCCCCCCCCGAAAAAAAATCCTGGGTACGTGCCTGCATGCAGGAGTGGCTCAAAGAAGAGAAAGCGTTTGGTGACCACGAGAAAGTTCTGCAGTGTTTCGGGCTGGAACAGTTTTATAGTCGGTTACCTGAGAACGTGCGGTACTGGGTCTTGGATAGGCCAGACGTTAGTACGGTGGCTAAAGCCGCTGAGCTAGCCGAGGAGTTTGTGACGCGTCGGGCTCGCGGAGCTAAGGATGGTCAAAAGGGTGAATTTGGCTCCAAGTTTGAGAGGCCGAAGTTCACGCCCATGAGAGCAAAGGGGCACACACGTAGTGCGGATGCGAGTGAAAGCATTCCGACCGAACGTAAGGAGACGGCGGCAGCCGAAGCCGAACGCAGAAAGCGGTTCGAGACGAGGCAAGCGCGCGTTTGTTATACGTGCCAGAAGCCGGGTCACTTTTCGGCGCAGTGTCCGGAAACAAAAACAAAAGTCGTGTTTTTGTCATTATGCAGCACTGACGAGAACATGAAGCTTCTCGAGCCTTACATGCGAGACCTCCTCGTGAACGAGAAAGTGTGCAGAGTGCTTCGCGATTCCGCAGCTACAATGGATGTAGTTCACCCCTCTTACGTAGAACCCGATATGTTCACGGGCGAGTGCGCATGGATCAAGCAAGCCGTGGAATTTCATAGCGTGTGTCTGCCCGTAGCAAAAGGGCTTATTGAAGGACCTTTCGGAGCACTTGAGACGGAGGCGGCAGTATCATCTATGCTGCCCCCCCCCCCCCCCCTTCCCAGTACCCGTACCTATTTTCGAACAGGTCTGATCACCTCCTGCGCGAGAACGGGCTTTTGTTTGATGATGCTAGCGTTCAGGCCTTAACCAGATCGATGGTTCGGGAGCTCGCTGCAAAGGCGGTAGTTGCGGGGCCGACGTTGTCAAACGATGAGAAAGGGTCAGAGGCGCAGCAAGCTGATATTCAGAGCACGTCCAAACTGAATAAAATTGAGCCTGTAGCGTTGAAGGCACCAGATACTGGAGAGGAAATGCCCGATGCGGGAAAGTTAGAAGACCTATCTGCAGATTTGCTCATCGCGCCTACGTCAGACGGACTTAATAGGTTGCTAAAAGTCAGCCGGGCGGCTTTGATAGCCGAGCAAAAGAAGGATGGCAGCCTAGAAAACATACGCTGCATTGTCAAGGAAGGTATCGCCACGAAAAATGCTCGTTTTGTGGAAAGAGGTGGGGTTCTGTACCGGAAGTATCTAGACCGCAGGGAAGTGGAGTTCGATCAGCTGATCGTGCCTCAGTGCTACCGTCAGGATCTGTTGCGTTTGTCGCATGGGGGTTCGTGGTCCGGACACCTAGGAGTTAAGAAAACTAAGGACCGTCTCTTGCAAGAGTACTATTGGCCAGGGTGTTTTCGGGACGCAGACCACTTTGTGAGGACATGCGACACCTGTCAGCGGGTGGGCAAACCAGGGGACAAATCGAGGGCGCCGTTGAAGTTGGTACCTATCATTACGGAGCCTTTTAGACGGCTCGTTATTGATACAGTGGAACCTCTGCCGGTAACAACCACGGGGTACAGACACATTTTGACTGTGATCTGCCCAGCGACAAAGTTCCCTGAAGCAGTGCCGCTTAAAGAACTCAGCTCAGTTGAGATAGTCAATGCACTACTGTCCATATTTGCGCGAGTTGGTTTTCCTGCGGAAATCCAATCAGATCAGGGCACAGTGTTTACTAGCGCTTTGACAACTTTTCTCGAAAGGTGTGGGGTAAAGCTGTTACACAGCTCAGTGTACCACCCACAGTCGAATTCCGTTGAGAAGTTCCACTCCGTCATATATGAAGCGCGTGTTGAGAGCATTGTGGTTTGAACAACAAACTGACTGGGAGCTGTTTCTGCCTGGGGTGATGTTTGCATTGAGGACCGCATCACATGCGGCTACGGGGTTTTCGCCAGCTGAGCTAGTGTACGGTCGCTCGCTGCGATCTCCGCTTCGCATGCTTCGAGACGGATCACTGCCCTCTCCAATGGCTGCAGACCATCTCTTCCACAAATGGCCGCTTCCTGCGCTGGAGCCTGGCTTAGCAACAATATTCGTTTGAGGTGCGTTACAAAAAGTGGAGTCTCAACGGTAACGCCGATGGCTTAAGTCGAAGCCCCTAACGTAGGAATCAGCCTCAGAGTTGTTTGTTACTGATGTTTCTCTTCCTGAGGCAGGATTTTTAACATGTTTCCGGTCGAAGGGAGCGCCAGCGTTCGTCCGAGCAGTACAGTCGCCGGATAACAGCTACGCAGTCCAGCATTTTGGCGTCTCGCCCAAGAGTATTGTTGACGGTGTCTATACTATCTGGTTTGACTACACAGAGCAATGCCTGAAATACCTCAAGACCGCATTACAGGACAAGGCATCCGGCCGCATTCCTCCTGATGAACTGGAAGCATCCGAAGGTCCTGGCAAAGCATGAGTCGACTGCTAACAGAACAACTTGTTTATTCTAGCATTGTAAAAGAGCGGCCGGTCAGGTCGACCGAAGTGGAGAGACGGGAGAACACGTAACTCAACGGAAGAAATCGGAGCCTCTCTCCTGGCGTCCGGGGGCAGCTGCTTTTATACTCTCGGAGTTGAGGGCAAGAAGGAACGTCACCGGATGAGGCCACGTGACGGCGGGGCACGGACAAGCTGAGGGACATGTTGAGACGAGTGTAGTGACGCATCAGCCGGGCCGGCGCCGGTCAGACCTCGCTTCACACTTGGGGAGCTCCTCTCCCCGGCTGCCGCGCTTTGACAAGCGTGGGCACCAACATGCACACACACTCACACGCACACACGAATACACGTGGCATCGAAACATGCCTGGACGCGCTTGGCGGGGAGGCGTCGCGGCAGCGCTGAACGGGCCAAAATGTCCGCTGCTTTGAATGAAGCCCCGGCGTCTGTTGCATCCGCGCCGGCTATACCGCGCGTCGTAGGCAAACCGGCTCTGGCAAGGGCACTCGTCGCCAGCCGCAGATAAATCCCGCAAAAGAGGGCTTTTCTTCGTCAGGACAGCAACTTAACTGCTTTCTGTTCTCTCTCTCTCACTGCCTCCCTCGTTGACGTTTCCTCGCGGATGAGGGTCGTCTTGGCTTCGTCGTGGCCGCTATTCGCAATAGAGTATAGGGCGTTCTTTCTTGCGGTTCGTGTTCGCACACCTGTCCAGAACTTCGTGTTTCTTTCGAGGATGGCTAAGGGGAAAGAATGGCGGGAGAGGGTATAAAGAAAGTCAATGTTGTCAGCAATTCATTTCTCATCAGAATTCGAAAAGAAAGTAAAAAACCAAATAACTGTGACATCACGTGACTCACGCGCCGATCAGTAAACTATTGCGGACACGCAAGGTTCTGATTTGCAACCGAGTCACAGGGACGACAGCGATTTGGGTAATATCGGTTCTGGCAGTACATATATCTTCATGTTCCTGGTGCCCAACTGAAAAATTCGCTAATTTGTGCTCATTTGCCTGTATGTTTTGAAACTGCGAAATGATAAAGCAAGATGTGACGCAGTTATGTGCCGAAATAAAGAGCTTCATTTTCCTGTTTTCCTTTCTTGGTGACAGTGTTTCTTTCGTATTTGGTCGCTACATGCGACAACATTAGCAAGGTTCGCTGTTATCGCTTCGGCTGCTTCGGCCAACCGATTTGTCGGGAATCAGGGGCCAGGTGCGGATCTTGCAGTCCACGGCACGGTCTGACGCGCGCACGCAAGATTGGACCCGCTCGCGACGTTGGGCCCCGTCTTGTCGTTCCGGTCTTCCCTCTACGGCGGGTCCCTCGTGCGGCGGCGCTCCTAATTACGCCCGCAGGCTCTCGCGTAATAACGGAAGCGGGCCCCGGCCGCCAAAACACGGCGCCGAGGTCGCGGCGGGTCTCGCCTCATCGAGCCCCTGCAGCGCCTTGGAGGTCATGCGCTCCCCCGTCTGCCCGTCTCTGCGCGTTGGGCTGTATTTTCGTTCGCTTTTTTTTTATTGCGTGTCCGACGTTAATGCCCGCATGTTGCAAACCGTCATCGCGAGCGTGCAGGTTTGGAGACGAAGCATCCCGCTGTTACGCAACGCTCATGCGGGAGGCGTTAGCAGACCAACAATACATAGGTCGCCTGCACATTGCCTGCGATTTGAAAGAAAAAAAAGTATGGGCATATTGCTCTAGTGCTGCAAGGGTGGGTCACAGCGGAGCTAGTTCCGGCTTTTGCTAAGTATTTGCCTTTGCAAAATATTTTGCTAAGGTTTTGCGATGTTATGCATGGCTTGGCTAGGCTCATACCAAGCGTTGCTACGTTTCGCAAGTCTCACGCGTTATATGCCAAGATTTGCTAAGTTTCGCCAAGTTCTCGCGAGGTCATACACGGCCAGGCCGGTAAGCCACACAAGCCCCGTCAAGGCACACGCATACAAGCCACAGTACGTGCATCACAATTAATTATGCGCAGTGCTTCAGCACCAGTCGTCATCATCGTCGATCCGGTCCTCGTCCTCGACGTCCGACCGTCGCCGCCGTCGGTGGCGTCGGGAAAGGCTTCGCGAAGCACTTGCGATGCAGAGCTCTTCTGCTCAAAGTTCCGCACCGAGCTCACCGTGGAGAGATTCACGTCGAACCAGAGCCGGTCACAGACCTGGCAGCTGTGCCCGAACTCTGTGCCGAGAATTCGCGCTGGAAGCGGCCGTTCGCACCCCCCGTGTCTGGGCGGGCTTGACGCCGGAGGTTTTGGAGCAGTTGCAGGTCGGGATCGCTTTCTGGGCGACGTGGAGACTTCAGGCTCCGACTCACGCGTTCCCTGGACTGGAACTTGGAATCCTCGACTCGGCGTTGATTCTTTTCTGCCGCAGCTATCGCTTCTCGCTTGGCAGTACGGCGCTCTTCCTGGTGAGGCGTCTCTTCTTCGAGCTTCCGGACTTTCTTCGGTCTTCCCATGGCAGCAGCACGTACTATGCAGGGAGTAGAGGAGGCGAGAGGTGTGCCGCCGCGCCGGCTGTTCCTAGTGTTCCTGTCTATGCTGCCGCATATACAGGAACACTAGCTGTTCCGAGCTTTTACGTTCGTCTGTGACGTCATGACTCCGCCCTACGCGCGTCGGATGGCAGGGGATTACGTGGCTCGGTGCTCTCGCAGGCGGTTGCTGGGCGACGCGAGGCGGCGCACAGCTGGGCCGAGTTTTCTGGTAACGCTCTACGGAAGAACGAAAGGTTAAACAACTCCGCTGTTAAAAACCATTGCAGGAAGTGAGGCGGATGGGAATCAGCTCTGTAATTGTGGATTGTTGAATTTGCCGATTCTGATATAACCGAACTTGTCTAATCTTTCTCCCTTTATTAAGGGAATGATCCGGGTCTTACTTGCGTAAATACGGTTAGGCGCCACAGTCGCCTTTGCACTGTGCTGCATACGTTGGCCGCTTACGTTGTATGCCAATCGCGTGGTCGCGGTGTACAGCTCGGCGTTGCATACAATAACATATGCTGACAGCGTGCACATTTCATTAAAAGAATGGGATCGCGTCTTAAAGCGCCTACAAGTTTATTGTTATTACTATTTCTTTTACGCAGGTGCGAATAAATGGTGGAACAGGGTACAGCTTCCGTTTTGCTAGCGACGACCACAGCTACGGTATACAGCTCTCTAGTTGTCCAGCTAGCGGCGCCAGCTGACGCCTCAAACGAAGCCCCTGCGACCCTTGTATGATGCCGAAGAGGGGCACTCTTACTGAAAGAGGAGGCAGTCGCCGTAAGGCTAGAAAAAGGGGGAACGAGGGGCGCGTGGCGACGCCGGCTTGACGTTTCCGCACAATCTCGCCGTGACGTCATTAGATTCTGACAGCGTCAGTTAGTTCTTGGTCGCTGCTAGGATGGACGGACCACGTTGCATCCTTAACGAGCCGCACGCCGAGGAATGCGCCACAGCTGCCCAAATACGAGAGAAAAAAGATACTTTGTCGTTACGTCACAGTTGACGCGCCGGCGGTAGAGTTCTCAAGTAAATTTTCTTTTCACGCCATAAAAAATAACACAGTTTCGCCATAACGGCGAAGCAATTAATGCTATGGCAACATGTTAGAATATTACACGCGGTGTGAGACTCTTAGCTCGTAGTGGCAGTATGAATTGAAGTAAGCGCAGGCTGACTGAGTAAAAAAAGAGAGAGAGAGAGACAACTTCATGGATTCGCCTGCAAAACGACACCATGACTGAATGGCGCCGTGACGCGGGCCCTGACGTCTTCTCAAGGGGTGGTCTCTACTCAACTCCAGCGCGTGTTACTCCCGCGGTTGGTCGCCCTGTGGGGCAACGTTCCGTCGGTTTCGCGCGGCCTTTGTCTTTCAAGAGCCGCCGAGACCTGCTGGACGGCCCAGGTTTGGCTTTCGTGGTCGTAGCATTCCGCCGCAGCCGCGAGTCGCGGCGGAATCGTTGTACTTGTCGAAGCCTCATTGGGGAACTTGGTGCAATCCCATAGGATGTGCGTCAGGGTGGCCCTCTCCCGCTGGCACACGCGGCACACATCACTCACATATAATTTAGGGTATAGATGAGTCATTAATACTGGGGTGCGTAAAGAACCAGTTTGCAATTGTCTGAAGAGCACCGCCTCCGCTCGGCTCAGGCCCGGGTGTGGGGGTGGGAAAGTCCTTCGAGCCAGGCGGTGGAACTGGGTAAGTTCGTTGAACGTCGTCATGCGGTCCTTGGCACTACACCACGTTGGACGGTCGGTTGCAGCGGCGCGGTTGGTTAGCGCTCGCGCCACTGCGTGTGCCGTCTCGTTGTGGTTATCGTGCTTCTCGGACGCAGCGTTGCCCGCGTGCGCCGGGAACCACTTGATTCTAACTTACCGATTCTGTCGTTGCAGGTCAGCCGAGCACAGAACGCGCACAGCCTCACTACATACTTTGCCCTTTGCATAATTCCGCACTGTACTTCGGGAATCGCACAACACCGTCTGGCACCCGGGGTCGGCAATGGCCAGGGCAATGGCCACCTCCTCCGCCTGACACGCCTCGCGGACCCGTAAGCTCGCCGCTGCCCTCATCGCGCCGGACGACGCCTCGATGACGGTAGCTACGAACGCCGCGCAGTCTCCCTGGTACTCTGCCGCATCCACGAACCTTGCGTGCTCGTCCTTGGCGTGAAAGTCGATGAGGGCCTTGGCCCTCGCCGCTCTTCTCTCCTTGTTACACTCCGGGTTCATGTTTTTCGGGATGAGGTCCACCCGAATCCGGCGCTGGGTCCCGTCCGGGACAGAAACGTCGCTACTCGCCGCTTTCGCTCCGGGCGTGAAGCCCAAGTATTGAAGTATGCGCCTGCCGGCTTCGGTCATAGAGAGCCGCTCCAGCTGGGCGGTCCGTTGCGCTTCCGCAATTTCGTCGAGGGTATTGTGTACCCCCAGGCTCAGGAGCTTGTTGGTGCTCGTACACTCGAATAGTCCGAGCGCCGCCTTGTAAGCTCGGCGTATCAGGGCGTCGATTTTATTCCTTTCACATTGCATCCAGTTGTGGAAGGCTGCAACGTAGGTGACGTGGCTGATTACGAAGGAGTGCACAAGCCGAATCAAGCTTTCCTCCTTCATCCCGGCCTTGCGGTTGGCGACCCGTCTGATGAGACGTATTGCGTTGGTAATCTTGGCTGTAAGGCGGGAAATAGTCTCGCCGTTGCCCCGTCGCTTGTCTATGATCATGCCGAGCACCCGGATTTTGTCGACCTCCGGGATCACGTGGCCGTTCCTCGTCACGATCTTGATGGCCTCGTAATCCCTCGCTTCGCTCTTCTTACGTCTAACGTATTTCGGTGGTAACACCAGCAGTTCTGACTTGCTCAGTGAGCAGATCAAACCGGAACTGTTCAGCTGGTCTTCAATCGCGTCGACGGCTTCTTGCAGCGTGCTCTCAATGTGACCATCGCTGCCTCCCGGAACCCACAGCGTGATGTCATCGGCGTAGATGGTGTGCCGGACGCCCTCGACGCGAGAGAGTCGCTTGGCCACCCCGATCATAACGAGGTTGAATAACAACGGCGAGATGACCGAGCCTTGGGGGGTCCCGACACTGCCGAGCCTCTTCTCTTGGAGCCGTAGATCGCCGGCACAGAGCTCGGTAGTCCGCCCCGTCAGAAAGTCCTTGATATAATTGTATGTTCTTGCGCCCATGTTGAGTCTGGACACCTGGGCCAGGATTGCAGAGTGCTTCACCTTGTCGAAGGCGCTCTGCAGGTCCAGCCCCAGAATGGCCTTGTTGTCTTTCGTTAGGGTATCTTCGTCAATTATATCTTTCTTCAACAGAATCATCGCGTCTTGGGTGCCGAGGGAACGCCGAAACCCGATGATCGTGGTGGGGTATAGTCCCGACTCCTCCAGGTAATCCTGCCACCTACACACGAGGACAAAAAAGAGCTGTTGTGCTAGGAGTCCTCCGTTTGGATCCTGCCTTCGGAGAATTTCAGTTATGTTCTTTAATTATACCCGACGGCTTTCTTAGCGACTGTATCGCCGCTTTTTCGTATAGGGTATGTTTCAAACCTCTTTCTCGGGGCGATCTCGGAGGATGTGCACAGCCGCGCCAATAAAATTACGTTATTTTCAGGTTTGTGCTCTGTTAGTGTAACGCACTTTTAACATTTAGGTCTGATATGTTTAAAATAAAAGCCAAGTGCTGTCGGTGTTCTGTGTGATGACGTTTGTTGGTGGGCTGCCATTCCCGAAATTCTGAGGAATAACCTTGACAAGGATGTATAAAACCTGGTATCAGCAACTTTAGGGATAGAATGCTGTGGAAATAAAGATAACTCGCATATACCGCATCTCATATGGCATAGATATGGCTAAATATATACGGAAACTCACGGCGACGCCGACGGCAAGAATTCGCCTGGACTGTCCATATAATAGTTATCGCAACGAAGGTACATAAAGTCTGTCTAGACCTATAGCCGCAGCTACTATGGCGTCAAGTACATGAAAGGTCTGTTATAGTGAAAATAAGAAAACCTGTTTTACTAGGCAGAACGGCACAATAAAGAACCGAAATTACAAGTAATAGATATATGGAGTTTTAATGCAATTATCATTCCTTGGGAGCTTCAATCAGTGTGCGGGGCGTGTGTGTGTCCGTCCGTCCGTCCGTCCGAGCCCGCGCTTAGCCGCTTTGCCGCCAACATGAGTGACTGGGTGTAGTCCATGATCAAATGCATGGGTACAAACTGCGGGTCGCTGTATTGAGAGAGCCTCGTTCAAAACCTACCGTACTACCAGCCTTGGGTCACAGGGTTGGTGTCAGAGGCTAGGTGCTGCATTTCATAACAATGATTACATAAAACTTATCGTGAGCCCACACGACGCAAGTTGCATTAAAGCCGCCAGCTCGAAAGGATGAATGCGCCACCGGTTTTTTAAAGAGCGGTTTATCAGCCTATATATGTAAACTGATCTAGAGCCTCGCGACGTATACTGCTTGCTGGGTTTCGCGAGCGCAGAGATTCAGGCGCCGCTCGTCCCTCCCTCCCCGATGCCCGGCTAATCTGGCGGGAAGCATCCCCGCGGTGAAAGTGTCCGTGGCGGTGGCTCGTCCGCGGTTCCGCGCGTGGCTCTGTCGCGGTCGTGACTGCTGCGGCCGCGCTTGTGCGTGCGCGCCGCCTTGCCGCCGCCGTCCACGCGCTCACCTGTCGTGTCGAGCTCGTCACCCGCTCTTTCGTTACGTCCCCGCCTTTCCTCCTCCGTGCTAGCTTTTAGCGGCTGGACTCTCGATCTTCGTGAGGACGAGAGTCTCGTGTTGTCCTCGTGCGAGTCTCCCGAGTGAGCCTCGCTGGCGGAGCATTGTATGTCCTTGTTGCGCGGATGCGAAATTTGTTAACAAAGTTTCCGTAACGTTGGAGGTCTACTTAAGGTGCAGAAGTAGGTGTCAGTCAGACTACATCGGCAGAGAGAAAACGTCTGTTGAAATGAGGTCGGGTGGAAGGACCTCCTATAACGTTGGAGTTATGTTCTTGGTGAGTGATTTCCCTTGTTTCAGCAGTAAAATAAATATGACCGCATTTCTCCCGTAATACTGCGCCAGAAAGGCCTTGCGATATATCGCGAGGCCTATGGGCTACCTTCAGTGGTCAGGCGGCGCAGCGATCGGCTCCACCGTCAGCGCCACCGTGAATTCCGCGAAACACGGAGGCGGCCATTGCTACAGAGGCATGCTTTTGCGCCGCTCGTGTCAAACGTGTCGGTCGTTCTAAATTGCGATTTTAAGGCAATTGAAGGCATCGAGGCCCCGTATGGACCACCGACGCTTGAGAAACGACGTCAGATTTACTACTACAACCATGCAGATCGTGTCAAAGAAGTAAACAGCACGGACATCGCTGCGAGGTGCTTAAAGAGACAATAAAGCGAAACAATAAATCAGTTTAGACTAATGAAGCATCGTTTGAGAACCCTGCAGGCAGTCATTTAAAAAAATAGTTTGATTATTAGATGAGAAAATGAAGGTCCAACTATCAGTATTTGAATTTCGCGCCGAAACCCCAGCGCCGGTACGTCAGCGTGACGTCAGGGATTCCAAGTACGTTTTCGCATTTGGGCCGCGTTGGCTGAATAAAGGTTCCCGAAACTTGCCATGTTTAATATTTGGTTCCTTTAGAACACAATGTAGTCAATCTTTACCGCTATATGTAATTAGTAGGTCCTAGAAGATGCCATCAAAATCCAAGACGTCACAACCCCCACGTGCGGGAACTTACGTAGGCGTCGCCACCCGTATTTTGTTCTTGCGGTTTTTGTGGTTTACCAAAATTCTTATCGTTGTTAGGGTGGTGTTTTCGGTCTTGTAGAACGGTAATTTACTGATGCAGAAGAAATCATTCTTCACCTTGTCCCTTTAAATCACGAAGTTTTAGGTGCCAGAAGCACGATCTCATTATGAGGCACGCCGTAGTGGGTGACTACGGAATAATTTCAACCACCTGGGGTTCTTTAACGTGCACCTGAATCTAAGTACACGGGTGTTTTCGCATTTGGCCCCCATCGAAATGCGGCCGCCGGGCCGGCATTTGATCCCGCGACCTCGTGCTCAGCAGCCCAGCACCATAGCCACTGAACAACCACGGCGTGTGCCTCGTCGAGCATATTCTGGTATTGTCGTTGAGGCGCGAATGCGAGAGGCCACCACCGCTGAAACGTAATAGAGAGCAATCAGCTGACACTAAACAACGTGGAGACTGAACCAGTGTACGCTAGCATGCGCGAAAAAAAAATGCTAATTTGCGAATACTCGACGAATGCTGCGCTGGACACCAACCTTAGTTCTGTTGTTCTAAGCGCGAGAGAACATCGACATGAGTGAGCCCGGTTCTAGCAGTCGCGTCCTGATCTTGGCGCAGATGCACGAGCTGCACGTTGGCTTATTAATGCACAACAAAAAGTACGTACGTGAAAGTACGTACGTGGAACGCTCAGCACGGAGCGCTTACGAACCTAGATTTGACTCCTAACAACCACTGCGCGTTTGTTTTGGAGCGAGGCGAGCTAAACAACTATCTAAACCAATTTACAACAACGGGAATCAGTTCGCGCGTTTTGATGCAGTTGTCGTTTTATTGTACGTTTTTACGCATGGCACTGCTGGATTCTTTTATTTATTATTATTAATTTTTTTTCATTTACGCCTTGAAGGTTCGTTTAACAGAAATTCGCAAGAGCGGCACGAACCGCGACGAATCCCTTCAGCCGCCGTGTTGCTTCCCACGGTTTTGAAGGGAAGCGGTATACAATTTGATGTCGACATGGCCTTCGCGGTTGTGACAATATTTATTGCAGCAGTATCTGCGCTTGTTGCTCTTGTTCGCACTTCTTACGGAAGAGCTGCGATGAATCCATTGAAAAATTGAAAAAGCAAACTTTAAGGTGGGCATGAGCTCACCCCGGACAACGGTGAAATGGCGCGTGAGGGCCTGGTCGCGGGTGCTCACCGCCGCTGCTAAAGGTGGCGCGACATGTGCAGGCAAACATCGTTGCAGGGTGCCTATAGTAACTTGCTATGGCAAGTTCGAGGGTCTCTCTCACGCGCAATGGCGCCCGACGTACACAGGCGCCCTCGTTCATCGGCGCGCGCCCGCTTCGGGTTCACCTTGACGAACTTGCGCAGCAGGAAAGCGCGGACACTGCGCGCGTCTTTGTGTTTTGCTGAAGCGTGGTTTTCAGGGGCCATTTAGCATGTGCGCGTTGAATGACGGCTGTTGCCTCCGAGGTTTCAACGCGACCATTTGACATTTACGGCCTTCTTTGCTCAATCAGGCATATGTCACACAAAGAGGCTTCATATAAGATGACACGAATCAGTGCAAACGCTAAGCGTAAGCTCTGTCGAAAAAAAAGAAAAGAAAAGAAAAATTTGTTTCCACGAAGAGAGATTCTTTAGCATGATTACTATAGCAGCCTCAAAGTGTCACTTAAAAAAATTGTTTAGATGTAGGAAGAAGGCAAGGTAGGCTAATTCAAGGCAAATTGTCCCAATATCTCAAAAGTGCTATAGTCAAGAAACAAAAAGAGAAATAAAGAAAAGAAAAGGAGGAACATACTAAAACGCACGATATACACACGAACACGACCGCACAAACATCATCTCCACGGGCACCAGCCTTGAAAGCGCTGTTCAGTACGGTGAGCCACTACATATACTAAAGTGGAAGAGTGCACTCAAGTTTGCATATGTTTGTGAGGACAACCCGACCGCGAGATGAGCTCGTTAGAAAAGAAGCATAGTGGGGAGGACACAACAGTAACGGCACTTATAGGCGGTCTACAGGATCGATAAGTCTATAAGTCGCATTATTATTGCTTCACATTATTGCTTCATACATTGCTGCAGAGTGTACGAACTGTGCGCGCTTTTGCGAGGGGCCCGGTATAGCTGCGGTGTCGCGTCGGGTTCCCGCTCCCGGTCGCTGCGCTTGGAGGCCGCCGTCGCCTGGCGGCGCGTGCCGCGGTGCCGGCGGTCGCCGTCCGCCAATGCGTGCGGATGTTGCGAAAGCGCGATGCGCCCGAGTTGGGTTCCACCGCCCGTGCGGCCTTCGGATGCGGCCGCGTATCGCGACCGACCGCGTCCGCTGTATCGCGCCGTCCACGTTGGGGCCGTGCCGTTCCACGCGATCAAGTACCGGCTGCCTGGCTGCGTGGTTTACCCGCACCGCTGACGGCGGTCGACGTTCAGGACGAGAACGGATCTCGATCCGTGCCACAGCTGGTTGAGAGCGGTGGAGGAGGGCGCGGGCTCCGGTGCGCGCTCCCGGGTCGCGGATGCCGTGCCTCGGATTGCCGCTCTAGCTACGGACAAGGACCCAGGCACGACGTTGCGTGGAAGCTTGCGCGACGTCTCGCGCTCGTCGCGACCGTAACACGTAGCCCGCCGACCCTTACAACGAAGCATTGGGAAAGGAAACCCCCGCCGATCTCGGCCCAGCGGACGGTCGCTGGGCGCGTTTTCGCTTCTCCGAGTGGATCGCTTGGAGTGGCCCGCATTGCTTGGACGGAAATCGTAACGTTGAGACTAATTGACGAGGTATCGCGGATTGCGCCTTTCGAGTTACGCGACTATATAGACACGTTGCAATGTGGCAGAAGCAGGGCCGTGTTGTAGTCACCGCGCTAAAATGTCTCGCGCGATGCGGCGTGCTCGTTGCGCTGCTCCATTGTAACGTGGCCCTGCGTGTGTGCCTGCCAGCGCACCGGCGCTGCCTCTCGTGCTCAGCATGCCGGTCGCGTTCTGCATATGCGATGAGAGGAGCCAGACGAGCCATGCTGCGATCTGTAGCCGCGTTTGCGCGCACCGCGTGTACAGCGGAAGTCGAGAGATCCGCGTGTATGTATGCGCGAGCTCTCTCCATTGTTGCCGCTCTCCGAGAATGCAGCACTTTTGTGCAACTGTGCAGACCTATGTATATGCATCAGAAGGATGGTTTGTTGGTCGAGTTGCAAGGTGCGCTCCATCCTTCATAATTGATAGCGCTGCTCGCCTCAACTATGTGTGCACATATAGCATTATATATAGGATTTTATCTTCCTAGCATTTACGTAATACACCCAACCCTTGTATTTCTTCGTTTGTTGTGGTGCACGCGCTTGATTTCTTTTTCTTTCTTTTTTTTCGTTACTGACTGTGCGCATTTAAAGCTTTTTTCTCGGGACGTAACTTGAAATCGGCCAACCGAGTCCTTAATGTATATGGAGAACGTTCGACCGCTAACACCAGCACGCCCGCTGAGCATGTTTTCAAGGCGTGCAGTTTGAATGCTTGCGAATGTGTCCGGTTTTAGCCGGGAAACGCGGTGGCACCAGCATTGCGGCATCGAGAGCTGTCTTGAATGAATGTTTGATGTTTAGTGGCGCAAGGGCCAGGTATGACCAGGTATGAGCTGTCTTGTTGGTCGCATTCGCGTTGTGTGTTGATGCAAAGTACCTGGGTATTATTCGTCGTGAAGTAGCGCAGGAAGATGATTTTTTATTTGTCAACTTAGCTGCGAAGCCTTTCTATTCTCTAGCTGTGCGACGCACCCAGGGATTGACCTATACATGAATTCTGATAATCTGACCGACGCATCGTTTCTTTTCGTTGTTGCGGCAAATAAAATTTTGTCTATCGACTCCTTTTACTTCTATTGCATAAGTGCGGTTTTGCCTGTACTACGAGGTTCAAACAGGCTGTTTCCGTAAGTGCGTGGCGATGTTTAAGCGCCGATTTTAGCAGCCGAAATCTAATTTTGAGGATTGCGTGGGTTTCTATATATGCGGCAGCAAACTAGCCGTAAAAATGGGCGGTTATTCCACTTACTTTTTAAACAAAATGCTGTTTCACGCATTGAAGCACAAATATAAACGGAATGCCTATGTAATTTGTCGCACACTTTGGCAACGAATGTATCGAAACTGGTGTCATCCTGAAAATTCATTCCGAGGGGATACGCCTCGGCAACTCACCGGCTACAATTTGTAATTTGCAATACGCACTCTAAAGTAATTAGTTAGGAAGTTTATTAGCGATTATTTTAACTATTTGAATGTGTTTTTCGACTTCTCGTGCAGGTAAGGCCTGCCTCTCGGAATAATTCAGCTCAAGGACTTAGAATTATGCTACGTGTCACAGGCGATGCCTGAAACTCGCGTAAAACATAAAAAAAAGATCGCTCTTTGGTGGCGTAAATGTTTGGCCGCCTTTGCCGTTGGTGGCCCGAGGATGTCGCCCTAATTAGCGAGCGTCGCGCCCTCGGCGTCGGCGACTTCGATTCAGACGCGGTCGTTAGGCGCACGTCTCGGAGCGCGTCACTCGGGCGCGAGGTAGTCGTTTTCGAGCGGTACGAACGGCAACGATGTTGCTAATGCCCGGCGTCTTATATGATGGGTGGAAATTTTCTCATACACGAACGGGGGATGTACAGCGTAAGAGTCAGTATGGGCCCACGGTCCCTATAACGTCGAGCATTGGAGCGCCAAGGGGCATGCTCGGCGGCCCAGCAAGCCGGCTTCGGTCACACGTGGCCGAAGAAGATTGCGCACGAACAGACGCGGCGCCCCTTCCCCCCCCGCGGCATCGCTGCACGTGTTCGCGCGTGGCGGCCGCGTATGCATCGGGGCCTGGCTCTCGTTTGGCGCGTGTCCCGCGGGAGGCCTCGTTACGGCGTGCACTTCCCGTTATCTCGGGAGACGAACGGGTTCTGCTCGGCAGCTGCTGAGCGTTCCGCTAAGTAAAGCTCGCTCGTGAGCGGAGTGGGGGGCGGGGGTGTCGGCCCCCTTTCGGTCGGCCCGCGGGGGGACCCCGCGGGGCGCCGAGAACCGCGGCGGCGACGAGCGCGCGCTTATTACGCAGGGGGCGTAATTGGGCTGGTAGAGCGGGTCGCGAGCGAGGTGTGATGTAGCGCGACCTTGTCTGACGTCGAGTGCGCGCGCTCGCGCGGATTAGGTCAAGGTCTACGGGCGGCCTGGCGAACTGCTAGCGCCCGCGCTGCATGATGTGTACGAAGGGGTGTCGACCTTTCGTGGTGGCGTGCGATACGCGGCGTCTTGCGAGGAATTCGCGACGATGAAACTGGATGCGCGGCGCTATAGTACGTGCGCGATGGAAATCTCTCGACGGTGTTCTCCGTACCCGGCGATGCCGCACTGCCCGGACGCGCGGTTGCCGCGTGGCGGATGTGGCGTAACGGCATTATGTCGGTGATCCACATAATATACGGATGCACGCACATCGCAATGTTCGCGAACACTCTCTCTCACTCTCTATGTATGTTATATTGCCGACCGCAGTAATATTTGTCGCGTTATTGCTAAACATTGTCTCTGGCACGCCCGGCCATATTCGTGCAAGTATGCCCGATCGTGCGGAAAGCGCATGTGCCACGGCAGAAACACCTCCTCGTTCCTGCGCCAACCCTGCGCCGTTGCTGTGTCGTCCAAGCGTTATGTGCGCAGTGATGAGTACAGTAATGGCGTAGCCCTTTCTAAAAAAGAAAAAAAAAGAAGTCAAGTATTTGGGACTTCTTTTTTATGGAGCACTTTTCGTGGACATACCACGTTAAATACCTCGCAAAAAGATTACCAACACTTTCCGCAATCATATAAAGATTGAGATCCGTCTGCAGTATAGCATTGCATCGAACCATTTACAAAGCACTTCGTGAGACAATTACGAGATGTGGTGCAGCAGTCATTGCGTGAGCTGCGCAATACAAGGTGGATGTTTTAAACGCAGTAAGATATAAGATAACACGAAACATTCCTTATGGAATATACTAACAAGAATACCTACGACATTGAAGAAAAATGAGGCAGCCTTCAATACTTAAAATCCAGAAACTGGTGTTAAATGTTCTACCGACTAAGCATTTCTCTCAAAGTGAATTTAAGAAAAAGATCGCAACCTTCGTGAAACAGAAGCGTTCGTTTTACCGAGAGTATCCACTGGTAAACGAACAAGAAAATTTTACATTCCACTTTACTTTAATCCCTTTGTGGTGGATCCGGAAATAGCGACCGTTGGAAAAGCCAAGCGTAAAGTGTGTGAACTGGCTATAAGAGTTGAATAAGTTTCTTATTTTTCTTCGCTAAATTGCTGTTGTTCTCACTTCAGTGCGTACGTAAATGTCGTGGTCATTTCGCTAGCTGTATAGTAGCGATGTGCCAAAATGCCGGTCGTTTTTGCCGTCTTTGTAGCGATGGTATCGGTTGCTGCATGCATTATGGGTGTTGTTTCTCGCATGCTTCTTTATATCAATTCAGTGCTCTTTAGGGTTGTCTCAGTATAGACTGGTCTCGGTGCACCGGACTTTCGGGATTTCTCGCTCTTCTGGGATTGCCGGACCACACTGCCGTCCTGTAGGAGAGCGTTCACCCGCTCGGTCCCTGTAGGGAAGGCGGCGGTTGTGTGGGAGGCATGGTTGAGGTGCACGGAAATTTGTTTTGATATGTTTTTGTAAGCAAGGGAATATGCTTCTTCTCAGATATGTGTGTGGGAGGATCTTCTGTTTTTTGCTCATACGTCTTTCCAGTTACTGTCGTTTGATGGCCCTGAAGTTCAATGGCGTCTTGATTTGCACATCTTGGTAAGATTAGTAGGGCGGAGATCTGCGCTGTATTTAGCATAGCTAAGCGATATAAACATATACATGTATGAACTGGCCTTTGCGCATTCAAGCATGTGCACGTTGTTAGATATGGAGCTGGTTCCTGCGATTACTTCGAGTTCCCCAGACCACGTCGGATTGCAGCACAGCTAATTGAGGAATGCAGAAGCAGAAAGCGCATTCCAGAGAAGCGGCCGAGCAAACAAGTTTAAGGCAACAAGTTTACGTGCCAACAAGTTCGTGCGCCGCCGGGATTAGCAGGTGGGCATCCGACAATGAGGCAGGTGCAGCCCTCCCCTTCTCATTGTTCGAGGTGCATTGCCAGTCTGCGATGCAAGACCGCAGCAAGCCGCCAGGTGTGACACCACGACACGGGCGCCTACCATTGGCTGAAAGTGGCGTCATCGGAGTGGACTCTCCCATTGGTCAAACATGACGTGACTTGCAGTGCTCGAAGGGTTTATAAGAAGCCTTCCAGAGAGACCTGAGCATTCTGGGATATGCCCTGATTCCCTGATTCACCTCTCTCGAACTTCTTGCCGCGGGCCGGAGCGTCCGAGTTGCTGCCGGCCCGTAATGACAGTACGACTGGTACTTGTCGCTCACCTCCCTGTATAGAATGTAGAATAAAACCTCCCAAGTTTTGGCTTTCATTCCCGAACTCCGTCCTTCAACCCCTACATCTGGTTGGCAGCGGTAGGATCGCCTCCGAATACATCAGCTGGTGGCAGCGCTACGAATCAACCTTCGTCGAGAGAGATCGTAAAGAACCGGGAAGAGCGAAGAAGAGAGAGCCTTCGTCGAAAGAGGTCCGAAGAGACTGGGAGTATCGAAGAAGGAGCGAGCCTTCGACCCAGGGAGTCCGGAAGGAACCGGCAACAGCGGACGAACGAACCGGATGGCAGGGTGCTGCAACCGTAAGTGAGCGCGTGGTTTTTTTCCTTATGATTCGCCAGACTCAAAGGTTGTGTGTTCAATTTTGATAGTTCTGGGAATCGGGAGTTTGTTGCATTGTGTGTTTGCACAAATTAATTAAGGAAAACAGTTTTAACCACCTGTCGGGGCAGCTGCCATGGATCTTAGAAGGTTGACGAGGTTAGACTTGTTGTTGGTGTGCGACGATTTGGGAGTTGAGGCGGACGAACGGATGGAAACGCCAGCTATCATAAAGGCGATTAATGATAGTGGCAATGATCACAAAAGCATTGAGCTTGCTTGGGAAGTGATACAGGAGCCACGGGAGCGAGAGCGTCGTGTACGTTTGCGAGCGCGTCGTGAACTTAGGAGTGAGCTTAAGCGTGAAGAACGCGAGAATGAACGGAAGCAGGAGCTTCAAGAACTTACTCTTAGGTGTCAGCGTCACGAACGTGAGAAGGCACGCGAACGTGAGCGAGAGGAAAAGTATGAGAGAGAGAAGGCAGCACTGATCAAAGAGCTACAGTATTGTGATCAGTTATTGGCACAGAGACAACGGCTGTCTGAGAATTCTGTAGGAAGTACAGAGCAAGTGTCTAGCGGATTTTCGCCAGAAGCCGACGAAAAGAGTAGTGCCTGTGACATTGACTGCCGATTAATAAGTGAAGGGAAAAGGCTAGCTGCTAACGATGCCTTAGTGGCAACAGAGGCCGTTAAAGGCCGCAAGGAGAGCGACGAGGTGCTGTGCCAACAGATGACTGTGGAGACAGCTAGGCCAGCTGCGAACAAATTGGCACAGTTACCGAGCGTGTGCGTCGCTGGTAATGTTAGCGAGGTTGCTAGCGAGGAAAAGGGTACTTCTGACCCGACAGAAGCGAGCACCCATGTAGAGCCAGATGTGCGTGCAGAAATGAAGTGCGAGCTGGACGATGCAGTTGAGAAAGTTCTCGGGGTGGCGAGCTCCGTAGCTCACGAGAAAACAACTGCATTGTTCAGGGATCGGTGCGGCTCTCCGCCAGTCTAGATAGCCTAGAGAGGGATGGTTCAGTTAATAATCATTCGGACTGTGCGCGTGAGACAGCGATCGATACCGACGGGCTGTGTGCCGATGCACAGCGTGAGCTGGGCAATGTAGTAGAGGGCAGTTCGCAAGAGTGCGAGTTGTCTTACTCGAGTAAAGCCTGCTGCATTGTGCCAGAGTCGGTTGAGCTGTCCGCCAGTCGAGGCAGAGAGAGTGATGATTTAAGTGAGAATCACTCAGACTGTGCGGGTAAGAGACCGATCCGGGCCGACGAAATGTGTACCGGCCAGCACGAGGCACGAGGCGACATGAAAACGAGTGCAAAGAGAAAGCGCCGTAAAAAGAAGCGCGGTAAAGACCGAGAGACGGTAAATAATGTAGCGCCGCCAAAAATGGCGAGAAACCCAAAAGGGCAGGGCGCAAGGAAAAAGATGCGGTCGTCAAGGACGATGTTGACGCATCCAAAACGTTCGAGCCACAGGTCAAAGGGGGACCGCGAAGAATGTTCTGCACGGACGCGGACAAAGGGCACGAGGCAGTTAAGCTCCTCGTCGTTCCGTAGTTCTTCTCATAGCTCAGCGTGCAGTTCGAAGAAACGCAAGGTGGCAGGACGAGACCAGGTGGGGAGTAGCGACGCGGTCAATCGAGTTCGTGTTGAAAGCGGGGCGCGAGGACGCAAATTGGCAGGAGACCGTAACGTCTTGGGGGAGCTGATAGTTAGTCAGCCCTTTTGTTGTCTCTCGGCAGCCAGAGTAGCTTTCAAGCTTCGCCCACCGCGGGTTCGACTCAAAGTATGAGTCAGACGTAAGCGTTTGGAAAGGGAGGCCAGGAGCGCTTCCGTAGAAATGAAGTGTTGTTTTTTATTTTTGAGCATCGAAAAGTTTTCGCGATTTGAGACTAGGATTTCTTTCAATGTGTAAGGTTTGAGCTTTGTTTATGTTTTCGTTTGAGAAAGCTCCGAGATTTGAAAGATGCGTTTTATGTAAACATGTAGTCTCGCGAGATGTTCATTAATAAGTAGATAGGTTTTTTTTTTGTGTGTGTGAGTAACCTGAGGGTCAAGGTTATCGTTCAGAGGCCTATGGTAAAGCGCGTGTGTTATTTAACCTTCTTTTTAAGTATTTTTGAATTTTGCAAGGTTAAGCGCGTAGGTTTTCAGTGAGTGCATGATTTGCACGGCGAAGCGTTCTTAGTTCCATTAGCGCGTGTCCTGTGTGGACGGAAGGAAGCAGACTTTATGACTGGGTTGCTAGTGTGTGTGGAGGGCAGCCGTATTCTGACTTCTTTAGTGAACGTGCGTGGAAAGAGTTAGTAGAAGACGCATCATTTTAAGAGTTCTGCGGAGTGTGTAAGTCCCGCAAGTTTAATTGTTCGTTTACGTCACGTGTCCTGTAGGACCTTCAGGGAAAAAACGTGAGTAAGCGTAAGTGAAAAGTTTGCCTACAATGCAAGTACGCGTTTTGTTTAGTGACCACAAGGCTAGTGCGCTTGTGATTACGTACTTGTGAGGTTGACCAGATTGTTCAGTGGCACCATTACGTGCGATATGTACGCCACTGCGATAGATCGGAAACATGCTGTTCGTGTGGTTAGGCCACTTAAGTTATGTTCGGCTGTTTTCATTTGTTGTTTGCATCGTCAGCGACCCTTTTGTTTTGCAACAACAATAGTACTCTGGTCTTGTCGGCAATCGAGGAGAAATGGATAGCTGTTTGGAAGGGTGGTTGGAACTGTTGTCGAAATTGGGGAACTAAAAGATCAGGGTTGATTTTGACTCAGTAATAGTCTGGCGAGTCAGGGGTGAAGAGCCTGCGCTTACGCGTGGTGCAGCGCTGTGCTGTTTTGTTTGTTTGACGTTTGTTCTCCAGGGCCCAGGATCCCGAAGTTCGTCAAACGTGGCTCGACCCCAGTACCCTGCAGCTTCTATCAGCGTTCCTCATGGCCAGCGAATTGATTTCACCGGCCATTCAGAACAACCGGGGCGAGGACGAGCTGTTAGATATGGAGCTGGTTCCTGCGATTACTTCGAGTTCCCCAGACCACGTCGGATTGCAGCACAGCTAATTGAGGAATGCAGAAGCAGAAAGCGCATTCCAGAGAAGCGGCCGAGCAAACAAGTTTAAGGCAACAAGTTTACGTGCCAACAAGTTCGTGCGCCGCCGGGATTAGCAGGTGGGCATCCGACAATGAGGCAGGTGCAGCCCTCCCCTTCTCATTGTTCGAGGTGCATTGCCAGTCTGCGATGCAAGACCGCAGCAAGCCGCCAGGTGTGACACCACGACACGGGCGCCTACCATTGGCTGAAAGTGGCGTCATCGGAGTGGACTCTCCCATTGGTCAAACATGACGTGACTTGCAGTGCTCGAAGGGTTTATAAGAAGCCTTCCAGAGAGACCTGAGCATTCTGGGATATGCCCTGATTCCCTGATTCACCTCTCTCGAACTTCTTGCCGCGGGCCGGAGCGTCCGAGTTGCTGCCGGCCCGTAATGACAGTACGACTGGTACTTGTCGCTCACCTCCCTGTATAGAATGTAGAATAAATCCCTCCCAAGTTTGGTTTTTTTTCATCCGCGAAGTCCGTCCTCCAACCCCTACAACGTATGTTAAGCGGACAGGTAAAGACTGTGATGTGCTATGCGATAATAAATTCACTTACTTCGTGTGCGGAGCGTAGCCCCGACGCAGGCGCCCAATGCGACGGGCCCCGCCGAAGCGCTGGTCGGTGCAGAGCAGGCCGAGTGTAAAACCGCAAAGAAATGCTCACTCACGCACACCCCCGCTACGTCGAAATTCGCAATTCGTCCATTTCGAGCATCATCATCATCATCATCATCATCATCATCATCAGCCTGGTTATGCCCACTGCGGGGCAAAGGCCTCTGCCATACTTCTCCAACAGCTTTCGAGCGCCATATATATACCTAGAATGTGCTGGAACGTGCATTTAGTCAATATTAGTCGTTTAGTCAAGCTGCCTCAATTAAGTACGCGTGAAAATAAGAACGCTCTTATTCCGTTGTCTTTTCTGGACACAAAACACGGCTTGCCTCTCGTGTTTTCTCAGCCGCACTTTTTTTTTCTTCATTTTTCCCTACTTGTTTGGCCCGTTCGATAGGTGGCGCACCACCCACTGTTACGCCGTCCAGAATGACCGCGGCTTTGATTTATCGCGAGAGGCAGCTCGCTGCGCGCGTCCGAGCCATCCGCATCTCCGTTGCCGTGGAAACGAGGGATAGGCTTCCGCTCGGGGAACGCCGTCCCTCATTCGATGAGCTCTCCCCTTTGTGTAATCGTTGGCGGCCGCGCTATCCCGAAGGGCGCCTGCTGACGACGTGAGGAATGCCTGCGGGTCCCGGCGCAGATACGCGCGGGACGGTGGGAAAGGTCACGTGCTCTCACTTGCAGTGCGCAGGGGGGAAATCTCCTCGGGAAGGAACGCAATTCCTCTTACGCCAACGCGCCACAAATATACGCGTCGCTGAGGATCTTTGCGCCTTGCGAAGAAAAAAAAAAAGAAGGCAGGAAATCCGCCGTCGGGATGCCTCGGTGCCGAGTGACAAAGAGTTCGGCGCGGACGTGGAAGCGGCGCGTGCAGACGGGCGCGATGCAGCTCTCGCATGGACTTCGATATGCACACCTGTCGACGTTTGCGACTTTATCGCGAAATTCCCGGTTTTCGTGTTACTTCTTTCTACAGTTGTAGTGCTAACGTCGGTAATTTTAAGATTTTGAATTTGCGTCCTGTTTAGAGCAAGACTGATTTCGAAAGATTACAACAGTCGCCCACTGTTCTTTCAGAGTCTGTTTTTTTTTTCTTTTCTGACTCGCTCGATTATACGCGTGTACAGCCACAGTGGAGAAGACCCTCTCATGGAAGGGATGTTCAACACTGACGTGCATATTTCATAAATTCAAACACTTTCGTCTCCAACGACGACTGTATAAGTACAGTGCCTGTTCGCAGCGTCCTTTTGCGTAACAGTCTGCAGTTTCTTTTTAAACGAACAGTGAACATCTTGCACACACAAAAAAGGAAAAAAAACTTTTATTAGTTAACAATTTTAGTGTTCTTTGTTTTTATTTCTCTCTCTCTCTCTCTCTTTTTGCTTCCATTATGGTACTGTCCAAATGCAAGGATGGCAGATGTGGTCGTATGGGACCGGTAGACGTCCCGTGCTTGCGCTTTGCACCCGTACAGTGTGTACGCTGATGTGGTCTGCCCTATATGTAGTCAGCTAACTGAGATTATATAAGATGATAGTATATAGCGATCGGCACCCTTATCAGCGCAACATGACTTGATCTTAGTAGCCGTATTCATTTTACAGTGGCTGCATATGCAGTATGCTACTTTATATAATTCGCACCTCGGGACCTCGTATAGAGCTTTTCGTGAGCTTCCCGATAGCATCTATAGACGCCGTGACCGCGGATGTGCATTTCTATTTTCTATGCTTTCCGCTCGCATTTAGGCCAGATCGGAATGGCGGATCACGAAATGAAATACTAGAAACAACGAGCACGCTCAATGACGGATACTAGAAACGCGAGCGTGCTCTGGAAATCTGCTGCGCCGATGTGCGCGTAGGTGTGCTCATCTGGCGGCATTACGCGCAGGTGCAGTACGTATACTTGCGGTGTTAGGATTGGGGGCTCAATCCCGTCGCTCGTAATCAGTTGTCAAGATTGGAGTCGGGCATGAATTAGAAGGTAGCTGGCCCATGCCGTCGTCCGACTTATCCATGCTGAGGACGTTGTTGAAGGGAATGACTGCTTCTTATCGAGATCGAGGAATATGGGTTTATTTACAGTATCTACATGCAGTTCATCAGTGTAGCATGATTGCGAGAGAAGGTGCACTCAGCAGCCGCACAATAGCGGTTTATAAACACTCGGTCTTCCCTCGATCCCAAGGTGTGGGAAACGGCCGACCAGTCATCGTAAACGAGTCGCCTCTCTGCGGGACAGCTTACACCCACGCTTCCTTGCGCGAGGTTCAAGGTCCCCACCCGAGGTCAGACGGACTCCGTAGAACTCGGGGCTTGTGTCAGGAAAGGTGCCTTTTATTCCCCGAGCTGACCCCCGCCATTGTCTTGCCTCTTGAACGGCGCGTGGGAAGGAGCCTCGAACTACGTTCCCTCGGGGACTCCCTCGTTCACAGCAGACCAGGATCGCGGTGGCGTGTTCAGGCACAAAGCCTGCTTCGTCGAACTCATCTTGGCTCCAGCGACGGAGAGTCGAGGACGCGCGTATTGTTCTTCACACAGAGTCGACTTAGTGACGCCGTGGCTAGAGGTTTGCGGTGGCGTTCCAGGAAAGTTGACGCCGCTGTCGCAACTGGCTGGCAAAACTTGCTCCTCAGCTGGGCCGTTCTTAACAGCGGTCCACGGATGTACGTCAGATACATCCAGTGCTTCGTCACAGCCTCTGCTACCTTACGACCCACCAACCATGCGAGACCCACGTCGCCTCACTTGACTTTTGCAACAGCACGTGCTTCGTCCCTTTTACAATATGAAAGCGAAAGAAAAAAAGAGAAGTATAGCGCTGTCAGGGCACGTTGAAATAGTATATAACAGCTGTCAGTCAGGCGGGCTAAAAAGGTGTAAGTGCACGTGCCAAGCAAATAGAGTACTGCTAACTATTAAAATTTGTAAGTAAAAAGTTGCTCGAGACCAGCGCATTAATTGGGACGCTGAAACTATGGCACTTATGGCTCCGTGTTTGGGTTGGACCCGTGGCTAGCTTCCAGCGAGTCCACACACAACCTCGCAGAAGACCCTTAGCCGAATACGATGGCGCGATTCACTTGCGTGTTTGCGACCCATTAGTTTGTTTTAGAAGTAGCCAGACCCACGACGGAGGGCACGCGAGAAAACTGGAGCTTGTTGACACAGTGGGTGCCTTGCGACATTAAGTAATCGAACGGATCGTTCCTTTCTGTGCGCACGCTGGAGCTCCCGCACTCCTCGTGCCGTTACCAAGAAAGGACGCTGCAAGAGAGCTTCGCCATCTTGCGCCTAATGTATCACGTTGACTCGCTTGTATATATGCTCCAATGTATCGGAATACAATTGCAGCTACCACCAAACATTTGACGACATGACGCATCGGTGCTGTGTTGCCGGTGGGTCGGGGTAGCCTTCGGTAACTCAAACAGCGCTGTCGTATTGTAATGGCTGGCTCACTCACCCTTGTGCTTTTATGTGGAGATGTGAGGAGAGACTGTGTCGATGATCTGCTCTGCCACTCTTCCCGCTTTGACAAACAACGCCAGAATCTCCAGTGTGCCCTCAGTAGACTGGACAGTGGCCGTGTACCGAAGCAAAGTTCCTGGAAGCTTGGCCTCGCAGCTTGTTAGCCCAGAAAGCCACACGTCTACAGTGTTCCCGAAGACGACAGACTTGAACGATCGACGGTAGACACGCTACGTCTTATGTAGTCCGTGTGACTTATTTTAACTCCGTTCTTCTCTCTCCCGCTTCTTCCACCCGCCCTGATGGCTCAGCGGCTATGGTGTTTCGCTGCTAGCACGAGGTCGCGGGATCAAATCCCGGCCGCGGCGGCCGCATTTCGATGGGGGCGAAAACGACCGTGTCTCGTCTATTGGGGTCACGTTAAAGATCCCTTCGTGGTCAAAATTAATCAGGAGGCCCCCACTACAGTGTGCCTCGTAATCAAATCGTGGTTTTGGCACGTAAAGCCCCAGAATTCTCCCGCTTCTGCCCCCCTCCCCCCACGTGTTAAACTGCACTCGTTCAGTTAACCTATTTGCCTTTCTTTTCTCCCCTCTCTCAGGTCGTCAGTGAGCACTAGGCCAGAGTTTACAAACGAACGCATCGTACATTGCTGCATTGCAACGAATGGCAGTTGTGACCCTCTTCCGGCCTTCATTCTCTACGGCGACTCTTTGGGCATCGAGCACTATAGCAATTCCGTGAGCAGGGGATCGGCAAGTACACGCCTTTCTCAGACTTGTGGGCGTCGTATAGCACTCAGGTTTATTGAATACTCGCGTCTTTCGGCTTTTCCTGGCCCCTCTTTTTTCGCCTTCTTTGTCTGTCTGCGCACGGGCGCGTTGCAAGATGGACTGCAGGGTACGTGCACTCTGCTCGATCGCGAGAATTCCGAGGGCGGCGTCCGTGGACCGCGTCGTGGGCGCCCCTCCGGAGTGCAACAATGTGGCACGCGCCATTACGACGCCAGCTCCGGACTGGGTCGCTCGGCCTTGCGTGCGTCGATTTCGTCAGGGGTGGCGGGCGGGTAGCCCAGCCGCGCTCCGCCAGCGCACGTGTGTACACTGTAGGCGCCATGGAAGCAACAGATAATAAAAGAAGGGGCCATTTTGTAGGCGGCCCGCTGCTTTCTCCGCGCGGTCATCCGTCGGAGCCTCGCATACCGCGGTCGGCGCCCCCTCCTTTCTTGGTGATCCCGCTGCTGCCGGAGCAGAGTGTACTAACCGGAGGGCCACTATTAGCCGCCCTCCGCCTTGTCTTCCCCGGGGTTGCGTCTCGCGCTCCTTTCAGCCAACGTGGGGGAGGAGGAGACAGAGTGCGAAGGCATCGATCTGTTCGCCAGCGCCGTCCCTTTCCCTCCGTCTCTTTTTTCTTCGACTGCACTCCCGGCTTTAGTGGTTCCCCCCCCCCCCCTCATTGTTTGACTTGAGCAATGGCGTGGGCTCAAACGAGGCGGGAATTCCGTTAGCCGGAAGGCTCTTCGTTTCTACCCGCGGCTCTTGCGTGCCCCGTGAGACGTTGGCTTCAAATGTGGATGACGCGGACGGCGCGTGTGCCGTCGGCTCACCGCTTGTCTGCGTCCTATACTTACGAGTATTCCCTCTGAATGTGGAGCAAACTTGTTTTGCTGTCATCCATGTGGGACAGTGCGTGTCCCTTCGTGCCTTAGTTTGTTCCTGTTCCTGCGTGTGCTATTCGTTTGGACCACTGGTGCGGAGAATAGGCCGAGAATCGGGTGGTACTCGATGAAAATACAAAGGTGACCGATTGTGAATGAAATTAACGTGCAATACAGTGTAGTCGGTCATCAGCCAGTAATGCAGCAGTCAGTAATCGCACGTTTGTTTACCGTTTTCTTCATCCTCGTATATCGTCTTTTGTGATATTTTCGCTGCTACTGGTGATGGTGTGACTATCCCCTTTCGAACGTTCTGGTGGCAGATATAATCGAGCTCGTTCATTTCACCCTCCCAATGCATGTCAGTCCCTGAACACTGGCTCAATTCGTGGCGCCGCCAATCGTATATCTGAGGTAAGTTTATATCCTCGCTCTGTAACCTGTCGGTCGCGGCTACCCTTGCGATGAAATATTCAGTTAAGCCTCCTAACGTGCGGCCACGTGACTACCCCCGACCCGCGTGCTCGGCCCATGGCCTCACTGCTCGCACTGTTCTCTTACGATGCGTGGCACACGTTATCGATCGGTCCCGTGCGGTGCGGCAGGTTTTCGGGCTTCCCGGTCAACGGCTCGCCTTGCGTGCCGCTGCTGAAGCCAATCGATCAGGTTCGCCCGAACGGGACCGCGCACCTGTGGCGAAGGCCTGTCGGTAGCCTACAGGTTGCGGGTTCGAATCCTGCGTCGTCGTAGAGGCGACCTCGTCTCGGTGCTTTAACGGCCGCACGCTCACTCGGAACGCGATCTTTCCGTTTGTGACGAGGCTCCTCGCCGACGGAGCAGATCGCGTCGAGTGCTCGCCGCCGATTTTCGTGCGGTCTGTCGGTGGTGCCCGTGATTTCGGGTTTGTACAGCCTTGAGTCATTACTTCGGCGGCACACTTCCGCGAGATCCGTATGTGGCTCTCGGCCCAACAGTGGTTACAATCAAAGGAGGTAGCCGGTGACGTTCACCGTATGGTTCAATTTCACGTTCTTACATAAGCGCGGTGGATTGGGCTAGGTGGTAATATTGTATGGTAACAGGGCTGCAGCGCCAAAACAGGAGAGAAGCAAGGACAGTTGAGTGCTCGTCGGTTGTAATTCGTGCCCCTGCATGCTTTCGCACTGTATATCCATTGAGTTACAGCGCGAAAGCATGTTGGCGTACTTGTAGTCCCTGGTCGGCCTGCTCGCGAACTGTGTTCGATCAAAGTATTGCAGGGGAATAGAATAAGAACCATTGGTCGGGGTGCAACGCGTTCGTCTCGAGCGAGATGGCTCGATGCGCTGGAGGAATGGAGAAGGACGCCGAGCGCTGGCACGAGTCCTCATCCACCCTTCTTTGTCCCCGCCCTGCGCGCGCCGTTGTTATTTCCATAGAAAGGCTCGCACTCGCCTCTCCATTCGATTGGCGTCCGGAGCACAATAGAGAAAAACGAGGTGGAGGTTCGTCTGAGGCCAGCGGTCGAAAGCGGGCCGAAGCGAGCACTGGCCGCTTTTCATCGTCTCCGTGCCGCCCCAGCCCAATCTGTGGTCTGACAAGGCTGTCTCGGAACGAGACCTCTTTCGGCCGCAGTAATCAGAGAAAGGGGGGGGGGGGGCATATCCTCTTCTCCGCGCATCGGTAAATAATTCATGACGCCGAGGCCTCCGCTGCCGCGCGGTCGCCCGTCTGACTTCCTCGTTCCGCAGTGTTTTTCACTCCGTGCACTTTGCGCTGTGCCTTCTTTTATGCACCGCACCCTGCTTTGGTTTTTTTTTTCTTCCGCCGGGGGGTCCCGCCCCGCTCTGTCCCGGCTGTCTCGTGCGCGCTGACGATGACGGCTCCCAGCTCGCGCGTTCGACCCGCCAACAGCGACCGCGCGTGCATGCATAGTGCATTCGAGAAGGCGCTCCGTTGTGCGCGCGCACCGCACCGGTGTCCTTCGGGTGCAGCCCCCCTCCTTTCGCATCTCGTCGGTGAACGAGTTCCTCGCCGCCTTCCGCTCGGTTTATTTCGACGCGCGCGGAAGCTCCGTCCCGAGTCTGGCAGGTTTCTCTCGGGCAGCGTCAAAGCCGCCTGTGCGCGAGGCAGTGACCCGGCTGTCGACGACGAGGAAGCGCAGCGCCCGATCGAAGCAGAACCGCGCCACGGTCATGTTGATATAATTGCATGGATTCAAAATTTCCTAAGCGGACGAACGTTTTATTGTTATCGAAACGGTGTTTCATCTAAATGTTACAAACAGACAAGGGGCGTCCCTCAAGGTGCGGTACTTTCCCCAGTACTATTCAATATTCTACTAAATCACATCCCGACACATCATGACGTACAGGTATACGTATACGCTGATGATATCGCATTTTTCACGGTATCGAATGATATACATATCCTATATAAAACTTTGCAGTCGTATCTGAATCAGATTGAAACTTGGCTAAAAGGAATACAAATGTCGCTAAATGTCAACAAAAGTGCGATCCTTGTCTTTCCCTTGAGTTTTCCTATCCGAATAACACTGTCATATGGCCAGGAGATTATTCCGCAGGTACATTCTTTAAAATATCTGGGCATGATTTACACCGAAAAGCTAAATTGGCAGACACACATAGAATACATCGCATCTAAGGGAGCACGCGCTCTTGGTTTATTACGAAGAGTCTGCAGCAGTCGTTTTGGAATGCGCAGGGAGACCTTGCTGATGATTTATTGTATGTATGTCCGCCCCATTCTAGAGTTTGGATGCGTGTTATTTTCAGGAGGTCCTACGTATAAGTTACGTCCTCTGGTTCTTTTAGAACGCGAATCACTACGTCTGTGTCTCGGCCTTCCAAAATTTGTAGCAAATAATATCTTATATCATGAAACTCACCTGCCTTCTCTTCAAACTCGATTTCGTATACTGACAGTCCAAACATTTCTAAACATCTATGCCTCTCCCCAGAGACGCTCCTACTATATTTTTACTCGAGAACCAACTGCATTCTTTGAGAATCAATGGCCCAGACTGCATTGTCCCCAGGTTGTTATTGTGCAGAAACTATTACAGCCATTACAAATATCAATCCGTGATGTGGCTTTTCAAAATTTACCTACTTCGACAGTAAGTGTTGAATTTGGCGATATATTTCCCAATAACGCTAAGCTTCTACCTATTCGATACCTAAAAGGTTTATTAGATGACCACCTTGAAAACCTCCAAATAAATGCAGTAATAGCCACAGATGCTACTGTCAGTGAAGAGAAGGCCGGAGTGGGCATTTTTTCGACATCATTAAGTTGGTCTTTCTCTCTTCGACTACCCGATTTTACGCCAATATTTCAAGCAGAGTTATTGGCAATCATCCTCGCTCTACGCAAACTTCCGACATCTATTTCTTCAGCCGTAATCTTAACCGACTCCTTGTCTGTTTGCTCCGCTTTATCTGTGCCCAATTCAAGTATCATTCTCCAAGAATTTCATTCACTGGTTCCCCAACATTTACGCCTCATCCACCTGGTATGGGTGCCAGGGCACGTGGGGCTCACTTTAAACGAGTCAGCAGACGCACTAGCAGCGGCATCTCTTAAAGGCCCGGTACTGAGGATCTTAAAACCCTCAGCATACGTCACTTCTGCAAGATTTAAAAAATTTTCCATCCAAGAAGAACATGCCAAATCATGTGTATTAGATAACGTCGATTTTCAGCACCTTAGATTTCCTTGGCACAGCGGGTGGTGTGCAACAAGAAAATTTGAAGTTTCATTTACGCGTCTGCGTTGCCGAATACCACGGCTTAATTTCTATTCTCACAGGTCTGGTTTGGCACCTTCTCCTAAATGTTTTTACTGCAATGAACCCGAAACTATGGATCATTTTTTTATTGAGTGTCGTAGATTCAACGTGCATAGAAAACGACTTCTAGAAGGTCCCTTCCGCCAACTTGGATTAGCCATCACGCTACCTATTATTCTGTCTCTGGGGGCGTCGGCACTAGGACACTGTAATAGGAACGTATGTGATGCCATATATAATTTTATAATGGAAACAAGGAGTCTTCCATGCTAAATTTACGGTTTTATTTTCCAAAACAAGAAACCAAAAATATGAACTTCTAAGCTTAAGAAACTATATCATGAAAATTATTATTAACGATTAGAATTAATTTAATATCACATTTTCATTAAAAAAAAATTCCTATTTAGGTATTCATTCTTTTTCAACCCACTGCCGCCCGATTCATGGCCAATCCCCCGTAGTGGGTTGTGCTACATCTACAGGCTCCAAACCAAACCAAACCAAACCGCGCCACGGAGCGTAGCACTTACTCTCACTACTGGCACACATCTTTTTCGTCGACGTGATGAGCGCGTATCGGGCTGGGATCGGTGTTTCGGTGAGGTACTTATGTACTTGTTTTCGTCAGAGCCGCGACCAAGACCTAATTAAGTCTCCTTGTCGAAACGATTTTGTTTGCTTCACGACTGGTGATATCGGCTGCAGCGTCTATCTTCCGGTGAAACACCCGGTCTTAGTTTCAAATTCTTTGTATGCTTTATCCGCACCACTGCAATGAGGTGCGAACGGGTAGAGAAATGTAACGACAACGCCGGTTACGAGCGTAGATAAAAGTGTCAAGCTATTTCATTACTTGGTGAGCCCAAGGGCCACCTCGGGATACTAAACGTAATCAAGCTACCGCGGATGACACCGATTGCTTCTTTTGTTCTTCCTTTCTTTTTTAAATCGTTATCGGTTTGACGACTCCAGCTATAGTGAACAGTACTCGCAGGTGATTGCTGTGTGCGGACATGCACAATGGCGGTGCATCAGTGCAGCTTTTAATCGGACCTCCGACGTAATCGTAGCAATGTTGTCGCAAGATTACACTTGAAAGTTGCCTTGAAAAAAAAATGTGACTGTGTTTCCTGCTCGGGTCTCTTATCTAGATAAACGAAAAAACAACATAATTTATTTTTCTCGGCAACCACTGCATCGAAACTGACGGGGATTTGTTGTATTCGCAAGAAAAACTTAAAATTCAGTTATGTAGGAAGCGCATCTTTTATTGAGTCCGTCAGTTTCTCAAAATAAAGGCTGTTGAATATCGGTAATACTAGGAAAATGAAACTGTCAAGTTCTCAACTTTGTAACTCAACAAAGAAAAATATCACAATTCTGTAAATTGCTTCTAATATTACATATTAAGCGGACAAAATTTATGTGTTATATACACGGTTCTTAAATACAGCATTAATATGTGAGTAGGACTTTTGGAAAACCCTTGTAAGCGTTGTAGCAAAATCACGTGAGATTAAGATTACTATTCCAAATTTATTCGCTTTCGATGTTCTAACGGATGCGGTGTACAGAAGTGCGATATCTGTTTTTGGTGCAGAGTTGCGGTTTTGTAAAATTTGTGCTTCTGTTGTTTTCAGACTTAATTTTCCTGCTTAAAAAATATTTCAGATTCAAAATGAAAATTCTGCTTCGAACAGTCAATAAAATTTAACTCTGATTCTCTCTAATGTGCTACAAATTTCATTAAAAGTAGTGTAGGGTTTATCTCGGGAATACATTTCTGCGTTTAGGTGTCCTCTATAGGTGACATTTTTTTTTTCGCCTAATGTCTGCAGAAATAAGCTAACGCACTCGAAATACTAGCTTGTTACAACACGGTGGGCAGCAATGTTCTTTCCTTTCCGTTTCATCATGCATTATATTCAAAATAAACAACAATTACTGCTACAGCCACATTGCACGGAAAGAAATAGAGACCCATACACGACAATACGTTGGCATTCCCCTGCTGGTATGGCATAGAATATACGTAATATGTTGTACCCAGGTAAGCAGAGGAAGCTATATAACGCTATATTACGATGTGCGCAGATTGGGCTGATGGGTCCACATTTGGTGACATGTATACGACAGAGGCAATGTTGCCAAGTCAATTTCCAACTGGAACAGACGTGTAACGTGTTTTTCAGCATTCAGGCGACGCTGCTACGATGCAACGTTGCCTTCTGTCGCCTGGAACGCTGCAGATTGCAACGTGGCCGTGAATGTTGGTTAAAGTACTCTCAGATACTTTTGCCGCTCCATTGCCCAGGGTTGTGCGACATGCTACGTTACGCGTCTACAACATGTGACGGTGACTCGTGTGTAGCTCACGTACAAAATTACCCAGCCTATTCGGAGCCCTTGCTGTAGGTCGTGGGCGCGCCCACTGAGGCGGGGCTAGTTCAGGCCGTCCGACTGAAGCGTGTTCTGCGCAAGCGTATATAGGCGTACGCCATGTATTGCGACACAGAGGGATATATATATATATATATATATATATATATATATATATATATATATATATATATATATATATATATATATATATATATATTTATTTATTCTCTCACGTCTAGAGGCATTAAAAAGGGGAGTGGTTACAAAATAATAAATATACAGAAGTGCAGTGAGTGCCAATAATAAATAGAGTAGCTGCTCAATTAAGGGAAAATGAGACATCCACCCAATCGTAGCAATTGCTACAAAGGAAACCCACACGGATTCCTCAGAAGAAAAACCTCGCAGTTGAAGAAAAATTCGTCCTGCTTCGGGAATCGAACCTATAGGACCACCTTGCGGGTTGTCGCAGAACTACTACGTCAAACACTTGCCTTTGCTTCGAGTTGTCGACAAATTCGACTTCGCCCTGCCATCTGCTAGCCGCCTGCTTAGCTCAGATGGTAGAGCGGCTGCCCCGGAAAGGCGGTGGTCCCGGCACAGATGTAGGATATCGGGGACTGCAGAAAGATTACAGTGAGGGCAGCTGAGAGAGAGGGCGAACTAAGGCTTCGGCGTATTTTACACTGGGAGGTTCTGAGGCAGAGAGAGGAGGCTTGCAACTGGGGGCGGGTCCTTGGGTACACGGGCGTTATCGGGTTGACCACTGTGCAGCGGCCTCTACTGCGGATACCAAGTGCGCGCTGAATGCGCTGTTGGTCGGGGAAAGAAATCAGTGGCGATTCAGACTTAAATACGATCGAACGAAACGCGTTAGCATTAGGTCGCACCCCTTTGACGTCCTGGATCCATGATTTCAACCGCCTTCACCACATTGCAAGCTGTTGTTCAGGAGCTTACTCGTCACACGTCCTGCCTCTTCGAGGAGCGAAGTGCGACTGGCGGTAGCAGGAGGAAATTCACGGAAGAATAAAAATGGGTTGGATTGCGTACGGCAGACATCGTGAGCTGCTGACTGCGAGCTTACCGTTATCGTTGAAATGGAAAGTATACAATCAGTGGGAGAAGACGACGAAGAAGAAGCGCTCGTTCCTAGCCAGAGATCGGCTCCGTGATTTCTAGCTAATTACGCAGTGCTATTTACCTCGAACGTAAGTTTTGCTTGCACCAATGTGTCCGTGAAGGCCAGCGGCATCGACCGATCCCAGCTGACCCCAGAGAGTTTCGCCTTGGAAGGGAACGGACGTGTCGTCGGCGCGCTCCCCAACCAAGAGGACGACGCCATCTTCACCGACCGCCCTCGGCCGGGCCGCTTTCGCCGGAAGCCATATGGGAAGCGGCTTTCTTGCCGTTTCCCACCGACCGCTCGATGGCTCTTGCAAATCAACCGCCTGACGCACCTGCGCGTCCTGGACCCTCGCGGGTGACGGACACGCGCCGCCAGGACCTTGACAGCATGGATTTTCAAGACTCTGCTGCTCACAACCTCACGACACCAAAAGGACCCAGCGACCAGAACGCCGGGACAGAGAGCCAAAGTCAAACAGATGGGGATTGGCAGACGGTCCTCACGCTTCGGCAGAAAAAGAAGGATGCGAAAGAGAAGAAGATCAGAGCACTGGAATATTCGGGGACCTTGAAGAATCAGCAAGTTTCCACTGGTCAAGCAACTGGTAAATCTAAACACAAACCAGCATACAGGCGGTTACCCCCCCTGCCAAAGGATGATTTTAAGATAGTGGTGCGACCGCATCAAGGGCTACCGGTCAAGAACCTCACTAGCCCACTACTGGCAGATGCCGTGATTGCTGCATGCAACGGGAAAATATCAGGTGAGCAATTTCTGCTCAGAATCAAGCCTGGCTCCAACATCTTTATCGTGTCCACGCCACACCAGACAGTGGCGGACTACGTTAGACGTATTGAAATGCTCAACATCAACGGCCGGCCTCACTCGGTCAACGCCTACGTAGCGACAAGTGACGGGACAACCAAGGGTGTCATTCACGGCTTGGACCCGCACACGACACCTGAAATGCTAAAAGCGAATCTACGCACACGCACGCAAGGGGTTGAGATTCTCCAAGCGCGCATGTTCCGTAACACTAAAACGGCCGTTATCACCTTTTTTGGAGGTATTACGCCGCGGTACGTCTACTACAACGGCGGAGAACTTGCTTGCTATCCCTACAAGATTACCACTCAGGTGTGCAAAGTGTGTCACCAAATTGGTCACCGATCGGACGTCTGTCCCCAGCCGGACATTCCAGTGTGCCGTATATGTGGACAACGGAACCCTGTAGCCGGACATGAGTGTGCTCCCAAGTGTGCAGCCTGTGGGGAGGGTCACATGACAGGAGACCGAAGTTGTAAAAAGCGTCTCAAACCCCAAAGCAAAAGAACGCCGAGGACTGGCGTTCAACGGACTACCCGGAAGGACAGCTCAACGAAGCCACCTCAACGCCTACGTTGGTTCAGTTCCGATGATGGAGAATCCGCATCCGATTCCTCGCCGGAGGTATCAGAGACTCGCCGTCGATCCAGGTCAAGATCGCGGACCCGAAAGAACTCCAATCCCAAAAACCCACCGCATTACCAATCACCAAAACCACCTAAATCGGGGGCTTTCGGCACTGTGACCAAGCAAGTGCCACAAGATAACACGGTAAGCTGGGCACGAGTCGTTTCTCCTACTGCTCCTATAACAGAAAATCCCGAATATCGGAAGATCGTTAACGAGAACAAGCTCCTCCGCGAGACCTTGGCAGAAATTAAGCGAGAGTTGGCCTCCCTCAAAGCTAGTCGCTGTACCGAAACGAACAAAACAACACATACTAAAGCAGCAGGCATGCCTCTCGAGGTTATAACGACGCCGAATTCTGTGGAAGTTACACTCCAACAAGTTGTGCATCAATTACAAACTATGCAAAATTTTCAGCAGCAGATGTACGCAGAATTTCAAAGCCTAAAAACTTACGTCGATGAATCTGTGGCCAGTGCAAAGAGCGCGGCTCGTAAGCGAGCCAGCATTAGCCCCAGCGCTCAATCTAACCGCCGTCCGCGACCCATATCGACCTCGGACAGCGAAAGCACTATTCATGGCGAGTAGAACGCGAGTACATCACGAATATCTCGAAATTTGGCAATGGAACTGCCGCACCTTCCACAAACGGGCGGCAGCTCTACAACAATACATTAACACGGTGCCAGTCAAACCTGATGTTATTTGTTTGCAAGAGATCGGTAACAAGCCAGTCAGATTGACTGGCTACTACACGATAACCCACCCAGACTACCCAAAGGTCGCGACGATGGTGCTCAAGGACATAGCAATCAGTATAGATTATCTGGCGACTAGCAGCATCAATCATCAAATTGTAACAATACTACCGCAGAAGCGTAGCAAGGCAAAAACAATAATCACGAACGTGTATAGCCCCCCTAAAGAAAAGAGGGCCGATTTCGAGGCCATCATTCGGTACGTCATGTGTCACTCCGGCACCCAGGATAGACTACTGCTTCTTGGGGACTTCAATGCTCCTCACACCAGCTGGGGTTACCGAACAGACACCCCCAAAGGCCGAGAGCTCGAGCGAGCGACCGAAGCATATGATCTCCAACTCATAATTCTCCCTCAAAACCCGACAAGATTAGGTAACAGCGTCAGTGCAGACACATTTCCAGATCTCACATTCACAAATAATGTCAACGAGGTATTCTGGACCAATCTAGGAGAGAATCTAGGCAGTGACCATTTCATTATCAGTGTGTCGGTAGGCTCCCCGAAAATTCGGCGACCCTGTGGCCAGGTGGTAATCACGAACTGGGTAAATTATCGCAAAATCCCCATGCCGGAGATATCACCTGAGAACGCTGAAGAGTGGGCAAAACACATTCGAGACGCTCATAAAGCAACATCTAAGCGGCTAGCGCTCACAGCGGAAACGCCGGTAGTTGACAACCATCTGCTACATATGTGGGAAGCCAGAAGGGGGCTAACTAAACGATGGAAAAAACAGCGACTTAATCGCAAACTGCGCCACAGAATTGCTGAAATATCAGAGCGGGCAAACGCTTACGCACAGCAGTTAGAGACAGCGAGTTGGGCGAGCTTTTGCGACTCACTTCGCGAAACGTTACACACCTCCAAGACATGGGCGATACTTCGCAGCATAATGGAACCAGGAAAAACAAAAACGGCCAATAACCGCACTCTTCAAAAACTTGCCGGAGAATTTTCAGGAACAGATCAGGCCCTCCTCACTAAGCTTAAAGAGAAGTACGTAGGAGCAGTAATCACTCCCCCATGCACCTTGCCATACCAAGGGCAAGAAAACGCGGTGCTAGACGCTCCGATAACTAAGGCAGAACTCTTCGCGGCAGCGCAAGCTGCGAAGAGAAGTACTGCTCCAGGACCAGATCAGCTCACAAATGCTATGATCCGGAACCTGAGCGACGACCACCTAGAACAGCTTACCCGGTATTTTAATGAACAGATATGGGAAAGGGGCGTAGTTCCACAACAGTGGAAGGAGGCCAAAATCGTGCTTATTCCGAAAGCAGGAAAACCTCATGATCTACAAAATCTCAGGCCGATATCACTAACCTCCTGTCTTGGCAAATTATTTGAGAAGGTGATCCACACACGTCTCACGTCTTACATTGAAGACCGCAACCTATTTCCCACTAACATATTCGGCTTTCGCCAGCATCTGTCGACACAAGATGTTTTCCTGCTACTTCGCGAAGAAGTTCTATGCAACACCACGGTTG